>NC_068403.1:27827315-28427315 GCF_023724105.1 Carassius gibelio | reverse complement strand
CCTGGCGGCCATTTTGTGGAGAGACTTTGGGGCTTCAATGCTGTCCTCCGCCTCTCCCACAGTGAATGGACAGTGACATAATATCAGTGTATAGTCCATGATGTCCCTTAAACTCCCATACAGGTAACAATGATTTAGATGGTTCATTGAGTCCAAAACGGAACAAGTCCTTAAAGGGGGGGGGGGGGGGGGTGAAATGCTCGTTTTCACTCAATATCCTGTTAATCTCTTAATCTGTTAAGAGGAGTGCCCTCTACTGAAGTTCATGGGCCCTCCAGCTAATTATCGTGACACCTCCAAACTGCATGTATAATAATTATTAAAGAATTTAAGATTGAATTGGCATGCCTATCATTTACAGCGATATCGTTTACTTGATTGCAAATGATTGCACAGACACTATTTAAACTGAACAGAGATGACATCACTGAATTCAATGATGAACTGTATGGGGTTAGAAATGTGTCTTTATTACATGCGAGAAAATAAAAGATCTGAGAGAAAAAAAAAAGTTTGAGAGAAAAAGTTATCACACTGATAGCAAAAAAACATTTCATGAGAGAAAAAAGAATATTTGAGAGAAAAAGTTTTCATGCCAATAGCAAAAAATAATAATATTTGAGACTAAAAAAAGTTTTGAGAGAAAGTATTTTCTCATAGAACATAAAAAAATATACATTTGAAATTGTAAAAATTATTTCTGAGAAAAAAAATCTCTCTCAAAATACTTTGAAAAAAACTCTCAAATATATATTTTTTGCTATCAGTGTGAAAATATTTTCTCAAAAAAAAAAAAGTGTTTCTCTCGAAACGCTTTTCTTTGCTCTTGATGCAATTTCTTGCTCTCGTGTCAGGATTTTGCTTTCACTGTGAGAATTGTGTCATGGGCGGGGCCACGTTCCTATTGGCCAGTCGGGTGAGCATCGTCTTGTCTTGGGAGTCGAACTGATTCATAACACCATTGTTCGGTTCACCTGCATAGAGGCCGCCTCTGCCTTATGGCTAGTTAAGTTGAGCACAGACACTCCAATGTTTGGGTAAGATAATGACACACAGCTGGCTGAGCAAGTTCAGTATCACTGAAGATTAAACATTAAAAAATAGCACTCATATTCATGAATGAATGTGTATTATATTATTTGCTTGCTAATTGCTAGTAAAGCTAACCAGCCATCATGCTAGGTAAACTTGCAAACTCACCTGGTTTATACTATGTTTAAATCAAATGCCAAATTAATGTTTTGATTTAGATAGTTTCACGCCTTATTTAGTGAGTAGTGAGCAGTGATTGATATACCGTTTGAAAGTGTCCCACCTAGTTTTGTTTAAAATAGTCTTTGTATGGTTGTTGCACATGTTTAGCTACACTGCATGTATAGCTCGCAAACTCAGCTACACGGGGCTTATTCTAAATATTTTTTACCATCTAGCTGAGGTCTAGAGCTGACAAGGTAAATTGCAGGTCTAGGACTAACTCTTACATTAGCAACCCACAAATATGTTTGTGCCTGTACTGTCATGGTAATTATTTTTTCTTTTAAATCTTTCAAACGGTATGTCAATCACTGTCTAACGTTAGCTAGTTGTAGGGTTGCCACCTTCCATGCATACTAGCGTTAGTTGAAAGTTGTACGGGAGGTTGTAAGAACAAGCAGTTACTCTTCAGGTGCTTTGAGGCTAGCAAGTGCAAAGGTAGAAACTAGCTCACTACTCACTAAATAAGGCGTGAAACTATCTAAATCAAAACATTAATTTGGCATTTGATTTAAACATAGTATAAACCAGGTGAGTTTGCAAGTTTACCTAGCATGATGGCTGGTTAGCTTTACTAGCGATTAGCAAGCAAATAATATAAAACACGTTCATTCATGAATATGAGTGCTATTTTTTAATGTTTAATCTTCAGTGATACTGAACTTGCTCCGCCAGCTGTGTGTCATCATCTTAGCCAAACATTGGAGTGTCTGTGCTCAACTTAACTAGCCATAAGGCAGAGGCGGCATCTATGCAGGTGAACCGAACAATGGTGTAATGATTCAGTTCGACTCCAAAGACAAGACGATGCTCACCCGACTGGCCAATAGGAACGTGGCCCCGCCCATGACACAATTCTCACAGTGAAAGCAAAATTCTGACACGAGAGCAAGAAATTGCATCAAGAGCAAAGAAAAGCGTTTCGAGAGAAACACTTTTTTTTTTTTGAGAAAATATTTTCACACTGATAGCAAAAAATATATATTTGAGAGTTTTTTTCAAAGTATTTTGAGAGAGATTTTTTTTCTCAGAAATAATTTTAAAAATTTCAAATGTATATTTTTTTATGTTCTATGAGAAAATACTTTCTCTCAAAACTTTTTTTAGTCTCAAATATTATTATTTTTTGCTATTGGCATGAAAACTTTTTCTCTCAAATATTCTTTTTTCTCTCATGAAATGTTTTTTTGCTATCAGTGTGATAACTTTTTCTCTCAAACTTTTTTTTTTCTCTCAGATCTTTTATTTTCTCGCATGTAATAAAGAACCAAAACTCACTCCATAGAACTGCCTTTAACTGTCATTTTGCATTATTGACACACTGGTTTCCTACTGAATGTTGTTCAGTTGCTTTGACACAATGTATTTTGTTTAAAGTGCTATATAAAGGTGACTTGACTTGAATCAAGGACGTTGGTTTCCAAATTAAATACATATCTTGCTCTCATCTGAAAAGAGGACTTTGGTCCACTGGGCAACAGTCCAGTTCTTTTTCTCCTTAGCCCAGGTAAGATGCCTCTGATATCTGTGGTTCAGCAAATTCCTTGACACATCTGTATGTGGTGGTTCTTGATGCCTTGACCCCAGCCTCAGTCAATTTCTGGTGAAATTCACTCAATTCTTGAATCGATTTTGCTTGACAATCCTCATAAGGCTGCGGTTCTCTCGGTTGGTAGTGCATTGTTTTCTTCCACACTTTTTCCTTCCACTCAACTTTCTGTTAACATGCTTTGATACAGCACTCTGAACAGCCAGCTTCTTTGGCAATTAATGTTTGTGGCTTACCCTCTGTTAAAAGGGCGTCAATGATTGTCTTCTGGACAATTGTCAGATCAGCAATCTTCCCCATGATTATGTAGCCTAGTGAACCAAACTGAGGGACCATTTTGAAGGCTCAGGGAACCTTTGCAGGTGTTTTGAGTTGATTAGCTGATTGGCATGTCACCATATTCTAATTTGTTGAGATAGTGAATTGGTGTATTCTTGTTAAATGTGAGCCAAAATCATCACAATTAAAAGAACCAGAGACTTAAACTACTTCATTAGGTGTGCACTAAATTTATTTAATACACAAGTTTCACAATTTTAGTTGAATTAATGAAATAAATGTTAAACTTTTCCACAACATTCTAATTCACCTGTGACCTGTATTAATATACAGTTTAGTCATTATACATTATTATGTCGCTGCAGTACTTGATCCTGATTGTTTATTCAGGTATTGTCAAAAAATAAAATTGAAAATAAAAAAAATGTAAAAAAAAAGTTGCTCATGGCAACATAGTTCGAATTACAGGGGTCCCCCAAAGGGACAGAAATATCAGTTTGTTTGTTTTGTTTTTTGGGTGGGGGGGGGGGGGGGTCCAAGTTTATAATCGTTAACGAAAATGAACGTAAAAACGGAAACTAGGTGGGAAAAAACATTGTCGTTAACTGAAATAAAAATAAAAACGAGGCATATATTAAAAAGCTAGCACCCCAACTGGACGGATATAACGGCATTAGAACAAGGCAATGGACAAACGTCTACGAAAAAGCAGTGTATATGTGGCAAAATCTGCAAGAATAAGCAAGCGTCTGGTGGGGACAGGACAAACACAACACATAGGTGTCCAAACTGGTGAGACGCAGGAGGAGCCAGGCCCGGAGTCACCCCACAGTGCCCGGAACCTCCAAGTGTTGCAAATGACTCCCTCTAGCATTAAGTCTGAGAGGAGGCAGATCAGGTGGCCTGCATCTAACATGACCTCGTTGTGGAACCAGTTTGATAGTGATGTCGATCAAATCCTGGAGACCACCATAAGGGGAGAAGTTGACAGAAAACTGCAAGCTATGACAACGATTGGAACAGTGGATAGGGTCTGGATTGCCAGGGAAGTTCAAAGCTTGGCTGTACCAACATGGCATTCTTCCCAGAATCCTGTTGCCATTACTTGTTTATGAAGTGCCAATCTCGACCGTGGAAACCTTAGAGAGGAAGGTCAGTAGCCACCTCAGAAGATGGCTGGGGCTTCCAAAAAGTCTAAGATGCATCTCACTCTATGGGCACCACAACGAACTGCAACTGCCGCTTGGTCCTTGGAAGAGGAGTTCAAGATTACAAAAGCTAGGGAAGTGTTGCTATATAGAGACTCTAGTGACCCAAAAGTAGCAACAGCTGGGATTGAAGTGAGGACTGGTCGGAAGTGGAAGGCTGAGGAGGCTGTTCAACAAGCAGAGGCAAGATTACACCACAAGAGGCTGGTGGGTTCAGTTTTCTCATTCAAGCGGTATATGATGTGCTTTCCTGTCAAACCTTCACATATGGGGCAAAGTGGAGTCTCCAGCATGTCCACTGTGCTCTAAGCGTGGAACCCTAGAGCACATTTTGAGTTGCTGCTCAAAAGCTTTGGGAGAGGGAAGGTACAGGTGGAGGCATGACCAGGTACTGAAGGCCATTGCGGAAGCCATTGCTACAGGAGTTGAGTGGGCCAAGCACTCCCGACCCTCCAAGCAAACCATTGCCTTTGTCAGAGCTGGAGAGCTGCCAAAACCAGCCGCAAAAACATCTGCAGGTATCTTGGCCACTGCGAGGGACTGGCAATTGTTGGTGGACTTGGAGCAGCAACTCAAGTTCCCCAACCATGTTGTGATCACCAACTTAAGACCCGACATCGTACTCTTGTCGGAGTCCACTAAACAAGTAGTTCTATTGGAGCTTACAGTCCCCTGGGAAGACCGCTTGGAAGAGGCCTTTGAGAGGAAGTTCGCTAAGTACGAGGGACTGGTCAGTGAGTGCAGACAAGCCGGATGGAGAGCTAGGTGTCTCCCAATAGAGGTAGGATGCAGGGGCTTTATAGCCCGATCCCTGGCCAGAGCCTTCAGCTTGTTAGGTATAGATGGGATGAGGAGGAGAAGAGCCATCCGCAACACCAGTAAAGCAGCAGAGAAAGCCTCAAGATGGCTATGGCTAAAGAGAGGAGATCCATGGAGGAAGGATAGCTAGATTTGCCGACTGGACACAAGCTGTGGTCGCCTAGATGAGGGTGTATGATGTTGAAAGACCCGAAACACTCAATGAGTCCAGGAACATCACTGAAGATGTGTCCAGTAGCATCAGTAGATGTATTTGCAAAAAAACCCTGATAACTAACTAAAACTGTAATGTGTGTAAGGCAAAACTAACTAAAATAAAATTATAGAGTAAATGTCCTTAGTTATCGTCTTTGTCAAGGTCTTTCATTTTCTAACGATATTTAAAACACGCAGCGTATTCGTTCAGCTGCATTTCCTTTCCCTGCTCTCCCTCTGTTTCTCTGTCACTCATGCGTCTCTAACATGTGCGCACACACACACACACAAACACAGCCCCTCCCATCTGTGCACACCGCGTCTCCATGAGAACGAGTGTTCTTTCAACATTGAAAGCAAGTTCGCGAAAGGTTGGTATCTCTATCTCGTGAACACCTTTACACAATCACTTCTCTGCTTTTTGTGGACCTTAATGGCCATCCTTTGGAGATCTTTAACCCTGCTCCATATGTGATGTCCCGGGTAAAGGCAGGGCATCGCCTTTCTAAATCATGGGTGCCAGGGAGGAAGGGAAAAAAGGCAAAACCCCAATCTCTGTGGTCAGTATTTTAAAACAAGCCTGCTTTGCAGATATATTACAACAGTGTTTGTTGGAATGCCTAGCCGTTTACTATTTCAATTTTCAGTGCACTTCAATCATAATACATATACAATACAATATACACCTTTTACACATACTCATACATAAAATACTTTTTTTTGTCAGATTTGGACAGGTCTAGAAATATAGTGCTATATAATGTAAATACAATGTCTGGAAGTATTGTATCTGTGTTTGTGCATGTGTGTATGTGACTCATTTGTAGAATACTGTAGTGTTGATGATACCCAGCTTGTTCTGACATTAACAGGTTAGCGGATTCTTGTATGTTACTGCTATGTATGTAGTTCTTCTGTGGTAGTATGGTTTTTCATAGTATGCTTCTTAATCACATTAAAGATTGCTCAGGTTTCACATATCACATTTCTGATTTGACACTGACTACAATAGACTATAATGGGAAATTGGTTTCTGTTTATACAGTATATGAGAGGGTTGGGTTTTACATCCAGGTCTTATGAAATCTAAAAATAAACCAAATCAATATTTGTAAAGGTATTACTAACTAGTAATTAGAATGGTATTTCAGTGCACTTAACTTCTAACTTTTGAGTCAATCAAAACAGTTCTCTTTTGGATATATAATAACAATGAGATATTCTTTAGCCTGCTGATTATCAGTTTGTCGCGTGTTTAGACCTGTTTGTCACATGTTTAGTGCACTTGGCGATCACGTTGAAGATTGATATGGTAGTGGACCATGATGGTCATAGAAGAAGTGAAGGAGCAGTACCCCCCAATTAGGGTGGGGTAATTCGCACTCTGGCAACATAGCCAATACTATTTTCACATCTCTTGTTTCATTTGTAACCATTTTTTATAATGTGAGGGTACATTTACAAATTACTGTAATAAAAATGACCTCGGAAGACAGTATTCATTTTTAATCTATTATATATTACATTTAAAATGGACAGATGGATGGATTCAATTGCGATTTGTCTTTTTGCTAGGATGCTAGGACAATTTTCTCATGAAACAATGTAGAATAATAGATATAATATATAGTCATCCAGACATTATCACAAATTATTAAAAGGATAGTTCCGGTCGTTGATTATGATTGGCATGATGAGTCATGTTCGAAGCCACTTTTGTGACTCTAGAAAGCCCTGTGACCTGATTACATCAGTTTTACTGCGCTACTGCTCTATGTTGCTCATTTTTACAGAGCTGAAGATTTTTTTTTTTTTATGTCATATTTTGCTGTTAATTATGACTAAATGGGTGGGCTAAGTGCATGCTTATTGTATTATAAAAGTTTTGTTAAACCACAGATTCTTGGGGCGTATTACTTTAATAAACCTCTTCAGTGAGATACAGGATGAGGCTATCATCGTTTTTAATTGGCAAAAATGGCAGGCTAACTGCATTTGACCACAGGATGCTGTTAATCAATCACAATCACAAAGTATTACAGAGAGCTGTGCAACAATAGCCCATAATAACGACCCACAAAAGGCTCCAGTGAGAATGAGCCATGTGAACAGCATTACATAAGAAGGAGTCAAGACAGATCTGTGGGCTTTGGATCATGGGAGAGAGAGAGAGAGAGAGATTAGTGAAAGAGTGTGGATGCTGTTTAATGCTGTTCTAATCTGCATTTTAAAGCTTTCAAGAGAAGATTAATGCAATTTCTCCTCCTCCACTGCAGCACATCAGACTCACAAAATGTTCTATTAACTTTTATTACGTAATGTTGTTTCATCTGACCTAAAATCAGCTTAGATATCAATATGCTGTTCTGTCTGATGAAAAATGTGGGCGAGGAAAAGGGCACCACATGCACGCTCTCAGGAGCCTACAGCACTGCAGCACACCGCGTTACAGTTCTGGTTTAAAAATATCTCAGCAGCCTCATTCAAATTCAGCTCCAACTAAATGTCCACATGCTTGTCTCAGGAGCTTTTATTGATGGTTTCATGTGTTATGTTGTGAGATGTTCCTATGATATAATTTACATTTTTAAAGGAGGGGAACAGGTTTTATTTTTTATTTTATTTTTACAACCATCTTATTTTTTTCTGTTTTTTTTTTTTGTTTGTTTTTGTTTTTGTAACTTTCTCTGAGCAAATCTCCTAAATCCATCCTTAATCCATTCAAGCAATGTTTGCAACAAAAGTTATTTCATGAAGTATGAAGCATTTAGTGGAAATCAGCAGACCTTTTTTAAATGAAACCATGTTGGAGGCATTACATTACAAATAACAGGCGTTACTGTCCATTTCCATGTTAATTTGGTGCAAATGATTGTGGGAAAAAATGCAGTGTTAAAATTATTAAAGCATTCAATGGACCTGTACATTATAAGTTAATATTATGTTTTAGATAATATTGTCAGTATTGTCTGTTTTTGTTCAGTTCCGCCAATAAAAATGGTTCCAAACAAAGCCACAGCAGAATTGTTTCAGAGCAACACAGTGGTTATTATTAAATTATTAAAGAATACCTGGGCAGAAATTTCAGCTGAGCACTGAAGCTGGATTTGGCCTGGATAAATCCTGTTTTAGGTAAGATGGACATATGGTTCCTCATCTCTTTACACACCTTGAATGTCAATCTGAGAGCTGTGCTGGCCCTTAAAAGAAAGAAAGAAGAGAAAACAGCAGATATTCACATTCTCGATCAACAGACTAAAAGTGGAGACATAAACTGAGAGAACAATTATATTCATATCTGGAAGATGGCTCGTTTTCAATTTAAACAAACAAACAATTAGACTAGATTGTAAAAATGTAAACATCTATGGTGATTCAGGTAAGATTTTAGTTTTAGTAACATTATCTTCCTACAGCAGAGAGCACATGCTTCACAAATCAAAACTGGACTATGTAACCAGAAAAATAAACAAAGAACAAGAAGCAGCTGACAGCACTCATTCAAATCCACATCGGTAGGGCTGTTTAATATGCAGTATTCCCACTATTTATATGGATCTGGAATAGGTGACCCATTCTACCTAGTGTTGGACACTGCCTGCAGCAACAAGCTTCAAGAACAGCAGGTTATAATGCATGATCATCCTGAACATAAGTCAGACTGACAGCTACACCGAGAGCTCTAGATCATGCAACTCCTGCTTGCAAGTTTGACAAGATTCTACTCACATTTAGTAAAGTAGATTTAGAGCAATTGATCAGGGTCTAAATGCTCAAGGCATCAGCCATCAAATAAATGTTGATGTTGCTCTATAATGGTCTTTTATACATACTCTGGATTTATCACAAATCCATTGTACAGTACTTTATGTTTATTAAAAAGCTTTAGAGCACTCTTACCAATGAGTAATAGAACAGATGGTGTAATACTGTACAATAGGTCAGAAATAGAGTGCAACAACAGGAAATACACTATCACTGACTACCTTTACATGGAAATCAGTAATCTAATTATTTACCTTAACTTAATATTATGATAAAGGTTTTTACATGAGTTGCTTTTAGAATATTCCTTTCATGTTCCTGTTTTACATGTTGTAGTACATAGATCGATTAATGCTACACGTCATTACATCCCCACGTGACGCCATCCAACGTCCCTTCCAGAATTTTATGTGTATAGTTCATCTTCTTTATGATGCCATATACAGTTTTGGGTGTTTCATTTTTTATTTTACGAAAGCTTTGAATCCAGTTAATTATTTTTCATGCTATACGTGGAAACAGATGATGGCATTATTAAAGCCATGCTCTTTTGTTAGCTGTCAAACGATTGACCACTTCCGTGTGTAAAATATGGCAAAAAGTCCTACACGACAGTAATAGTGTGATTAAGGAGTTTATGTCTATACTGCACTTTGATAATGCGACTAAAATAGGCATACTCTACGTCTTAATTTGATTTGATTACATGGCAGACTATTAAGCAGTCGTCTAAACATACAGTAGATGTGCCTCTACAGTGTATTATACTATAATAATTATTATAATAATAATAATAATAATTAGTAATTAGTTACATTACTAGTTAACGTTCCTTTCTTTCTCCATGAAATGTATGAAATCCCAGCATACACGCTCCCTTTAAATATTTGTTATTAAAGCATCAACATTCACAGAACATTGTTATTTTTAACTAAAGCCTACGGTTGCTGCGTGCATGGTTTGGCAGAATGCAAGCAAAGAGCACTGCATTTATAATCTCTAAAAGACATCTCAATTCATTGCAATCTCCAAATCTCTGTTATAACTTAATAAATATATGCATAATGAATATTTTATTATGTCTACAATTTGTGTGTTATAATGAGAGGATTCGTGAGCAAGCTCATTTCAGCACTGCATTGCTTAGCTGCAAACACATGTTATAGCCTAAACAGAAACACTCCATACACACCTGTTAATCGTTTATATTTCATATTACTTTATATTAATTATATTATGCTTTTGTGCAATAGATTAATAATTTATTTGTTTAGATATTTCTATTTTACGGGAGTCCAGCAAATCAATTTATTCTCCCGAATCCCACACACACATCAAGTCTTGTCCCACACACTGCTTTCTGTTGCGTCGGGTCTCGCGGGAGAAGGTCTCTAATCCACTGGCACTTGACTCGACAGTAGGTGTGCTACATCCTTTTTACAATCTCTAGATTATAAAACACTGCATTCTGTCAGCAATGTAACGTGGCGGTAACATATAGAGACCTTGGCTTGTAACTATACTCTAATTACTATTTTGAAAATTATAACACGGTAGATTACTCCATTACTAAAAAAGTAATCAAATTACAGTAACGCGTTAATGCCCAACACTGCCCACAACAAAGATTTTGGGAAAACGGATATATATATATATAGATATATAAGGAGTAAAACGGGTGTAAATGACACATCGGACTTTCAAACTATCTGATGAGGTATAGAGATCAATGGCTGATGTGGATGTTGTGTTGATAAAAATATAAATGGTGCAATTCACCTGCTTTGAACTTCGATGCTGTCCTGATACAGTCGATCATACATGCAGATTTTTAGGTCAATATTTGGCTTGGTCACCCAGATTGGTGCACTCTCTGCCACCCCACAAACTGAAACCATAATCTATGCATTCAAGAAAACAAGGAGAAAAGTCAAGTTAATCTGCTGAGCTGTTATATTAAGCAAATATCAAAAAAAAAAAAAAAAATTGTGTGAAACTGATACCGGTTGACAACTAGGTTGAGAAAATGTGATTTGGAAATCCAGTTTTGCCTCCCCTGGAATTGTTGGTGTGAAGATGATGGGTAGTTTGACACTCATAAATGGGCCGACATCACCAACATACGCCTGCAGAGAGACAATCAATCTGTCACATTTCCATTTAACTCTCACACCAAAGTGAGATTCACTATGAATAAATTGCAGATATATATAGTGGTGTTTAATTGCAGAGCATGAAAGGTTAAGCACAAATGTTCACCCCAGAGAGGATTTAGAATTCTAACAATGGATTCCTATAGAGCTTCTCACACCATGGGCAAACATTTGCCCACTGACACAGCAACAAAAAAGTCTTCAGTCAAATACATTTACATTTGTATCTTTATTTGATCTTTATTTACCAAAGTCTTTGCTGCTTGGCCTAGAGTGCAGCAATATCTTCACTGCTTCACCACTGTGTTCGAGGGAACTGAATCGGGACTCTTTAAGATGGTGACACCACTTTACAATAATCTTTCAGTTGTTGGGCCCAATTTTAATGATCTAGACGCCTAGTGTAAAGCGCACAACGCAGGTGCACTCAGGGCTTGTCCAAATCCACTTTTGTTATTTTAACGACAGAAAAATAGTTGGCGTATGGTCTAAACGGGTTGTCCCTATTCTCTTAATGAGTAATGGGTGTTTTTTGGGCGTAACGTGAAATAAATCAATCAGAGTCTCATCTTCCATTCCCTTTAAGAGCCAGTTGCGCTAGTGCCATGACAGATTTGCTATTTAACACAGTGGAATTTGGCAAGCACAAAAACAGAACGCGTCTCCGAGATGAAACGGAACTGTTCGTGTGCGAGCAAATAGATAGATATATGCGATGACTATCCATTATGACATGTAAATGCACAGACACTATTTAACTGAACAGAGATGACATCACTGAATTCAATGATGAACTGTCTTTAACTATCATTTTGCATTATTGACACACTGTTTTGCTAATGAATGTTGTTCAGTTGCTTTGACGCAATACATTTTTGCGCTATATAAATAAAGGTGACTTGATAGATTTTTACACATGTTTGTGTGCTTCTGTGCGTCCCTGTGTTTAATAAGCAGCGTGTATGTGTGTTGCAGACCCGCCTATGATAACATGCTTTAAACAACAAAGAAAAAACATTGCGCCAGACTTTAGACCAGGTTTGAGTTGGTCTATGGCGCAGTCTATTTTCAGCTCCTTAAAATAGCAATGTGCCAGCAATACGCCTGATCACACCTCTTTTTTAGACCAGCATGCCCATGGGCGCAAAAATGAGCGCAAAAGCATTTGCTAATTAAATGACGTGGCGCTGGATGGGAAAATGTGAACGGCGCCGGACTGAAACTAGAAAACACACTTGCTCGCTTTGCGCCGGGTGTATGATAGGGCCTGTTAACATCAAGTAACTATATTACTTAATATAAACAATATTTACATAGCATTTATTAATCTTAAGCCCTATTTGGATGGGACAAATTTTCTAAACTACGTTTGAGTTTGATTCTTATCACCTGACATTTGTGATTTTCATGTACCAATTCAGACGGGACTAACATTGTGTTTATTACAGAGGTGGGAGGGGCTGTTTTGTGCATCTGGGCGTCACAGAGATCACACGCTCTGTATGCGTGCATTGCATATATAGTCATTCAGATTGATTACCATTAGTATTATTACACAATAAATACTAAATAGCTAGTATAGAAAAACCATGTTAATGTGTGGTTTCTGTAGTTTAACTTGTTTTGTTTTTTTGTAGTAGGCTAAACCCATGTTTAATTTTCATAAAGGTACATCTGTAATTAAAACATTATGTAACTGAGTGCATAAAGGAACATGAGTAATCTTACCTGATGCTGATATTACAATAGCCAGTATTAACAGTTTACGTGATCTGGCTCTTGATTTTATTATTTTAATTTTTTTATTATTATTATTTCTTTGCCGGGAGTCAAATATCTCAAACATCCGCGAGGTAAGAGCATCTACGGTAATTCACATTGGCCTAAACACATGAGGAAACAAGCTGTGAAATAAAATATCACTGGCAATCACAGACATTCACATTTGGACGGGATTAGTTTTCCCAGAGGATCACGGAGTTTGCTGAAAAACAGTAGGTTGTTTGCTCTGCAATTATCACAGAGGTTGTGTGAGAAAAACACAGACGTGGCAGATTTGGACGGGATTAAAATCACCAAGTATGTCTGTGAAACAGATTTCTCTAACGACCCCCTGTAAAACTAGTCCCGTCCGAAATAGGGCTTTAGTTAATATGAATATGGGCTTCAAAGAAAGTGTTACCAAAACTTTTTTACAAGAGGTAATATTGGTCTTGGGTGTTGCCGGAATGGGTGTGAAGTTTCAGCTGAAAATACTCCACAGATCACTTATTATAACATCTGGAAAATATAATTTTTAAAGCATGTCTACAATAGAATGTTTTGGTGGGTTGCACTTTAAATGCAAATGAGTTTAAAGTTGTTTCTGTTAATCACTGTACTGTTAACTAACATGAACATTTTTATTAACTTACATTGATAAATTATGTAAATATAATTATTGTTCATCATTAGTTCATGTTAGTTAATGCATTAAGTAATGTTATCAAAAGAGACCATACTGTACTGGGTATATGTCTTGTTATTAGGGGTGCACGATAAATATTGGCCAATAATTAATGCGCATCTTGTCAGTAAAGCTGGTTCTCTAAACAGCGGTAAATTAAATCACATGCGTGATTTCAAATACAGCAGCAGATATTTATCGTGCAACCTACTGGTCATGGTATTCTTTGCAATTATTTGTGACCCTGGACCACAAACCCAGTCTTAAGTCGCTGGGATATATTTTTAGCAATAGCCAAAAAATCATTGTATGGGTCAAAATTATAGATTTTTCTGTTATGCCAAAAATCATTAGGATATTAAGTAAAGATCATGTTCCATAAAGATATTTTTTAAATTTCCTACCATAAATATATAAAAAACATAATTTTTGATTAATAATATGCATTGCTAAGAATTCATTTGGACAACTTCAAAAGGCGGTTTTCTCAGTATTTAGATTTTTTTTGCACCCTCAGATTCCAGATTTTCAAATAGTTGTATTTAGGTCAAATATTGTCTGATCCTAATAAACCATACAAAAATGGAAATCCATTTAGGAAAAATTCTATAAATAACTTGGGATACAGAATGCTAGAGCCATTATGTTGTTATGTTGTTGTTATGCTGCATTTGTCCAATCATTGACACTGGCACACAAATATGCAAATAAGAAAGGTTTAGAAATGCTCAGTCTGAACTGTCAGTTTGTGAATATCCAGGATTAATTGTTAACTGAAATATTGAAACCTGAAGCAAGATATGCCAGGGTTCAATGTACCAGGATTAATTACTGATTTTACCAGATTTTTTTTTAAATGTGTGTAAATGGTCAGTGTGCTCATACCGCTCCAATGCTAAACTCAGTTGGCTCAAAGCTGCTCTGCTGCTCCACTGTAGTATCCACTAATCCTGAATCAGCCATCAGAAGCTCATCAGGACCACGACTGCTGACAGGAGACACACCTACCATTACAGGCAAGGAGAATTTACTAATAAATACAATTACAAAATGAATACATTGCAATGGGAATGCAAAAAAAAAAAAAAAAACCCTTCTATTAAAGGGGTGGTTGACCTTTCCCTTTTTTTTCCTAGGCGTGATTGAGTTTATGTGGTGCAGTCTAACGTGTTCATGCTAAAAAAATTTAAAACGCATTATTGTTCACATAATTTACTTTTATTCCACACTGATCTGTCCCTTCTCTGACAAATGCCTCAATTTATCTCCTGTTATTTTGAAGCCCCTCCCTCAGAAATATGCGACTGGTCAGCTCTCAGTGTGCTGTGGTTCACTAAACTGTCTCTACAGCGCATCTGAACATCCCGTCCCTCAAGCTCATAATGTACTCCGGTTGTACTGTAAACCATGACGTCCTCTATATTGCTTATTAATTTGAGTCCAATTGAGACACAGAGAATATTAATGAAGAGGATTGCACAGAACCTGTGCAAGCATGGCTCTTAATGGTATGTTTGTTTGTTGTTGTCTCATACTTTTAGATATGCTTTTAATATACAGTTTTATTCAGATTAAAGCTTTAATACAGCACAGCAACCGTATACGTGTCCATGTATAATGCTTCTCATTGCTTTGTGAAAATAAGTGGATAAATGGGACAGTTTACTGGAGCTGATCTGACGATCTGAATGAGAGAGAGAGAGAGAGAGAGAGAGAGAGAGAGAGATGCAGAGCGACGTGAGGAACAGGATTGGGAACTGCTGCTTTAGAACATTGGTTTTGAAACTTTGCGTCCATTAGAATCGTTAGAAGACAGATTTGCAATTCATATATGCACAAACTTTTACGTGCAACCCTAGTTTTCTCTTCCCCTTCTCTAAAGCAGCACATCATGGCCTCGCACCCTTTGTTGTGTGTTCCTGGGGGCCGGGTTTATTTGGGTTTGTGACATAACAGACCATTGTGTTATAGTCCCTTACCAGCATTTTTTGTAGGCATTAAACTGCCAGATTTTTTAAAGCTGATATCTCAGTTTGCATTGAACCTTCAGCACTGCATCTTTGCAGATATTGCTCAAACAGCCAACAAACTAACGTCAAAAAAAGTGAAATCAACCACAGCCTTTAATATACAATAATGTAAAATTAAGAAACAATTCTGTTTAATTTTTTTAGACAGACGTCAGCACAATTAGTTTTAATTGATTATTTTTGTTTTGGATGCTGGTTGAACAAGGGGTTAAGTCATTGCTCAAAGAGCCTAGTAAGAATGCAGGCCTAATTAAAAATATACAGCCACATCAACATGAACATTATGTTGACATTTTTACATTTGCAACTAAAATGACCACAATTACAATTCTGTTACTGCAACAAACAAAAAACAACAACAACAGCAACACTAAACTACAGAAAAAAGCATTGTGTTACCTTGTTTAAGGTCCATGTGAGCAACGTCTCCTGTGTTCTTTGTGCCTGATGGAATTTCTGCTGTGTTCTCTACATTTACACTCGGCATCTCAGCACTGGAAGTTTTACCAGAAATCTGGGCAGAGAGATTGACTATAAAAATTAAATCTTAACTTCCCAAAGACCTTCTCTGTGCCCAATTGTTAATCAATGTTATTATGTGCAACTGATTGCCTTCATAATTAAGACTGTCATCAATGTAACTAACACAAATTATTGTAAACTGTAGCTAATGGGTTAATTTCATGAAACTTGTCAAGAACTGTCCAAAGATGTGTTTGCAAAATATGACCTGATCATAAGATTGCCAGCTGTCCTGTGTTGGCAAGGATATTAATTTTGATTGGCTAAAGTGATTTTGTTATAATGGGGTCTGTTGTCCCATATCCTCCACCATGTGTAACTGAAATCCTGTGTAAACCTTACGTTGATTTGACAATCAATGTATGTTGTAATTTTTATTATTATTATTTGCACACAGGAATCAGCACAGAAGTCAAATATTTAGTACATTTATGAAAATTTTACATAAATTGTATAAGTGTACAGTTTGTGTGTGTCCACAGGTTTGGTTGCACTTGTGAAGGTCTACATTTTGAAGAGAAACATGGCCTTACTCTTTAAAAGGTATATAATTTGGACAAATCATCTAATAAAGTTGTATCTACAAATGTAAACAGGTTTCTTTGAGGGTTTGGGTCAGCCATATAGATCATTGCCTTGAAGTAATGAGTCTATGAGATGTCTGTGTGTTGGTGAATGTTTCCTGTAACATAAGATTTGCATCTGTTTGAAGTAATACAGCAACATATCTGCACTGGCACTTTATTCTACCACCTTTAGCATATCTGGGGATTAAAAAGCTGGCACCCCTACCTGAACATATTTTAGTGAGATTCAACCTTTTAGAAATATGAACATAACCAAACATCAGGACTATCTCCCTCTCGGTTCATTTATGACCACAGTGGCCTTTAAATAAGGCTCTGCCAAAGATAATATTCTATAGCAGTGTTGTTCACCAGTGTTGTGAAGGATTGCTCAAGTGGGCCGTTGGTGATGGGGGTCAGCATGTAACGAGTGCCTAGGGCTCCTCTGTTGGTTAAGGTGATTACTCGTGAAACGTTCTGTCCAACCACATGAGAACCAAAATCCACAAGCCACTGATCAACCACCACCTGGAGAAAAAATAAGATTAAATTAATAAAAAAAATTAAATGAAAAAACCTTATTAACAGCTCCTCAAAAGCCCATTATCTTGTGTGAAATCTGTGATGGATAATTTAATCACCTTACCTCACATTTTTTCTTGGAGCACTTAATGGAAACTGAAAAAGGGCCAGTAGCTGACTGAAAATGAATCATTCCATCCAAATCCACATCAAGCTAAAACAAAAAAATGGATATGAATTACAAACCATTCCACAATCAGTTTAATTGTATTTAAAACAGTGAAAGAAAGAAAGAAAGAAAGAAAGAAAGAAAGAAAGAAAGAAAGAAAGAAAGAAAGAAAGAAAGAAAGAAAAGAAAGAAAGAAAGAAAAAAATTGCAAATGTTCAACTGAAATTATAGGTTTTATCTACTAATTTTCCTGCTCATATGCAGTGATATAATAATAAAAACAAAAACAAAGTTACAACAGAATTTCATCTTATTTTCTCTGGCAATACATCACAGGGATGAGTAGTGACTACAGAGTAAAGTAAATAAATATATTTCCTGTGAAAAACTAGAGATGATAAATATATAAAGTGGGGAAAAACATTACCAAAGGCCTAAATATAACCTCCAGTTCACAAGCCATGCCTGCAGACATAGGCCCTGGTGGCTCAAAACTGAAAGAAAAAAAAGTTCACAGATTTATTGAATTAGAAAAAATAAAAGCAAACAGATTTATAGTGAAATTTGTAATTCAGGTTTCACTTTATTTTGATGGTCCCTTCAACATTGTGTTGAATATAAGTAACATTGCACCTACATATCTACTAACTCTCATTAGAGTGTTAGTAGAGTAGTAGTTGACTGGTAGAGTTAGGGTTAAAGTAAAGTTGACATGTACTTACAAAGTTACTTATAGTCATAAGAATGTCTGTTGGGAGATCATCACAATAAACATTTAGCAGAAATGAAGCAGACAATCTACTAATACTCTAAAGACTACATGTTTGTTGACATGTACATGTAGATGCAAAGTTACTTATTGTCAACAGAATGCTTAAAGGGGTCATACGACGTTGCTAAAAACAACATTATGTTTTGTATTTGGTGTAATGCAATGTGTTTATGCGGTACAAAAAAACAAAACAAAAAAAAACATTGTGAGGGGCTGGTGTGCTGTTTTGTGTTTATTTTTCAATTATTAAAATGTTTTGATTGTCCGCCGGTTCCCGCCTCCTTCTTCCCGATGTATATGGAGTCTCAATATTATTACATAGTCCATTTTTACAAAGCTCATGGTTCTGAAAAGTGAGGTGTGCTCTGACTGGCCAGCTATCCAGTGCATTGTGACTGGCTGATTACATTAAGCGTATGATGGAAATGTTACACCCCTTAACATACTGTGATGCCATCTCCCAACCGGACCAGACAAAACCAATGAAACCTATTACAAACGAGGGATTTGTTGCATCCAGTGGGGACATAATTACTGATTATAATGACTTATACTGTCTTTTTACACATTGTGTTGCGTATCGCGTTACGTAAAAATAAAACCCATGTCTGCATTTGTGATCAGAGAAATGACAAACTAGTGCCACTGTACACTACTCAAAACTTGCATTTGAATAGTCAGTGGCAAATTCTTAAAATTTAAAAAACCTACTCACAGGCTGCGAGTCAGAAGCACCAGGATGTCCTTGGCAAAGTTGGAATTGCCCCACTTTACAGAAACAGTCTTTGTGCACAGATGCATAAGACGTATCAAATGTACTGCACACTCAAAATATGGCGTGGCCAGCGGATTCGATGAAGGAGTGGCCAATGGGCTTGAGTGAAGAATGACTGGCAGATTCAAAGGAGTGGCTAGCGGGCTTGAGTGAGGAACGGCTGCTGAGATTCGACGAAGGAGCAATCCCGACAACCCCAAGCTAGACTCCCCTTTATCCATGGTGAAAGCCAATTGTGGCAGGGGGGGGCGTGGTTTAGCGAAGTTTGCAGCGGGAGAGAGGATCAGGAGACGAGCGGTAAGTGAGTGGTTTGGGCAGAAATTATTATCACCTGTTTCTTGTTCTAGTAATTGGCGTGGAGCGGGTATAAAACGCCAGGAGAGACGGAAGCAAGGGAGAGAGAGCGGGACTGCTGACGGGAGTCGAAACCGGAAACCGGAAGCCGGAAAGCGAAAGCACCGAGTGAACGCAGCAAAATAGAAGTCACCATAGGGTGTTTGAAAACGTTTGTTTAATTTCAGTTAATAAATATACGTCAGCAGTCCAGCCGACCCCTTGTCCTCTTCCTTACCCATACGAACTCACAACACTGGTGCCGAAACCCGGGAAGGAAGACGGACCGACGCCACCGCCATGCAAAGCCCGTCCTCCACGCCGCTTGCGGACATCATTTCTTCCCTCGCGGTCCTCCACCGTGAGCAACACCAGGCGCTGCTGGATCTGAGGACCGACCAGGAGCGACGGTTCCAGGCCATCGTCCAGGCCCAGCAGGAGGACCGCGAGAGGTTCCAGGGCTGGTTCGATCAGGAGGTTCGCGCTGATGCCGCCGGGCCGCCTGCCATGCACCTGCCACTGCACAAGATGGGGGCCCAGGATGATCCGGAGGCCTTCCTGGAACTTTTTGAAAAGGCGGCTGAGGCCTGTGGGTGGCCCCGTGAGCAGTGGCCGGTGCGCCTTATTCCCCTGCTCTCCGGCGAGGCCCAGGTGGCCGCACAACAACTGCCAGTGACGAACCTCCTGGTCTTCGACGATCTGAAGAGGGCCATCCTCCAGCGGGTCGGCCGATCGCCCGAACAACACCGGCAACGCTTCCGCTCCCTGGACTTGGGCGAGGCCGGCCGACCCTTGCGTTGGCCCAACAGCTCCGCGACCTGCCGCAAGTGGCTACTGGCCGAGGGAAGCGACGTGGAGCGTGTCATCGATCTGGTGGTGCTGGAGCAGTTCATCACTCGGCTCCCCAAGAAGACGGCCGAGTGGGTCCAGTGCCACCACCCCGCGTCGCTGGAATAAGCCATCCACCTGGCGGAGGACCACATGGTGGCGTGCCCAGGGGTCGGCACACCCCCACCTACTAACTCTCTCTCCCCTTCTCTCTCTCGCCCTGTCCCTCTCCCTAGGTCCCGTCCACCTGGCCCTCCTCGTGTCCCGCCCCGGGGGCGGAGCGGGACGGACCAAGGCCGCTTCGCGTACATAAGGGCCCCGCCCAGGGGGGCGGGCCTCGGGGCTGCGGGAGGGGACAGTAATTCCGTCTCTCCGCTCTCTCCACGCCAATTCCCCTCTCCACTCCCTGCCATTGGGGCGGCGGGTAGGTCTGGGCTGGTCTGTTGGCGTTGCGGGGACCCGGAGCATTTCGTGGACAGGTGTCCAGTGATGGAGGTGGAGATGATGGTCCGGGTCCCGGACGACCCACGGGCCACCGCCGGTCAGGCTGGCGAGTACCAAATTCCCGTGAGTATCAAGGGGGGTACATACCCGGCCTAGGTGGATTCAGGATGCAACCAAACCTCAATCCATCAAAGCCTGGTTCAACCGGGGGCATTGGATACAAGCCGCGTGGTTAAGGTGCGGTGTGTACACGGGGATGTGGTGGAATATCCGGTCGTCCCAATTTTGATTCAATTTCGGGGACAAAAACATAGTGTGGAGGTGGTGGTTAGTCCCCACCTCCGGCATCCCGTGATTTTGGGGACGAATTGGCCCGCGTTTACAGATTTATTGGGGTCGTTATGTGCGGATGCCTCTTGGGGAAAAATGGCACGGAAGGGGACCGCGCGGGTGCAGGTGGGGGAAACTGAGCCAGGACCGCTGAGGCCGGCTTCAGGGGAACCGAGTGGAATCGGGAGACTAATTCTCTCGGACCACGATGACTTTCCCCTGGAGCAGTCTCAGGATGAGACGCTAAAACATGCGTTCCAGCAGGTCCGCACCATCGATGGCCAGCCTCTCCGACCAGCCCTTCCGCTCTCCTATCCCTATTTTGCCATTTTAAAAGACCGGTTGTATCGAGTGACCCAAGACGCTCAGACAAAAGTAAATACAACCCAGTTGTTAGTTCCAAAGAGCCGCAGGGAAATGCTTTTCCATGTGGCTCATTCTAATCCTATGGCGGGCCATTTGGGACAGGCAGCCACACTAAATCGCCTCATGACCCGATTCTTCTGGCCGGGCATTCATGACAACATGCGCAGGTGGTGCGCGTCTTGTCCGGAATGTCAGTTGGTGAACCCACCGGCCGCCCCAAAAGCGCCGTTGCGCCCTCTCCCATTAATGCAGGCCCCCTTCGAAAGAATTGGTATGGACCTCATCGGGCCATTAGAGCGATCAGCACGAGGACATCGCTTTGCATTAGTCATAGTTGATTATGCAACACGATATCCTGAAGCAGTGGCCCTCCGCAACATTTCCGCTAAAAGTGTTGCGGATGCCCTGTTTCGTCTTATCTCCCGGGTGGGGGTTCCGAAAGAAATCCTTACTGATCAAGGTACGGCGTTTATGTCACGTACGCTACGCGAACTATACGGATTGTTGGGCATTAAGTCGATTCGAACAAGCGTCTATCACCCACAAATGGACGGCCTGGTCGAACGATTTAATCGCACTCTTAAATCCATGATCCGTAAGTTCGTTCAGGAAGACGCCAAAAATTGGGACAGGTGGCTAGAGCCCTTGTTATTCGCTGTGCGAGAGGTCCCACAAGCCTCCACGGGGTTTTCCCCCTTCGAGCTTCTCTATGGACGCCAGCCCCGGGGGGTGCTGGACGTTCTGAGAGAAACTTGGGAGGAGGGACCATCTCAGGGCAAAAACGAAATTCAATACGTACTGGACTTGAGAACAAAACTCCACACATTGGGGCGGCTATCAAGGGAGAATTTGTTACAAGCCCAGGACCGCCAGAGTCGGCTGTATAACAGGGGAACTAGCTTACGGAAATTTGCACCGGGAGAGAAAGTACTTGTATTACTCCCAACGTCGAGCTCTAAATTATTGGCTAAGTGGCAGGGGCCGTTTGAGGTCGCACGCCAAGTCGGGGATCTCGATTATGAGGTAATACTGTCCGATAGGAATGTGGAGCATCAGGTTTACCATCTCAATCTCCTTAAAAAATGGAATGAGGCGGAATCAGTGATGTTGGCAACGGTGATTGGGGGGGAGGATGATCTCGGGCCAGAGGCGAATATAAAACCACAATCCCTCGCCCTGGCTCCAGGTGGAGATCATCTCTCGCCGTGCCAACTCACTGATTTAACGAAGTTACAGGCAGATTTTGCCGATGTCTTTTCGCCCCTACCGGGCCGCACTAACCTAATTCAGCACCATATCGAGACCGAGCCGGGCGTGGTAGTTCGCAGCCGGCCGTATCGCTTACCTGAGCACAAGAAAAAAGTAGTTCAGGCTGAATTAGGCGCTATGCTTGACATGGGGGTAATAGAAGAATCCAACAGTAACTGGGCGAGCCCGATAGTTTTAGTTCCGAAAACGGACGGCTCAGTCCGGTTCTGTGTGGATTATCGCAAGGTGAATGCTGTGTCGAAGTTCGACGTGTGTCCAATGCCGCGGGTTGACGAGTTGCTTGATCGGTTAGGCACGGCTCGCTTTTATTCGACATTGGACTTAACGAAGGGTTATTGGCAGTTCCCCTTGTCTCCATTATCCCGAGATAAAACAGCTTTCACAACGCCGTTTGGTTTACACCAATTTGTTACCCTTCCCTTTGGCTTGTTCGGGGCGCCTGCAACCTTTCAGCGCCTCATGGATAGAATCTTGCGGCCCCATGCGGCATATGCGGCTGCCTACCTGGATGATATCATTATATTCAGTAATGATTGGCAGCGGCATATGCAGCATCTGAGGGCTGTTCTGAGGTCGCTGAGAGGAGCAGGCCTCACGGCCAACCCAAAGAAGTGTGCAATTGGGCGAGTGGAAGTAAGGTATCTGGGCTTCCACTTGGGGCATGGACAGGTGCATCCCCAAATTGATAAGACAGCCGCTATTGCGACCTGCCCATGTCCCAAGACCAAAAAGGAGGTGAGGCAGTTCTTGGGGCTGGCGGGATATTATAGGCGGTTTATTCCTAATTATTCGGACCTCACCAGCCCCTTGACTGACCTCACTAAAAAGGAGGTGCCAGATACGGTCCAGTGGACGGAGCCGTGTCAGCAGGCTTTTACCCAGGTCAAGGCTGCTCTATGTGGCGGGTCGTTATTACACTCTCCTGACTTTTCTCTCCCTTTTCTGTTGCAGACAGACGCGTCGGACAGGGGGCTAGGGGCGGTCCTGTCCCAGGAGTATCTAGCTCTTCAGCCTTTTAAATTCAAGATGATCCACAGGCCGGGTGTTCAGATGGCGGTGGCTGACTTCCTCTCCAGGAATGGGGGGGGGGGTGGGGGGGTGCAGGCCGGACGGCTCCCCGGCCTGAGTCGGGCGGTGGGGGTATGTGGCAGGGGGGGCGTGGTTTAGCGAAGTTTGCAGCGGGAGAGAGGATCAGGAGACGAGCGGTAAGTGAGTGGTTTGGGCAGAAATTATTATCACCTGTTTCTTGTTCTAGTAATTGGCGTGGAGCGGGTATAAAACGCCAGGAGAGACGGAAGCAAGGGAGAGAGAGCGGGACTGCTGACGGGAGTCGAAACTGGAAACCGGAAGCCGGAAAGCGAAAGCACCGAGTGAACGCAGCAAAATAGAAGTCACCATAGGGTGTTTGAAAACGTTTGTTTAATTTCAGTTAATAAATATACGTCAGCAGTCCAGCCGACCCCTTGTCCTCTTCCTTACCCATACGAACTCACAACACCAATCTATAGCGGGAATTTGAGGCATTTCCTCAGTAACCAGTATGGATCAGCTCTAGGGATGAGGCAGATATCATCCTCTTTTGGAAGGCCAGACAAAGTAGTTTTGCTTTCACAACAAAACACACAGTGTCTCCATGAGCAGCAGTGGTAAAAATTCTACAATGAGAATAAAAGTTACTCCTTTCTTTGCCCGAATATTTGGGAGGTATTATGTAAATCTTCCCACATAGTGACCTTGTTACAGTACAGACAGGTCGGAGACGGGAAATCACAGGTAAGGTGTTTTATTGACACAAGCAAATGGGATAGTGAACACCGGCGAGTCAAACTGAAGAGACAATCGTGACTGATGAGTGAGTGTAAAGATACTGTCCTTAGTATAAAGCAGAGTGAAGATCCAAGTGGCAGTATAGGAGTTGAGACATTGGAGGATGAAGACACACTCACTCGAGACAGGTAAGTATAACAATGGAAGTCCTTACAGAAAGCAAGTATGTGAGCCCTAGGTACAAACGAGACCAGACAGTGGCTGTGTGTGTGTGTGTGTGTGAGTGTCTTTTATGTACCAGTTGACTAGGGTGCTGACGAGGGGCAGGTGTGTGTGATCAGAACTCAGGTGAGGGAGTACACTGTGATTGGATGGTGTTGGAGCCTGGCGTGTCTGTGACAGACGTAGACATGTGGGGGGTTGTCTAAACGAGCTGTTTTTAGGAGGGCATGGACATGTCTAAACTTTTATAAAGTTTTATAAAGGGTTTGAGACGTTAGTCTTTACAACTTTAGGTATTTTATCTATTCATGAATGGCTTGTTACACTCAAAAGAGTAAGGAAAATTTGAAATTGCATCATATGAACCCTTTAAAAAGATCCATCAAAATAAAGTGTTACTGAATTTCTTTGCAATAACTACAAATTGACCGCATGAGAGAATCACCCTGCATTTACATTCAACTTTGATGCCAGCATATAAATAGATATGCTAATGTTGTTAATACTATATAAATGAAATACACATTGTGACATGAGAATAGATTTTAATTAGCACAAACTAATTATTATTAAGAGGCAAAAGCTAAGTAGCATGTTTCCTGGTTTCCATAAACTCATAGAGCACATGATGAGTGTGGTTTTGTCTATATTGTGAGAACCAAATGAGAGTAAAATCATCTGAAATAATTTATATTGCGAGAAGCAACCAACATTCACATTTTGGGGCCCAGAAAAATTTGCTTTGCTGATGGCCTTGTCTTAACATAACATCTCAGGTTACTTGACTGTAATCCTGTTCCCTGATCACTTGGCCATCTTATTTTCATCTGATTGAAACTGATATTTTCTAAGGCTCTATGGGGCCCTCATCAATCAGAGTGTAGCAAGCTGAAATGTTGGCTATATGGACTCTGGGAGTACCAGGACATGTACCTGAGAACAGTTTTTCCTGCATGAATTCCAACACTGAAACAACTTGGCTGTGAACTGTCTGTAGCGTTTGTCCTACACAAACTTCTGTGCCATCTGATAACATAGTCTAGTGGAGCAAAACTGTAGCACTTAGAATAATCTGTAATACATCATTTGGAAGCCCAACATCTCTAAATTGGTGTTTTTTTCAGAGGCCAATCAGGAAGTTTCCAGGACTCAGACCGAGGATGAAGTACCATCCCCTATGCCTGAGATAGGGGATCTCTCCTGTTGGGAATTGCCCATGGCGAGCCATCGAGAAGGGACAATAGGTCTGAGAACCACACTCTGGTTGGCCACCAAGGTGCTATCAGAAAGAGGCAACACCCTTTTTAATGGACTTTGGCCAAACAAAGCAATCAGGGGAAATGCCTAAAGATGCAGTTTGGACCATGTATAGGCCATTTTGTCCAAACCCAGGGCAGTTGGGGGTTTCAGAGACAAGTAAAGGGGATACTGTGCTATCTCTTGTGAAGCAAGAAGGTCCACCTCTGCTTGGTAGAACTGTCTGCCTACATTGGGGTGGAATTTCCATCTCCCTATGTCACAGCTTTTCTAGGCGACAGTAACTTTTCTGGCCTGATATTATTCAGGGTGTTTAGAATGGTTTCTACACATGCATGAGAAGGCTGGGCCACATTGTGGTCGAATCCTATACAAACCCTTAATAAGTTGTCCCCTGGGGAGGAGAGCGAATGCTTTTCTTGGCCTGCAGTCTCAACCCCAGGGACATGAGATAAGCAGGGACATCATCTCGATGTCACAGCACAAGTTCTTGAGACTGGGTCAAAATCAGCCAGTCATCTATGCAATTTAATATGTGGATTCCCTGGAGCTGCAATGAAGCCAGAGCAGCATCCATATATTTTGTGTATGTGCGGGTTGACAAGGCTAGTCTGAAAGAAAGAACATGATACTGGTAAGCATTGGTCCTGAATTGGATTTGAGAAACAATCATTTTGATTGTCAGCATTTTGAACTTGTTCTATGTGAGTTCTGAAGTAGCTATTCAATCCACGAAGATCCAAAATTGGATGGAACCCATTTTTTACCCCTTGGAAACCAGAAAACACTGGCTGTAGTAGCCCGACTCTCTGTCTGGGAGGGGAACGTTCTATGACCCCTTTGTCCAGCAGATCTTGCAATTCATGTGTCAACAAATGAACTTTCATGGTAATGGGCTGGATGGCTGACAGCCCCGACACTTGAGCACAACAAGGGAGAAACTTGTCGAAAGTTTATTTGTGATGCTTTGCCTCTTGGAACCTAATGATGACTTTTCTGACAGAGTCACCAAATAGACGACATGTCAAGGAGGAACATCAAGGGGGAACGCTCTGGCCCTGAACTTGATGCCTGTGAAGTTAAACCACAGATGCTTCTCCACGTTGACCTTAGCAGCCATAGAAAAACAGATGGCGTGAGCTGTCTACTAAGTTGGGAGAGACAGATCTGTGGCCTTGAGAAGTTCTAATAATGAGTCCTCCTCAATACCCCTGCTCACCTCAGATCTTTTAGAAGGTCAGCATGTTATGCCTGCAAAACTGCAATGATGTACATCATGTAGATGCTACTCTGCATGGCTTGGTCGGAAGCATTGGTCTTTAAGTGATGATGCACTCCCAGGGGGAGAGGTAGCCTGTGAGCATCTCTTCCACCTGGGGCATCATTCTATGCCTTTTTTTTCATCCTGGATAGTCGAATAAGTCAACATTGAGTGACATCACTACCGGTTTGACCGTGAATAAAAGGGCGCCAGTAGTATACATCATCCTCCTTTGTCAGGTATGTTCCAGGAACTGGACAAAGTGCATATCAGGGTGATAAACCTGAAGGCCTGCCTCGTTTGCAAAGAGAGTTTCTGTAGCTCAGTATTAACCAAAACTGGTTGTTTCCACCCAGTTCTCAGAGCTCAACAACAAAAACAACAAAAAAGGGTGTGCAAACTTTGTTGCAAAAGAAAACCCTCTTGTCAATACTAGGAGAACTGTGTGAGTTTTTTTCGTAACATGGGTTTCAAGAAATCATACCAAGCTCTTTAAATGGGAAGAGAACCTTGCTAATTTACCCTACATTGGGTAAGAGTCCTAACTCATGCTCTAGTGAAGACGTAGCTATTCAACGCACACAACCCAAGAACGTGGCAAACACTCAAGACTGGAAGGGCCAAGGAAGAAGCACAGGAGGAAGAGAGATTATATTTTTCCTGAGCAGTTCTAGAACACTCAGCTAGTGAAGCAGAAATCATGATCACAATTAAAATATGATTCATCGTGTAGCCCAGCGGTTCTGAATTCCAGTCCTCGCGCCCCACTGCTCTGCACATATTGTATGTCTCTCTTTGTTAACACACCTGCTTCTGATGATCAGTTCATTAGAAGTGAGCTCTGTGCATGAACTGTGTTCTGACTGACATGGTCTCTACACAGTGTTAACTGCTCCCTACTCCCTGAGCATTTGTTGAAGTTTACTTCACTTTGGAACATTCATTCACGGATTTGCATTGCACAACGTCCATCTGCACACATGGACAACTATGACATCATATACCTCTGTAAATCAATACAGTTTAAATTCATGTCTCGCACATTTCAATACACATGAGTTCACTTCCACCATTATAACTGCAGTATATATTCCACCATCTCAGGGGACCTGTGCTGGGCCACAAACACCTCCAGCCTGGTCACGAAGACTCAGGAAGAAGAACAAGCTGTCTTCAGCCATGCTGGTGAACTTTTACCAGTGTGCGATCGAGAGCGTACTGACCAGTTGCATCACAGTCTGGTATGGGAACTGCTCAGTTGCTTGCTGCAAGGCACTGCAGAGGGTGGTGAAAACCTCCCAATGCATCACAGGGACACCACTTCCTACTATTGAGGACATTCAGAGAAACCCCTGTCTACGTCGAGATCGCAGCATTCCTAAGGACTTCTCTCAGCCTGACCATAGACCATTTAACCTCCTGCCCTTCTGTGAGGCGCTTCAGGAGCCTCCGGACAAGGACCAGCAGATTCAGGAACAGCTTTTTCCCTACAGCTGTCTCCTTACTGAATTCTGCTCTCTGACACCCCACACACCATCACTACATCAATACATCTGGTTTACAAACAAACAAAAAAAGTTCACTTGTTACAACTTGCTCTACTGTCTGTTCTGTCTATTCTGTCATCCCAGAATACCGAATGATCCATTTGTACACTGGAATATTTTATATTACTTTTTTTACTATCCATTGCATTAGTATTAATTATGTTGGTAATGTTTGGTTCCAAGTATCCTTTGTAGCTTCAGCAGTACTTCAATCATCACTCACTGAGTGATTAATATGCTTTAGATGCAGAAGCTTTATCAGTGTCATCATAGACACTTCCCTTCTCAGGGAACCATAGTTCAAGTCATAACCTGAGATGTTTTTCCACAGAAGAAAGTAATACAGATTTGGAATGACATGAGGTTTAGTAAATGATGATCAGATTTTCTATCCCTTCAAGACAACCAGTGAGAGCCAGTAAAATGTGTTTGTATCATGTGCGAAACTGTTTTGGCTTTAAAAGATTATTGCTTCCATCAAAATGAGACTGATTAAATGCCTAAATGTAAGATATTCATGTGATGTGCTAAAAGAGCAGCTCACCTCACTGACACATAATCTTTAAGATTCTGTGACACTCCCAACAGCTTACAGTAATTAGTCATGTATGTGACATTTGTGAGCATGACTTTCTTCTTGTAGATATTCCCAACATCGCAATCCTGCAAATACAGTTTAGAAACGTATTGGCATAATGTAAAGATGATGGCTGCATTCACATTTCAAGGCTGCGTTTACAAATGGCAAAAAAAAAAAAACTGATTCTTTTTTCACATGTGACACAAGTAGGATATTGTTGCACAAGTGTAAACACAAGTTTCTGCACAATATCTGATTTTTTGCATTTTTGAGCCACTTCCAAATGTGTTTTTAAATCAGATGTATTTCCAATGTGGACATCCGACCTATGTTTAAATGCTTATATCTGATTCCAAGTGGAATTCCAAGCCATCGTAAGTTGAGGGAGACACATTTGGCAACAAATTTAAATGTTCTTAATGTCAAATTATAAAAAAATTATGTTTATGCACTTGCACAAAAACACAATTTCTTTTCAAATTCAAAGAGCCTCTTGACGGTAATTATATAAATAATTTTATATACAGCTGTTCAAAACCTGAGGATCAACCATGTCGAATTATTAAATTTCAGTGGAGATTCAGGTAAATTATATCGGACACAAGTCATGGCTTAAGTGTATGACAAAAAATGAGATAAGGTTAAATAAATAAATTAATAAAAACCTTGTATCTGTGCTTTAAGCCTTGCAGTGTAAACGCAGCCAGTGAGCTGATGATGTTTATAAAAAAACATATTAGACTAAAACATAATGGAAACTTTGAATGGAAATTCTTTGCCGCCCTCATGGCAATGCATATGTTATTGTCTTATAAATGAAGAATATGTGCAATATTTTAACAGACAGCATGACTTAAGAACCTAAGTTTTGAACACCACAATTACGATGGAAAAATGCTGCATTCTGTACCTTAAACAGAATAACCTCTGGTTTGCTGATGAATGGTGGTCCTTTTGATTCTCTACTCTTTACAGTCTTTTTTGCCAATTTTGAAACCAAACTTTTGTTCACGTCTGTCTTTATGGTGGTATAAGATGTTTCAAGTTGAATATTTTCATCTGATGTTGCCTAGGTGGGACAAATATGAAAAAAAAGGAATTGTAATTAAGTATAATTAAAGCAACATTGAGGGGAGGGTAAAATTAAAATGAGAGATTGCTATGCATTGCCAACCAACTAACATTGCTCCACTCCTGCTGCAGTGCTTAATTTGTAAATTGCAACGTCCTGGAACAAAGCGGGGTAACAGATCTGGCATGTGATTAGAAGAGGGAGAGCTAATGGAGCGCTCATGTAAAAACATTTCTAGGCCTGTAAAAGTTTTTGAAAAGTCATGTAATTTTATTTCACAAATCTCTATATAATAGTGTTATATTTAATCCGGACCGGAATTTCAAAGCTAGATTTTGTGTTTATCGAATAGCTTTACCAATTCCTGCAGCTTTCAATTTATTATGAGGAAATACCTGCAAACATTTATTCAATATAGCATGTAGATTAGATGAGTAAATAAATCCACCCAAACAAAATCATATTTAATTAGTAATTAGAAAAATGCATCGGTGGTTCCTCTTTCACTCAAGTGGCTTCACATCGGTGCATCTCACCTGCACTACAAGCGAGCTGCTGCATGCTGATCTCAGACTTTCACTCGCATTTCAGGACATTTGATAGAACTGCCACGTGCCTAATCAGCAACTGTCGTTTTTTCAAAAAATGTATAATTTGCACATCTTAAGTCTTTTCAAGCCATTTAGTACTTGCGCACTCCAGATGTGTTTTTTTGTGTGCTCACAGTCATGAGTATCATATTGATTTATTTTGTGAACAAGTGAACAAACACACAGAAATCAACATCAAAATGGCCATCCTGGTGAGTATCCTAGCACAGTCAGTTTTGTCTAAAGTAAATGTATACAGTTGAGAAATAAAAATTTTTTTTTTTTAGTTTATCAGTATTGGATCCGTTCACATATCCCAACTTTTGTGCGGTCAAGTTCATTATTTAAAATGTAGATGTGCAGCAAGTCTTCACATAATACAATATTTTTTTGTGAATTATATGTATTCTACTGGTCAGCACAAACATCTCTGATTGGCACGTGAGGAGGGAGATCTGCCTAAATGAGGTGCTAGATCAGATTTCAGAGGTGCCAGATCCGGCTTTGTTCCAGCGCAAATTAAGCCCTGATCTGCTATTTCAACAAGAAGAATGTAGTCTGCAGAAATCAAAGTTGCAATCTCAGAGCAAAGACAGTATACATTCGAGACATGTCAAATGTAGTGAGAATCCAGTAGCATGACAGAAGACCTTTGTAAGAGAACCAAAGCTCTCTACATTTCAAACAAGCACTGCAGTTTGAGTGAGTGATGTAAGTAAGTGATGTTGACTTCTGATCAAACTTAATGAAATCAGTGTCATTGTATTTAATTTAAATTGTTACCTTATAATCTTTGTGTTTGTGTTCCCAAAAGCCTGTAAACTCAGGCTGGGCCAGGCTCATCTCTCCTTCATCCTCATCTTCAATTTCTCCCCGCTCTCCCCACTTCAGTTCCACAGAATCTAGAGAGGAACTGACCTCACTGTCACCAACACTACGGGACCTGCCACAAGATGCTCTGGAACTTGAAATTGCATGCCTTTCCTGAATTAAAAACAACAAGTGGACAAAAAAGAAGTTTTTTTCCAGTATGTTCAACACTCCACCAGCCTCTCTTCTGTCAAAAGCTATTGAAACTAGAGTTGTGTTCAATCAGCTCTCTGCTTTTATCTCTTAGAACAGACATTTAGTTTAGTTAAATGTTCCAGTTGGTCCATTGTTTCATTGCTTTCAGGTGTATCTTGTAATAAATCTGTATATTTAGCCTGCATACTTTATTTGTTTCTGTTCTAGCCTTGTTTTATGCAACATGTTGTCAGTCTCTTGCTACTCATTCAAGTCAAGTCATGTTTAAGTTATAGTTTATAATCACAGATGTATCGGATTCGATTGCGGTATTGCCTTGCTTGTCAGTGAACAACGGCTCTGTGTATTAAATGCCGCTCCATCTGAAAAGGAGGTGATGGAGATCTACTACCAGTCACAGAACCGTCTTTGCTGACGAGATGAGCTTGACAATCACATTCTCAGTTAATTTTTCATTCATTATATGTTACGCTGTCAGTCTCTGTTTTCCCGGGTGTTCCCTAGTGAGCTCACTTCTCCTTAGGCACTTCACCATAGGCACTTTAATTCCTCTAGTCTGGTTCTGTCTTCACAGTAATTGCACTCCAATTAGAATCGCACAGGTGCTGACAATCCTCTGTCATTAGTCTCCCTATATATAGTTGTCTTTGTCTGTCATCTGTATGGAGTCCTTACCCTATGTGTGAGTTGTGCTCGTCTCCCGAGTCTTCCCGTTACCTTCTTGTTCCTCCGAGTTCTTATCCGTTTCATCTGGTTCCCTCTTTTGTTTGGTTTGTCTCCCATGACTGTTTATTTTGTATTTTTCCCTTCTGTTAATAAAACCCATACTTGCAATTGGATCCTACCCTCTCCTTGTGTTTATCCTAAACCCAACCGTCACATTATATCCATGAACTCCACCAAACCAGGTGAATGCTGCACACTGGTGGTGGTTAAGGAGAGACCCCCCCCACCCCCCCACCCCCACCCCGCTTGTAAAGTGCTTTGGGTGTACAGCAATACACAATAAAACATCATATAAATGCATAATTAATTAATTAATTATTCTAATGATATACATTTATGGTGAGTGTCACACTAAGCTTTCACTAGTACCTCTCTCTTTGTATGTGCTGATGGAGACATAAAGTTCTCTTGAAGTTTTTCATCAAGTTTTCTCTCGTGGCTCATTACAGGAGACTTTCTATGCCTTTCCTTCATGTTCTGTTCCAAGAGCAATTTAGCCACAATTTCCATTTGCCCCACTCTCTGTGTCTCCTCAAACTCACTTCAATACAAACAAGATAACAGATATGAAAGATAGGGAGAGAGAGAAAGAGAGAGAGATATATATATATATATAAACATTTTTTGTGTGTGTCTTGGATTACACATATATTTATTGGAAATTCTTACGCAATTTTCTTGTTAAAGCGCTCCTGCAGTCTTTGTTGGTGTATGAGTTCAGTGCTGTTCAACCCTTTAGCCTCCAGTGACTCTCTCAAGTTTTGCTCTCGCTCTCTCTGTTTCTGTTCGTAGGCTTTCTGTCGTTGTTTTCTAGAACACATAGTTTCCTAAGTATATGGAGAGAAGATCAATCAATGGCTTTTACTGACACATACATTATTAGTGGCTCACAAATAAAGCAAAGTTCTTTAGGTTCCGTGTCCAGTGCTGTTGTGGATACACATATCATTAACACGTTTGCACTGTGTGAGACATAGAATTAATCACCATCAATATTCTTTATCTTATAGTTTGTTACGAGTCTTGGTATGAGTCTTGACTCGGTTGTGTTGGCAGATCTGGCTAGAAAAAAAAGTTGACTGATAAATCAAACTAGATTGATCAAGCTAGAGGTGTAATAACTAGCATCTTTAGCTGTTTGTTTGACACAAGAGACTGCATGCTGCACAATTCAGATGACAACACAGAAAATGGACTATACGTGGATACACTGCAGCAGCAGTTCTCAAATCCAGTCCACGCGAGCCCCTGCTCTGCACATTTAGTTTGTTTCTCTTATCACTTCTGAATACTTCCTCCAGAGGTAGAAGTTAAAGATCTTCTTAACAGGATTTTCTGCCAGATGTTGTTCCTATTTACAACCTACTTTGTTTGAGTTTCTTATGACTGATCCGGGATGAGAACATATGTCCAACAACAGAACACAGCCCTGGTTCAAATCAAGTAGGCAATTCTTCCCAGACACTCCTCTCTGTCATCACCAACATTGCTGTTAAAGCCTTTTAATTAAACATTTGCTTTGGTCTAAGCCTTTGCTTTAGTCTAAGCATCTCCTTGAAGGTGGTGAACCCACAAGGAGATTAATAAGCCCCATGTTGATAGTTCAGGTTGAGTCTGAATTGGCCCCATTGAGCACCATGATTAAGGCATTTCACACATATTACCATTTAATAATAGTGTAAATACAGATTCTGCTTCCACAGACATGTCATAACTCCAAACTGAACAAACAACATAAGACTGATTAATTGAGTACCTGACTTGCAGCAAAACTGGCTTTAAGTGTCATCACGGCGGTCTGCTTCTTCTTTATTAGCTCCTTCTTCTTCTCTTCTGCCTCAGCCTCTTTCTGTTTCATCCTAGAACACAAGTGCTCTAAGGATAAGTTATATATTTCATTCTTTTGAATACACCATTTTACATTTCAGACTGGCAGCTAATATGAAAGCAGAATATTAAAAAGTTGTGAATATAATATATAATAAATGTAAAATAAAATATACTGTTACTACCTCTGTAACGTCTGTTTGAGGTAGACAGCCGCTTTGCGATGGCTAGCAAGAGCCTGTTGCCGTTGTTTCCTCTGAACATCCAACTCCAATTGTAAAGTCTTGTTATATTCTCTGTCATATGGAAGATCACACAAATAACATTATTGTCTGAAAAATTAACAATCATTAAGAAATTTTCAATTTAAAGTTTTTAAAAATGGTGTTTCCCCCCCATACAACTCGCCTCTGTAATGCCAAGCTCTGTAGATGTAAAAATTCATCAACAGGTCTAAAAGTGACATGACTTAAACTTTTAAATGGCTCAGGGAAGATTAGGTTATTTGTCTTTGTTCAAAGAAAACTGCTGTGTATGTGATGAAAGCATTGTGTAATTGTGTGAAATATTTCATATTCAATTTACATTTTGTCATGTTGTGCTTTATGTCTACGTTCTTTGATAACATCCTTCTCTCGTTGGAGTCTGAGCTTTTGTTTCATCTTGTCCTGAGAGTGGATGTTCTTCTCTTCCAGCTCAAGCTCCTGACGCAGAGACGAGAAGCGACCCAGTTCTACTTCCACCTGACACAGCTCCAGCCTGAAAAAAGGGCAAATTACAATCTAAATTCCATTCAAGGCATTCCATTTTTTTGCAATAAAAACTTACTCAGTTACTAACGTAACCTTAGTTCCCTTAGATATGGAATGAATACTGCATCGTAAGCCATTTAGGCTAAGACACTATGGATAAAGTCAATTTCGTTTATTTCTGACAACTTTTTCAATCACGCAGTGAAACCGCACAACTATTGGTTCGTAGAGTTCGAAGGAAATGAACCAATGGCAGCAAGAGCTTATGGTGAGCGAGCATGCCCGAACCCAACAAAAGGGAAGGGGCATCGGGCTATATAAGCAGCCGTCTCAACCAGGAAAACTGATTTAATTTGACTCAAGCAATGACATAAGGTGTCCTTGCATATAGCACGGAAAAATATGCAATACTTGTTCCGTATCCAAGTTAGTAACAGAGTATGTTCCCATTCGATACTACACTCGTACTGCGTCGTAAGCCGTTTAGGCTAAGACGCTAAGGGGACAATACAATCACGCCGTGCTATCAAGAAGGATGACCAGGGATGTGCCCAGAGCAATGACAAGGGCTTGTAACAAATACGTAAAGTATCCCAGACCAATCGGGGAAGTAGTTACATCAGTCATCTTGATGACCTCCTACAGTTCAGGTGGCAAGGGGCCTGAGAATGTGTAAGGGACTTAGGCTAACACTAAGAACCCGGACACAGTCCTAGGCTGGACAACAAGCAAAAACCGACTATGAAGGTGGGCTTATGCTGACAGGCCCTGCATTTGTAGTGCAGGAATATCCAGGTTGTAGAACCTGACAAATGTGTACGGTGAGGCCCAGCTGGCCACAGCACAGATTTCTGGAGTAGACATACCACTAGACCACGCCCACGAGGAGGCCATGCCCCTTGTAGAGTGTGCTTTAACTCCAATCGGAAATTGGAGCCTGGAGGACGAGTGGGCGAGAACTATTGCATCCACTATCCATCTGGATAGCCTAGGCTTTCAAGACTGACAGACCTATTTCAACAGTTGGAACAGTCAATGTAGGCTCAAGGCCCTGACAGGGCAGAGTAAGTTCAACTCCTGATCATCCTGAGAAGGAGGAAGTGCAGAGAGAACAACAATCTGGTCTCCATCGGAGAACACAAGTCGTCAGTCTGAAGCAGTTTGAAGGGCTCTTTGAGGCCCCTAACAACCATGGATAGGTCCCATGTCAGGGTCGTGAATGGGAGAGAAGGATTCAGCCTTCTAGACCCCTTCAGGTAATGAACAACCAAGTTGTTCTTATCCATGAACTGCCTGGCTATGGGAGCATGAGAGGCTGCAATAGCCGCAAAATAGACTTTAGAGGTAGAGGGAGTATGGCCAAATCCATTAAGTCTTGGAGGAAAGACAATATCTGAGATATGTCACAAGTGAATGGGTCTTCACTGTGCACCAGGCGGTGAAAACCGACCATTTAAGGTTATAGAGGCGCCTTGTTGATGGAGCTCTAGCCTGTAATATGGTATTCATGATGCTTTCTGGGAGGTCTACCGATTCCCATCAAGAGGCTGTACATGGACAGCCAACAGATCGGGTCTGGGATGCCATATAGTTTCATTCCCAAATCCTTTGAACAGTAATGGGATGGAGTCTCCATTCTTCTGGGGGGAGGTTGCTCCTGGATAACATACACCCCCCCACCCCCCCCCCCACCCCCACTGTAATGTTGTCCGACCAGACTGGCACATGGTTCCCTGCCAGGAGTGGTAAGAAAGTGTAATTGGGAGGAACACAGGTAAACAGAATGACTAATTAGAAAGGGGAGAAACTGGGTCATGTGGGAGGGAAAACACAACAAAGACAGTCTAGGGGTATGACATTACATTCCCGGAAGGCCCATCCTGCTGATATGGGGCTAAAGGAGAGCATAGGGGCTGCCAGGCAACAGCGGAGGAGGCAGCAGTGGGTGGGAGGGCAGAAATTTCTGGGTGGGAGGGTAGTAATTTCAGGACTTTCTCTGGGCTAAACTCAGAAATGATAGGGACAGAGTTCACCGACTGAAGAGAAAGGAAAGGGGGCAGGTCGGTAAACAAGTCAATTAAGTTTTCTTCTGCTTTGCATTCTCCCAAATCCCTTTTCAACTCACCTTCAGCCATGGTGAAGGGGGTGGAGCTCACACAGAACACGGTATATATAGAGGAGCTGACAAGACTAATCACACATATTATAATTATTGGTTATGCTTTAAATTTTGTCGATAAGATGGTGAAATCACTTTGATAAAGAAGAGATTTATTTATTTTATTTTTTTTACAGTGGATTCTAATCTTCAAAACTGATCTTGTTGTATGATTTATGTCTTTTGAGTTCACCCTTTAGATTAGACTATATAACTGTAGTGTTACTTGTTTAGGATTCAAAATGTTATTTGCTTTTAATTTATGTCATTATGTCCTTTTTGACCAATCTTCTTGTACATATACTAGACCAAAATGTCAAGTTTGCCAAGGAAAAGCAATTATTATACCAGCAAACTCAAATTTTGATTAAAAATGAACAAACTAGGCTATAAATACTTTGTATTGTAGGCTTGTATTATACTATTATTATATAGCCTAGTGTTTATTAACTGATAAGACAGTCAAAAAGACAAACTCATCTATATTTTATTTATAACAGGGCTTTATTTATTTATAAAATAATAACACACCACAGATCCTGAAGAAACAGTAACAAAAACACAGTGACAGAAATGTCAGAAATAGCGTTTGGGGCTGTCACGTGAATAAGGAACATGTAAAACTCGACCCGAGAGACTCATGAGATGAACTAATCAATTCTCTTTCTGGCTCAGACTGAATTGGTTGGGGATGTAACATGTAACATTTTAATTACATTTTGCTGAACTAAAATGTAATTAAATTCCATTAAGGAACAAGTAATTAAATTACATTTTATATTTAATTACATTTTGCTGAACGAGACTCAAAAGTCAAGTCGGTAAAATGATCCGAACTTCCCATCACTAATGCTCTGTCCCTTCTCTGAGAAACGCGCTGATCATTTCCTGCTTTTTTTAAGCCCCTCCCTCAGAAATAGGCAATGGACTCTGACTGGTTAGCTAGCCCAGTGTGTTGTGATTGGCTAAACCTCCTCTAGTGCGTGTCTAAACATCCCACCTATCACCTCAGCAGCATGTGCTCCAGTTGTATTGTAAACAATGGAGACGTTAATATTGCTTATCAGTTTGAGCTCAATTGAGAAGCAGAGGATATTACTGAAGAGGATCATGCAGAGAGATGTAGAGCATGTGCAGAGCAGGGAGACGTGTGGAACAGTATTAAGAACCGTTGCTTAAGAACATTGATTTTGAAACTTGTGAATCCATTAGAATCGTTAGAAGACAGAATCGCTATTCATATATGAATAGATTTGTATGTGCACCTCTAGTTTTCTTTACCTCTTCGCAGCATGGCCTCGCCCCCTTTGCTGTCTTTTCCTGAAGGTGGGGTTTATCTGGGTACGAACCCGGGAAGTAACTCATTGTGGTCCCTACCAGCCGTTTTTGTAGGCATTAAACTGCCAGAATTTTAAAAGATGATATCTCCGCTTGCATTGAACTTTCAGCTTCATAACTTTGCAGATATTGTTTATGCTCAAACAGCAACATTACATACTAATGTTAAAAAAGCGAAAATCGCAATTAACGACCCCTTTATCAGCGAGAATTGGACTTTGAAATAATAAAATAAATAAATGAATAAATAAAAAATCATGACAAAAACAAAAAGGTCTATTTCAAGAAAAAAAAAAAGTAATCAAGATTCAGAAATAAGTATGTATAGCATTAATGAATAAAACTCACTCATGCTCTTTCAAGACCATGGCTAAATGAGCTCCCAGATCTTCTTCCACCTGCAGCTCAGCACATATACGCTTATGCTGAGCACGGAGCCGAAACAGCGCCACGCTGCACAGAATAATGCAGAATTAGAGACATTCAGCAATGTATCTTCTACAGTGACCTTTGTTCTTAAAATTATCTCTGTGGGCTTTGTTTTTTTACCTGTTCTCAGATTGTCTCTCTCTTTCCATGTCCACCTCAATCTTGTCTCTCAATTCCTCCAGGTTAGTTACATGAAGTTGAAATGCTTTTAGTTCCTCCCTGCAAGAGGATACTTTTTGTACAAACTCAGTTCTCCAGATACATTTTGTTATGTTCTGTTGTTATTCAGCAGCTAAAAACAAATACTATCTCCATTTAACAAGTCATTAAAAACTGTATTTGGAAACAAGAACTTTCCTATTAGAAAGTTACAAATAAATGCACAGACACTATTTAACTGATCAGAGATGACATCACTAAATTCAATGATGAACTGCCTTAAACTATCATTTTGCATTATTGACACACTGTTCTCATAATGAATGTTGTTCAGTTGCTTTGACGCAATGTATTTTGTTTAAAGCGCTATATAAATAAAGGTGACTTGACTTGACTTGACTAGAGAATTGTGAGATAAATTCAAGGCATATCTAAGGGTTGATCATAAAAAAATATATAAGTATAGTATATTTTATTTTCCATTACAATCATGTTTAAGTTTTAGACTTTAAAGGTTAGATTGGTTCATTTAAGATTTGTTTTTGTACAAACCCAACTCAAACAAACTCTTGTAATTTAACTATCTCATATGGTGTTTTAAGACTTCTCATTAAACTGGGCTTAAAGAATCCACACACTGCAGAAATCTTAATTAACCTTCTCTCTCTTGTTTGTCTCAAACTCAGTCCACCTAACTAACAGCTTTTCTGTGGCATGTGCTCACACCATGCTGTACTTTTGAAAATATGGTATTGGAGGCAGAGTCTAAAAAACATCTTGTTACAGCAAGGGCCACATTATAACATTACATGTGAATACAGACCTGGCCTGTAACACATTCTGTTTCTTCTGTTGGTAAAAGATGTCCAGTTGATCTAGAATTTTCTGTAGCTTGAACATGCGTATCTTGTCAGTGTTTTGCTTTTCCCCTCCTTTGTCACTTCCATCTTCACAATCACTCACTTCCCTTAAAGTAGACAAAAGCCAGTAATACAGATTTACACCAGTGTTCAAAAGTTTAAAACAAATTCATTAAGGTTACATCAAATAGATCAGAATTAAGAGTATTGTAAATATGTATATAAATTAAGAGTTCAGATGCAAAAGACTCTTAAGTTCTAAGTACTATTTGAATTTTTCTTCTAAAATGAGTATTTTAATCAGGCTCCTGTGTGTAGGTTCAATAATTTCACTTTAATAATAATGAATAATGAGCATTTTTATCAGGCTCCTATGTTTATGTTCAGTTATTTAACTTAAATGGCAATGAACATATCCTATTCATTCCAATTACTGAACCTACACAGAGGAGCCTGACAAAAATGCTCATTTAAGAAGAAAATGTCACACAGGAATCCTTCCTATATTCTAATTTTGTGCCCAAGTAACTTTTCTTTTAATTATCAGTTGAAAAGTGTTGTGCTGCTTCATATTTTACAATAGAAGAAGGGATTTCTGAAGGATCATGTGACACAGAAGGCGGGGGAAAGGTTGCCGAAACTTCTGCTATGCCATCACAGGAATAAAATTACATTTTTAAATTTAGTCAAATAAATAACATGGTAATAACATTCCATAGTATTACTGTATTTTGGATGAAAACAATATATAAACAATATATATATTGTGCTTTTGTTGGTTTGATTGCTTCTATTGTCCTAAATGTAAGTTCTCAATGTAAGTTCTTATATATATATATATATATATATATATATATATATATATATATATATATATATATATATATATATATATATATATATATATATATAATATAATATAAGCATTTGCTGAATTACTAAATGTAAATGTACTTGACCTGACCTAAACTGGGTATCATGCACTGTTGTTTACTCCATATCTTAATTTCTACATGCTGCACAAAGGCAAGCATAGTTGTATCTACACACTGAGTGATGCAAAGTGATAAAACTATATTAATATAAACCCAAACATGTGTTTAGTACAATATTTACTCAGCATTAGTTAAACCCATCTGAATACAAATCAATAAGGTACTTCAATAAAATAAGTTTATTATTAATTTCAAAAAAATTGTTTATTCCTGTATCCTAATTCATGAAAAAAAAACAGTCTCACTCACTTGGACTTTCAGTCAAAATATTCCATAAAAAAGCACGCATTTTAACACCCACCAGCTGTCAGATCCTGTGGACCAATCAGGGACTAAGTCATCCTCAAACCTGAAGATGTCATCCCACGAGCCAATCTCTAAATTAAACACAACATAATTAAACATGTATAAAATACTAGCAACAACAGCTTGTAGTGGTCTTTAAAAATAGCCTTACCGTCTGTGTGCTCCTGTGCGCTAGTATCGTGTGGCTCTGGCTCAGGTGCAGGTGTTGAGATATCTGCAATGTTCGCCATATTCTAGTCTCCAAGTCAACAACTGCAGGAATTACAGAATAATCCATACTCGATAAGGATCAATCGCCGGACTTTATGCTGCATCAAGAGGATTAGCCTCATATTTGATACTACAACTTCAACGCGAAGCAGTGTTTGTTCGTAAGCAACCTAACCAGACTATTTGTCAGGCTACTTATTTCTAACTTTAAATACGCGTATAAGCGCATGATATCCATAACCTAAATATATATTATATATTTTCCTATGACAGAACTTTCTTACATTATTAGTTTACCTGTCAACTCTCTTGCGTCTGAAGTCACGGCGTCTTCTATTGTTGGTGTGTTTCCATGGCAACACATACGCACTGTACCTTGGGAAATGTAGTGGCTGCAAGTCGACACACAGCCCGCCTTTTGTGTAGTCCTTGTCCGATTCAAAAATAAAAGTCAAGAACTTGTTGGCTGTGGTAGATTGCCGCTTACCTTACATGCTCATTAATTTTTGTTTTGCATATTTAAAGAGACAAATCGCGAACACGGTTGAATAATCCACGCTGTTTTATTTCTTCCATCTCCAACCCAGCAATGCCCCTGGATTCTGATGAGTCTTTCACCAAATGGTGACGCCAAGGGGCGTTGCTGGGTTTACTTGTTTAATGTATAACAACCACTGATCTATATATATATATATTCTATATTATAGATCAGTAACAACTGGTTCCTTGCGTTATTTTAGGTAAATGTTTAACAATTACAGTATTGAGCTGCTCCAATGTAAATTAAAATGAACAGTGAAATTAACCAAAGCTTATACAATACATTTTAACAGATATATTTATGTGTGGAAATAACTGAAGGAAATATATGTTTGTCAAATGAAGCGAACTATCATGATTCTACTTCTTCTTCCTCCTCCTCTTCTTATTCTTATTATTATATTGTCTCTGTACCCAATATTTGCAAAAAATGACAAATGCTGTGAAAATACAGGTATCGCTATTGGCGATTACCAAATATGAGAGTATCGTATCGGTCTTGTTCTGAAAAAAGTGTTATTGGTGCTTCCCTAATTTAAACTGAACTGAGCTGGATGATGACATCACTAAATTCAACGATGAACTGCCTTTAACTTAAAATTTTATATTGTGTTTAATATTGTCATGCTGCATTATTGACACACTATTTTACTATAGTGCTTTGACACAATCTGTATTGTTAAAAGCACTATATAAATAAAAGTGAATAAAGGTGAATAATCATATGAGTTTACCTTATATGGTGTAAACCCAGAGTCTTCTGAAGGATACATCAGTAGCAAATTGATAAAATGAGCATCGTCCATCCAAAGACTTATATTGCATTTCGGGGGAAAAGCAAAAAACAAAACAAAACAAAAAAACATTGTTGAACAATATACAATATGGGAAACCATTAATTTGTTTTTCTACAATTAACTGTACTATAAATTATACTCTATGATTGAAAAATACTGTAAACTGATACACTGCTCAGCATGATGACGTTTAATGTCTATGATAGCGCCTGTAGTCCCATTTAGCAACTTGTTATCAACTGTCTTTTTTAAGAAATGTAACAGTTTTAAAAAATCACGAGTGGGGGTGTAACTGGTGTTTTATGTTGTAGACTAAAACATGAAAGTGCTTGTATGAACCACAGACCTTATTTCAGGGGATTTAACCAAACCCCCATTCAAAAAACCCATTGAATCTGGGATGTTGGAACCAGAATACTAAAATAATAGCTCACTTCTTGGTTTTTGTCTACAAAGTGACATCATAGTTCCATCACTCTATTGCACCAGCCTTCGTCGCGCCACGATTAAGCAATCACCCTGGGAATGCAGCCTTCAGAGGACTCATTGTGAATTGGGACGGTCTTTGCCGCGCCACATGACATCTCCCCCTTTTTCTAAAAAATAAACTATGCTATCTATTCTCCTCTATCCCCTTTTGTTGTGTCAGATCATGAATCATGAATTTGAGCAAAATAACACTTGTTTAATGAACAGAACAAACAGTTCAATTTTCATAAGCAATCATAAGAAGCTCTGCCGGACTAACTCCTGTAGTGGCAGAAGACGTCGATCAGTAGCACATGAGAGCTACCAGAGGATCTGTCTGCTTCAAGATTCTTCGGCCACCCCTGTATAAACTCTGGCCACCCCTAGGATTATTTGCAGTGGGTAAATTAATTTAAATGCAGAATGTAAATTCACAATAGTTAGTGAAAAAAAAAGTGCAGCACCTGCTGCAGCCCACAGTTTTGCGTCTCTGTGCAACATTAAAGTGTTTCGTTCCTGAATGAATCAACCGTTTAAATGATTCGGTTCAATCGGAATGACTCACTTATTAACAGTGACTCGCTGCCGCCTATTGGCGGTTTTAATTTCACATTTTAGGTACCTTTTCATTTTTTAAATAATTTCAAACATCAGTTTTCAATGTTTTATCTTTAAAATATCAAAACATTATTTATTCATTTGTAACTGCAGGTTACAGTATTCCATGTTCCACAGAGCTGAACATTGGTTTAAAGGTAAAAAAAAAATCAGGTGTCAGCACAATTAAAAATAAGATATCAGCACAATAACACTCAGCAAAATAGTCTAATTATCGTTATCGATAAAATCCTAGAACTCACTGAGATATAACTTTTTGTCTATATTGCAAACCCTTAATTTTTTTTCTTTATTTTAATGTGCCACCCCAAAATTTACTGTGGCCTCATTTGGCCACCCCTGTTAACATTTTCTGGGGGCGAGACTGTGTCCACGATGTTCACAAAGATAAGCTTGGCCACCACACTGAGACCTGAGTTCTCTTTCTAGACTTTGTAAGGCCCTGGTGACCTTCCTGAATCTTTCCCAGAATGTCCTGGGAAATATGGGTTTGATGCCTTCTACATCTTCATAAATGTAACAGCATCGCAAACCAGGACGCATTAAATGCGCTGTGGCTGTAGAGATAAACCTAAAACTATGCGGTGTGAGAAATGAATGAATACACTGGCTTTGAAGTATACACTGACATGGGCTAAAGAAGACTGTAAAGCAGGGTTGATGTTATATAAGTACATCGTGTAATCGTGCAGAGTGGTTGCATCCTCCGCAAGCGGAGGACTTAATCTGATGTGAAAGAAGAGGAGGGAGTTGCAGCTACTGTTGGTAAATCTGATTCATTCAAATGAATCGGTTCGTTCGAACGGTTAAGTGCTTAAATTCTGTATGGATTCAGAACAGTTCAAAAGTCATCAGAAAGAGATGTCTTCTTTGCAAGGAAAATAGAAGCATAGTCTAATTAAGTTTTTATTTTTAATAGGCTATAAAAGATTAAAGGGCACATAATATTTCATAACAATAAGAATGGACAATTTTGGTTTCATATATATATATATATATATATATATATATATATATATATATATATATATATATATAGCTATATATATATATATATATATATATATATATATATATATATATATATATATATATATATATAGCTATATATATATATATATATATATATATATATATATATATATATATATATATATATATATATATATATAGCTATCTGACAAGAACAAACAAGAACAAAAGCAAATCATTTAAGCAATCATTTATTAGCCAGTAGGCCTACTGCACACTGATAATGTACAATACGTAACTGGCAGCTAGTGAAATAATTCAGGAGCGCTTCGTTAAAAAGAACCGACTCAGAAGAACCATTCGTTCGAGAAACGGACCTCGCGATTATTCCGGCTTTAGAGAGATGTCTATGAGAGGAAGCGAGTTATGTGTGCCGTTTTCTCTGCAGTCTGGATAAGGCTGGCTAAACTATGGATCATTACATAATTTTCCTGCGATTCTCCCAGGAGGCTAAGGAAATTAGGATATATTAATCTGTCTGTCTTCTTTTCGTCCGAATCAATTTTGCGCAAAATGGATGCACGGAGTTTTGCCGAGACGATCTTCTGGTTTGTGCTCATCGGGGGGAACAGAATGAGCAGGTGAGAATGCGCGCGTCCGTCACACACTGTGAGGAGAAGAAGAAAACATATAGCCCATATCTCTGCAGATTTATTCTCATGCTCAATAAATTATAGCAGTTTAATTGGTTGTCGAAATATTGCCCATTTATGAGAATCTTTATCAAATAGGCTTTAAGCAGTAAATAAATGCATTTGCGAATTTCATCTGATCTGTGAACATCCATCATCCCTCTCTTTTCAGTAATGGATTAAGATGATGTTTTTCAGTGAGGCTTAGAATTCATGCATTTTACGCTTCTGCCTCCAACGTCAAATTTAATGTTAAACATGGGAATCAGAAGATAAATTTAGCCAAAACTGTTCATTCTCATGGATATCATGAATAAACTGATAGGTTAATAAATCTGTGCAGTGCCGTAATACACATTCACATACAGTAATCTGCTTCTATCTCAAATTCTCGTTGTTGCTATGAAATTGGTCAGATTTTCATGTTCTTGTCTTTTGCTTTATAAACAGGATAGATACGTTGTAGTTATGTCTCGCTGGTGGTATGTTAGATATAAATAATATGCTGTCATAAATATTTCTACGTTTCCATGGAGCTCTGGACCTTACAGTTTAAAGCACGCATATTCAACCATATATAGGTTAAAAGGGGTTTTCAAGCATCACAACAATAAAAGTGCAATACATATTTATTTCCCCCGTACATTAGAATGTTTCATTTTTACATAAATATCTGTTACACTGAATGACTGGAATATTATTCCATCCACATGATATTTTATTTTTACAAACATTATTGGAAACATTGAAATAGACACTTTGCTTGCATGCTCTTTATGTATATAAAATAAATTTTGTAAAATGTATTTGATTCTGACACTAAAATGGGATGTCTTGTCCTTGACCCACATGCACACGTCTCTCCCTTTGCTTGTTGTGCGGTTCACATGCAGTTCATTTCTCATGTGAATGTGCATCAACACATTAGGCTCTTTTGCCCCTTGTTTACAGTACTACAGCTTGTATGTTGTTCTTTTTTGGGATGAATCTAACAGAATCATCAGTATTGTAGGTCAAATTAAAAAAAAAAATAAAAAAAAAAATAAGATGTAATGTTACGTAATGTATTAACACCTATTTTAGGACTATCCCATATATTGTTTATTGTTTTTTTTTTTTTTTTAATTGTGGGAAAGGTTATGGTAACTTTTTTGTCCAATGTACTTAACACACACACACACACACACACACACACACACACATATATATATATATATATATATATATATATATATATATATATATATATATATTTTTTTTTTTTTTTTTTTCACAACATTGCAGGAGCAGTGTTATGATGTATGCATTACATCAGTAGGTCTCCTTTGGATTTTTCAGAAACCTACATTTAACAACCAACCTGGTACTACGTGCTGCATGTTCATCAAAATATAAAAATAAAAAAAAAAAGTTCATCCTGTTGGCTGTGTGATTTGGCTACTAAACTAAAACTTTACACCTAAAGGGATAGTTCTCATAAATGAAACTTTTCATAATTTACTCACCCTCAACTTTTGATTAAACTATTCCTTTAAAATGTGAAAATGTGAATACATTTTTTAATACTTCCCCAATTTAAGTGCAATAAACTTTATTTATTTATGTATTTATTGAAAAAGGCAATTTCTCTGTTATTGTAGTGTTCAAGTGTACCTTGAGTAATATATGTATATACACTTAATTCTGAGGAGAAAATAGTATGACAGCCATACATATACAGACAGAGAGATTTGTAAGACTTCTGCCTTACAAGGACTTTTGAAAATGATAAGTTGAATTGATATATAATCTTCATTTCTTTGGTTATTAGGCACATTAAACAGCATCATAGTGAATGGGATTTGAAAAGACAGTGAGAGAAGTAGCACCTCTCTCTGCAGTCTCTGTTAATAGTTTTGGTTCCTTGTCGCTGTCACCTCTGGCTTGCTAAGTTGGGGACACTTAATTTCCTGGGATATTGTCGACTTGATAGCAAACGATTGCACAGATACCATTTAAACTGAACTGAGCTGAGCTGGATGATGACATCATTGAATGCAATGATGAACTACCTTTTTGCATTATTAACACACTATTTTCCTATTTAATGTTGTTCAGTTGCTTTGTTACAATCTGTATTGTTAAAAGCGCTATATAAATAAAGTTGACTTGACTTGACTAGTTCCTCTGAACATGAAGCGCTTGACTCAGGCTCAGGTTAAGTTACCACAACAATACCACAATACCACAACTAATGCCATCTGAAGCACTTGTGCCAAAGAATTGATAAGTCCTTTTTTCCCTTTGCTGTGAGAAGGGGGAACTCACTGGTCCCACCACCTGATTTTTTTAATTGCAGTCCTCTGCAGTGCCCTTTTCTTCTATGGCAGGCTTCCTAGATCCTGCCACTTCTTGCGGATGTCCTAGCCTGAACCTTTAACACCCCTGCTAATTTGGTAGCAATGTCCTCACATATGTTTTGTTTTTCCTTATTTGTATGGTGTCCTTTAAATCTGGTGAAAATAACATATTTGTTTCACTCTACCTCCTCCAGAAGGACATTAATTTAAACTGAATTGAATCTTTTTTTTTTTTTCATTTTGTCAGTACCTCAGCCTGTTGGTAGGTGCTTTATATTCAGTAGACTTGTTTTGACCAGTGAAAACAATTGACTGCAAACAATAATTGTTTAGTATTAAACAATGACTCAGATCATGAAATACATTTATTAGGCTTAGAGTAAGGAAGGCTTGGGAAAAGAGAGTATACACGGAGCGTGTGAAAACTATGGCTTTATTTTAAATATTTTGTAAATGTTCTTTAATGTTATCCATAGTTTTTTGTGGATTTTTAAAAAAAACATTTTTTAAAACAAGTATCAGTTCTGGCACCGTTTAAGCACCGGTACCGTTTTAAAAGTATGAAATGGCACCGGTATCGTAAAAAAACCAATAAATACCCAACCCTATTTGTAACTCTAAGGAGAGCAGTCTCAGTACAATGATATGGTCTAAATCCTGACTGGAAATCCTCACATATACCATTTTTCTCTAAGAAGGAATATAATTGTGAAGATACCACCTTTTCTAGTATCTTGCACAGAAAAGGGAGATTCGAGATTGGTCTATATTTAACTAGTTCTTTGGGGTCAAGTTGTGTTTTTTTTTTATGATGAGATGCTTAATAACAGCCAGTCTGAAGGTTTTGGGGACATATCCTAATGACAATGAGGAATTAATAATAGTCAGAAGAGGACCTATGACTTCTGGAAGCACCTCTTTTAGGAGCTTAGATAGTATAGGGTCTAACATACATGTTGTTGGTTTAGATGATTTAACAAGTTTATACAATTCTTCCTCTCCTATAGTAGAGAATGAGTGGAACTGTTCCTCAGGGGGTCTATAGTGCACTGTCTAATGCGATACTGTAGCTGACGGCTGAATGGTTGCAATTTTATCTCTAATAGTATCGATTTTAGAAGTAAAGTAGTTCATAAAGTCATTACTGCTGTGGTGATGGGAAATGTCAACACTTGTTGAGGCTTTATTTTTAGTTAATTTAGCCACTGTATTGAATAAATACCTGGGGTTATGTTTGTTTTCTTCTAAAAGAGAAGAAAAGTAATCAGATCTAGCAGTTTTTAATTCTTTTCTTTAGGATAGTTTACTTTCCCACCAAGCAATACGAAATATGTCTAGTTTTCAGCCCATTTTTTCAGGCTGCTCTCTTTAGTGTGCGAGTATGCTCATTATACCATGGTGTCAAACTGTTTACCTTAACTTTCCTTAAGTGTAAAGGAGCAACCATATCTACCAAAATGCTAGAAAAGAGAGAGTCCATAGTTTCTGTTACATCATCAAGTTCTTGGATATGCTAAGGAATTGAGATAAATCAGGAAAATTAGCTACAAAGCAGTCTTTTGTGGTAGAACTGATGGTTCTACCATACTTGTAACAAGGATTAGAATTTACAGTTTTAGATGCATGAAGTTTACACAAAACTAAATAATGATCTGAGATATAATTTATTCTATTATCAGCTGAACGTGTTGTTTAACCCCAATAGAGTTCAAAATGTCTATGAATGCTGATCCCAATGCATCTTTTTCATTATTAACATGGATAATAAGATCACCAAGAAATAAAACTTAATCTGCAGCCAGAACTAACTCGGTCATACTCGGTCAAACTCTTTGATAAAGTCTGTATGGTACAGTACCCTGGTGGCCTGTGTACAAAATAATGTAATCATCAGGTTTTAGCTAGGTTTCTGACAAACGGAGCACATATACTGTAGATTATGTTCATATTGGATCTTTATTCCTTATTTGTTGAACCTCAATTAAATTTTTACTCTTAATGTTTTTTTTTTCTTTCTAGTTCGGGGAACAGACACAGTCTCTATAGTGTGATATCTAGGTGAAAGAGTCTCTATGTGCTGAGAATTAACTGACCTCTGTGACGGGAGGCAGCTAGCAGACGGTCGGTTTAGCCAGTCTGTCTGCTTCCTGACCTGGGCCCCAGTTAGTCAAGTATAAACACTAAGACTATTTGCCATATTTCTAGACAGAAGAGGAGCACCACCCCAGGAGGGATGAAGACCATCTCTTTTAAACAGGTCAGGTCTGCACCAAAAGCTCATCCAATTGTCTATGAAACCTATGTTATTCTGTGGGCACCACTTAGACATCCAGCCATTGAGTGATGACAATCTGCTATGCATCTCGTCACCACGGTAAGCAGGGAGGAGACCAGAGCATATTACAGTGTCTGACATCGTGCTTGCAAGTTCACACACCTCTTTAATGTTATTTTTAGTGATCTCTGACTGCCGAAGTTGAATTTCATTAGCATGGATATCTTACTGTATTTACGTTTAGCATTAGCCAGCACTTTTCAATTTGCCAAGATGTCAGGCGCTCTGGCTCCCAGTAAACAGTGGACTATGGTGGCTGGTGTCTCAATTTTCACGTTCCGTCATGGCCGTCGCTAGTGGGGTGAAAGGTTGTGATGATTATAGGGGCCCACGGCCGAGGGGGGGCGATCTCTACCATCTGGCTGAAGCGAGAGACAGGCCACTGCTGCGTGTCGTCTCGAAAGCCTATAATTTCACATGTTTTTAAGCCTTGCCAATTTAAACATTCAAAAGCGTTTAAAGCATTTAAACACAAGCTGGTTACTCGCGCGCTGTGTTCGGTGCGCACGTGGAGAGAGAGCCGCGTCTGACAGACAGCAACACTGAACCGAGCTCTCTTCTGCGACGTTCTCCTCGAAGTTCCTCCTGCACCTAAACGAGTGAATGCAAATCACAGTTTAAACAAACAGAAAACAGTCCAATTCAGCAGCCACGGTGTTCGTTGTTCAGGGTTCACGCTGATAGAGGCGGCCCAAAACACTTGAACACTTTGTCTGTTTTTTTTTTTCTTTTCTTTTTTTTTCTTGTACGACAAATACATAAAAAATATGTCAAAATACCCGTCTTGGAAAGTATGTTCGAAAAAATTATCGGTTGTCTTAAGTGAAAGTAAACATTTCGGATGTGTATTATATTGGATGAGTTCATTGTCTCTTAAAATGAGGGTTAGCTGCTGTAATGTTAATCCAAGAAAATGAAAGAAAGAAAATCACTCCCTGCTCTCGACTGAATTACTTTGTAGTTTTAACAAGAATTAATGCATAGTCAAACCAACAATTATTCAGACACCAGATATCATTTTTGATATTATTTTTTTTCTTCCTTTTTTATTACTAGTACGTGCACACTATAATGAATTTATGTAAGTGAGTATAGCAAAATAAAGTGAACTGTGGCATATTATACCCAAATAAACTTTCATAAAGTGGATTAGTGAAATTGATACAAAAAATAAATAAATAAATAATTTTTGGGACCAAAGACCACACTTTGACCTCACCATGTTTTGCTTACGTGTTTTTTCCAGAATTGCTAATGCAACCTTTTAACACCACAGACTGAACAAAATTAATCATTGCTTGGTAATTAGTCAACAAAGTATTGACAGTTGTCTGAAGTTTCCGTTTGATTGTAATCCATTAAATATCTTTCTATCAAATTTATCTGATATTATGATGATATTAAGATGAATTTGTTCTGACAGTCTAACTCTGGGTTCTTGTCAGATTTTATTACCATTTTCTGAACTAGAGCAAATAAACTGTGACTCTTACAAAAAAAAAAGTAAACTCTGTGTAAATGGCACAAACAAATAAAAAGAAAGAACATACAAATTAAACACTTTCAAACAGGGTCCACTGGTACAACCTGCACCAGGGCCCCTCTAACCCCTACTGCCCTGCGTTCCGTACAATAGAATCACCAAGAACTAGAGCACTTTCATCAGGTTTCTCAGTGGGTGCATCACTGAGTGGGGAGAACCTGTTTAATGTATTGATCGGGAAACAGAAAAGCTGTGTTTTGACCCACAGTCACCCAGTTGCCCTGCTGAAGGGGCGCTATTATTAGCGGACCCGAACAATGTACAGGAATCCCCGAGCTTGTCACATCCAAAGCTGTTTCTAGAGCCCTCACAGTCTTTCTGTCCTCAGTTAAAGTTTGGATGCGTGTCTTTAATTCTCAAATCTTCTCTGTCAGCCTAACTATTTCCATGTATTTATCACATGTGAATCCCTCGTAGCCGACAGGGATAGAAAAACTGTACATGTGGCAAGAGGTGCAGATAACAATAGCAGGAGAAGCCATTACTCACCGAGCATGAAGAATGATTCTGACTTACCACTGTTGTTTGATGAACTCATGAAAAAAGCACGAGAGAGAAAAGAAACGAGGCAAAATAAAAAAGAAAATGCACCCTGTTTCTTCCAGTAAACACCACTAAAAGAGATTCATAAAGAAAAGAAAATGAAATGTGGGAGAATGGAAAGAAAAAAGGAAGGATTCTTATCGCATTGAGTTATTCATAGGACATATTGTTTTTTAAATTGAAAGCGCAGGCCACAATTGCACAGTATCTGCTCTCTTTTTCATAGATTTGGCAGAAGAAAAAGACTTATAGAAAATAGTGAGGAGGAACAGAGAACACTGGACTAAAAAGAGCACTTGCCACAGAAATTCTTATAATACCAATGTCTCATTAAAATTGCAAGTGTCATACTAAAATAGCTCATGAAGGAAAATTTGCAGATCATTCAGTCTGACAGATGAGTATAATTTTCAGCGCAACCTTATTATTTGAAATTATTTGTTTCAGTTTTGAAAATCTCCAAACTAGAAGTTTCAGCCATATTTTTAAAACGCAATAGGAAAAAAGAGCTTTATATTCCGATTGTCAGTTTTGTTACTTGGATTTGTCCTTTATGTCTGTTTGGCATAGCCCTCATTACCTCCTTAGCTTCCTGATTCAGTGCCCCAATTTGTATTTTATGTCTGTGTCTGTTTGTTGTATTTTGGGCTCGGTTTCTATCATTTTTGGCTTATTTTGTTTCTTATTGTGTAACCAGAATCCATTAAGCCCCTCAGTAAGTTTGGGTTTTGCTTTCTAATGCTAGGTTTCTGTGTTTTATCCTATTTTGCTTAACACCTTTTCAATCCATCCATTTGTCCTGTATTTACAATCACTTCCAACAAAATATGTTCCCATAATATATTTCAATATTGTGAATACCAAACTGCAATTTCATGTCACACATCTGCATCTATGATAAAATTGTGAGAGAGAAAGTGAAGAACATTTGTTTGTTTTGTCCCTTAGGGCCATGCTGAGTGATATTGGTGACTATGTTGCCACAGAAATTGAAATATCCTGGTTGCCTAATCTGGATGATTTAATGAAAGGTTATGCTCGAAACTTTCGCCCAGGGATTGGAGGTGAGTTTATATGTGCAGTTTACACTACACTTCTCAACAACCTGCAGTCATCAGTATTTAGCCTTTTTTCACATCAAACCTCACACTTCCTATGACAAATGCTCCAGTTTTTACTGTCTATTTTTAGAGTATTTCAATTATTCCACATATATTTAAAACATGTCCTAAGAAACAAGCTTGTGACAGGCACACCACATGTCATACTGATAAATACCTAGTAATAAATGTGGCCAGTGGCGTCAGGTACTGGAAGGAACTGTATAAAGCAACAACAATTATATAACATTCAACTACTCCACCCGGTATATATACCGGGAACTGCCAGCCCCAAGACAGGGGGGGGGCGCACAGGTTCGTTACCGAAAAATGGGTGAGCAGAGAGACATAGGCCTGGGAGTACAAAAAAATGAAGCGGCTTTATTCAATACAAAATTTAAAATCATCAATACATTACCATCAAGGGCTAAATATTCACGTGTCAACAAAAGAAAAAAATAAACACTTTACAACACTTCAATAAATAAAAAAAAATGGATACAACATAATACAAATACACAAGAAAGCTTAAGGGAGGGAGATGGCCTGCTGTGACCCTCAATTCACACACACACACACCACACGCTTAATACCCACACACACACTCTGGTGAAGTAAGGTCACACAATAAGCACAACACTCAACGTGAACCCCGTTAAACAGCGGCTAACCCCTCCTCTATACACCTTCCTTAGGACAGAAATAAAAAAAAGTAAAATAAAGAGAGAACAAAAAAAGTACACAGTCAGTTCACAAAAAAATAAGTGAGGCCACGATCGCCCGCACCCTCACAGGGCAAACGAGAAACAGCCACACTTTTACTTTCACTCTTTGGCGAGGAATCGTCCAGGCTCGCCAAAAAAGAAAAAAAAAGTTCACTCCAACAAAAAGACGACCGGAATCAGCCCAGGCAAGGCAGCAGTGCGTTACATCAATAGACGCGCATCTTGTCTCATAATATAAAGGTGAAACCCTTGATCCTGTCACTCAATCGGAAGATGTTCATAACACGGTACTATGCACAGTCGGTAACGATAACATGCAGTAGTTTGTTCATTGACGAGCTCAAAGCCAGGGGCAGCCTACACAGCAGCAGAACGCAGAGGCGGCACTCCAGATACTCTCCCATTCATAAGTGCCAACTTCCGTAAAGGGGCGGTACGGGTGACAACGCATCCCAAGTGACAAAAACGTCCTCTTTTTATATCGTGACAGCAGACTGCTGATAGGCTCAACGTTTTCACATGACACTAGCCAATAATCAACACCGGTAACACTTCACCCTGCTACATTCCACCCCCACATTATAAATCGTCGCCCCGACGATAAATCCCAAACCTGGAGTCAATCCCATGGCCTAAAAACAGCTAAAACTGCACTAGACATTGCACCAGAGGGCACCCTAATGCATTCTGCAGCTTCTCCAACTGCTCTGGGCAAATGATGAACATTTGAATGTTGGCCAGCTGTTGGTCTCCTTGACTTACGAGGCAAAACCTCAGCCTCTCGCGGCTGACTCAGAACTGACAAGTCTAGTGATGAACCTTGACTTATTTCCACCTCGCAAGGAGGACCTGGCCCATTTATAGCCACAGCTCCCTCACACACAACTGACCCTTCAAAAGGGACAGGAACGCAAGTTGCCTGAGATGACTCTGGCAAGGCTACCCACAAGTCCACCTCATCCAAACTATCCTGTAAACTCTGTTCTGGTTCAACCACATGAGCGACACGGGGTATTTGAACAGGGCTCCCTTGAACCTGAACTTTTAACAATGACCGGTGAACCCGCTTGATCTTACCCCCGTCATCCACCGGTGCAATAGTATAAACCGAGCCACCTACCCTAGGCGCTTCTATCACCCTATACACCACAGAGCTCCACAAGTCCTGAATCTTGTGTCGGCCCTGCCTTCCACATTCCCGGAGATAAACCAGCTGCCCTTGCTCAAGTGGTGCGTCATGGACCCGCAGATCAAAAGATGTTTTCCGACGATCAGCGGCTACCTTTAAACGATCTCTTGCCCCATCAAAGGCTACTTGTAACCGTGTCTGGTGCTCCATAATCCACTCATGCACCTCACCTGCCACTGGCTCAGACACTCTGCCCAACAGGAAATCGATGGGGAGCCGCGGCTCCTGACCAAACATAAGGAAGTGTGGGGACTCACCTGTGGCCTGGTGTGGAGTGGTATTATATGAAAAGAGCACCTGAGGGAGGCATGACACCCAGTCTCTTTTCCTTGAAACTGGTAAGGTGCGCAATAAGTTATGCAATGTTCTATTGAAGCGCTCACACTGACCATTACCAGCTGGGTGGTATGGTGTAGTGCGAGACTTCTCAACCCCATAAAGCTTACACAATTGCTGGATCAGAAGGGACTCAAAGTTTCGGCCCTGATCAGAATGAATTCGTACAGGTACCCCAAACTTATAGAACCATTCACACACCAGCACTTGTGCTACAGTCTCGGCCCGTTGATCCCTAGTAGGGACAGCAAGAGTGAACTTCGTAAACACATCCGTCATTACAAGAACATTCTCCAAGCCTGAACGAGAGGCTTCAAGCAACGTGAAATCGATGGCCAAGATTTCATTTGGCCGGGACGCTAGCAAATGTCCCATAAAACTACGGGCAGCCGGTTCAGTGTCTTTGGCCACTTGACATCGTTCACACTCCTGAACCCATCGTGCCACCTTGGCTGTCATACCAGGCCAATAACACCGCTGACGCACTAACTCAGTAGTGCGTTCAATGCCCTGGTGCCCGTGTTCTTGATGCAACCCTTGCAACACGTCACGCTGCAGTACAGAAGGTAGAACTACTTGCAAAATCTCATCCCCACCATCAGGACGAAAAATTCGACGATAAATCACTCCCTGCTTTTCCACCAGGCGGTCCCACTGCCGAAGAAGAATTAGAGCAGCCTGTGAAAGCTGCCGCCGCTCAAGAGGCCCAGGGAACTCTTGCTTTCTCCAAAACCCCAGAATCTCACCGATTACTGGGTCAGCCTCTTGTAAGCCCCCGATATGATCAAGTGAATGACCCGGTAAGGCAGTCACCATGGCCTGACAAGCAACAGGAGCCAATGGTACAGCGACAGCCTGACGTACCGAAGCGGGAACCCCTGTACCTGGGAACAGGCTACCTGCCACTTCCAGTACGGGTGGATTCTGACGAGACAAGGCGTCTGCATTCTTATTACACCTCCCAGGCCGATACTTAACTTCAAAATCAAAACAAGCAAGCTGTGATGCCCAGCGCTGCTCTGTAGCCCCCAATTTAGCTGAGGTCAGATGGCTGAGAGGATTGTTATCAGTATACACCACACATTTATGGCCTAATAGATATTCTCTAAATTTCTCAGCCATGGCCCACTTTAATGCCAGAAACTCTAGTTTCATAGAACTATAGTTTGACATATTACGTTCTGTGGGTCTTAGGCCACGGCTTGCATATGCCACAGGTCTTACTTTGCCACCCTGCTCCTGGGAAAGGACTGCACCTAACCCACCCAGGCTAGCGTCCACCTCCAAAATAAAAGGGAGGGAAAAATCTGCATAACAGAGCACCGGAGCAGAAATGAGCTTACCCTTCAAACTCTCAAAACTTCTCTGACAGTGGGTAGTCCAGCCACTTGCAAAACCTGGCTCTGCTCTCTTCCGAGACTTTGTGCCACCAAACTCTGCAACCAGCCGATGTAGAGGGGCTGCCAATTTAGCAAACCCCTCCACAAAACGGCGGTAATAACTCGCAAAGCCCAAGAAGGAGCGAAGTTCTGACACACTAGTAGGTTGTGGCCACTGGGCCACAGCCTCAATCTTCTTGGGGTCGGTGGAAACACCATCGGCTGAAATCACATGACCCAAATATGTGACTTCCGAACGAAAGAAAGCGCATTTCTCTAACTTTGCCTTAAGACCTTCGCACTGCAACCTACTCAAAACAAGCTCCAGTCGTTCCAGATGTTGTTTGACTGAAGATGAAAAAATTACAATATCATCCAGATACAGTAACAATGACTGACACTGTTGATCACCGAATAAACGCTGCATTAAACGCTGAAACGTACTAGGTGCGTTGCAAAGGCCAAAAGGCATGCGATTCCATTCAAATAAGCCGAATGGCGTACAAAATGCAGTCTTAAGCCGATCTTGTTCACTGACAGGGACCTGATTGTATCCGCTAGCTAAATCCATGGTGGAAAACCAACGGGCCCCTGTCAGTGAATCTAATGACTCCTCAATACGAGGAAGAGGAAACGCATCCTTTCTAGTTCTCGCATTCAACTGACGGTAGTCTACGCACATCCGCAGACTACCGTCCTTTTTCTTGACAAGAACTATAGGGGATGCGTAAGGGCTACAACTCTCGCGTATCACCTTAGCCTCCAACAACATATTGATATGGGCCTTTACCACCTCATACTCCGATGGGGGTATTCGACGGTACCGCTGCCGAACTGGGGTATCATCCATCAGTGGGATCTCATGCGACAACAGGGTAGTACACCCCAAATCCCCCTCATGTACAGAAAACACCGACTGGTACTGCCAGAGCAGAGCCTGAACACGTTCTTGATCCTCCAGTGACAACACAGACAAATCAGTAGCCTTTATCTGCTCTTCAACCGTAGGCAACTCATGAGAGACCTGCACGTTAACGGTAGCAGAGATAGTTTTAACCTCCGTAACCCCTGATGGTAAACTGACAACATAAACACTAGTTAAAGTTCCTAAATGAGTGCGTGGGTAAAGCACAATGTCAGTGGTTCCCACATTCACCACTGGCACCGAAACAATACCTCGATTTACCTGCACCAACGATGGTGAGGCCAACAATCCAGCTGGCAGGCCAGATTCAGGGGGCTCAAAAAGCACAGTGTCATGCAAGAACTGCTCTGAACAAGTTGCCGTAACTAGTTGTAACATGCCACCTGGGATGCGTTGTACCCTACGACCGCGTACCCTAACTGACCCCGCACGAGTAGAATAAGACTGGGAGCATACCTTATGACAATATTGAAATGCCTCTGTTACAATACTGGGTACCTTAACCAATGAGGGAGATTCAAAAAGAGAAGAGCCATGCTGCCCAAAGAGCTCCTGGTAACATCGGCTGAGAACATTCATTCCCAGAACTCCCGGTGCCTGGGAACACAAGCCCCCAGGAGGATCTCGGACAACCAGCACCCCGCATCCTGGCACTAACCTGCCACAGAGTTCGACATCCAACTCCATATAACCAATGTAGGGGATGTCCAACCCGTTGGCAGCACGAAGTTGCAACCACTGGCATGACCGAAGACGATCCTGACCCCACGGTTCAAAATTTTGTAAGAAACAACTCTCCGTTATTGTAGAAACCATGGAGCCAGTGTCTATAAGGCAGGGCACCTGAACCCCACCAATGCAAACTACCAAATGGGGACATGACGACATTAAAGATGATACTGAACGAGAACCCTGAAGAATCTTTGAGCCACCATCTACCCCAACCGAGCTGTGACTCTGCAGCCCGGCGGGTGCTAGTTTTCCGACAACTGCTGTGCAAAAGGCTGCCCACCTCCAGCCACAGGAGGGACCATACGAGAAGATGGAGGGTGAGGAGGAACACGTTCCCCGTCACACTCCCTGGCAAAATGGCCAGGTCGCTGACACCGTCGACAAATTATGGTATTGCCACGAGAAGAGTGATTCCGTGGGTGTGGAGATTGACTACGTGCACGAGGGGCTTGACTACACTCAGCCACCATCTGGAGCCGAGTCACACTTTTAGAGAGCTGATTTAATTGGGCTTGCTGTGATTTCAACAGATCCCTTAACTCACTTAGCTCAACCATTGAGGCACCACGGGCATCTAACGATGATCCCCCCTGTACCCCATACTGCATAACGGGAACCAAAGGAACCGACTGGCTTCGACGGCGATCACCCCCCGGCAACCCCTCTCTCTCCCACCTAAGAGCCTCACTACGGACCTCTAACAAACTGGAGGAGGGTAAGCGACGTACCAATTGTTTCAACTCACGACGTAAGGCGCTATCTATCACATGTTCTACAAATTGGTCACGCACAAGGGTTTCTGAATTTGGCATAGCATAAGGGGACTTTTCTTCAACAGACTTCCAAAGGCCCATCAAAGCTAAAGAAAACTCTAATAGGGTCTCCCCCTCACGTTGTTTACGAGAAAAAAATGCCTCCTGCAGAGCCACATATGACTGAGAACAGCCATACAATTCCCTCAATGCGGAAATAATTTTATCGCAATCCCCTCGTTCAACACTAGGTCGATGCCTAATCTCCTCCCGTGCTTCCCCCTCCAAATGGTCAAATACAAAAAACGCTCGATCAGCAATAGAAAGATGGCGCACCTGCATACACGCCTGAACTTCCTCAACCCATTCGTCAATGCTGATGCCAGCCCGGCCGTTAAATTTTGGACATCGCCGATCACGAGGTACAAACACAAACCTCTCAGCTGAGGTGGCACCAGCACTCACGGGTTGGGACACGGTGGCGGGAGCCTCTGCAACACTAGAAACACCATTATTTGACAACATTGGAGCACATACACGTTCTTGGCGCAATTTCTCATTATCAGCCTTTAGCTGTGCTACCAATTCCCTTAATTCTTGTAACTCCCCTTCCATCACTACTCACCACAACACCGAGGAGATTTTACACAAATAACACACCGCTGCCTTGCCTTTAGGAAAGAAAGAGAAAAGAAAAAGAGGGGGGGGGAGAAATGTACATGTATATTTTTCAACCATACAATACCAACAAAAAAAAATATACTGCCTCAAAAGCACTCCCAGACTCACTTCTCAAAATACAAGCTCACCCAAAATATGGAGACCCTGCCGACTACGCCAAATGTGGCCAGTGGCGTCAGGTACTGGAAGGAACTGTATAAAGCAACAACAATTATATAACATTCAACTACGCCACCCGGTATATATACCGGGAACTGCCAGCCCCAAGACGGGGGGGGCGCACAGGTTCGTTACCGAAAAATGGGTGAGCAGAGAGACATAGGCCTGGGAGTACAAAAAAATGAAGCGGCTTTATTCAATACAAAATTTAAAATCATCAATACATTACCATCAAGGGCTAAATATTCACGTGTCAACAAAAGAAAAAAATAAACACTTTACAACACTTCAATAAATAAAAAAAAATGGATACAACATAATACAAATACACAAGAAAGCTTAAGGGAGGGAGATGGCCTGCTGTGACCCTCAATTCACACACACACACACCACACGCTTAATACCCACACACACACTCTGGTGAAGTAAGGTCACACAATAAGCACAACACTCAACGTGAACCCCGTTAAACAGCGGCTAACCCCTCCTCTATACACCTTCCTTAGGACAGAAATAAAAAAAAGTAAAATAAAGAGAGAACAAAAAAAGTACACAGTCAGTTCACAAAAAAATAAGTGAGGCCACGATCGCCCGCACCCTCACAGGGCAAACGAGAAACAGCCACACTTTTACTTTCACTCTTTGGCGAGGAATCGTCCAGGCTCGCCAAAAAAGAAAAAAAAAGTTCACTCCAACAAAAAGACGACCGGAATCAGCCCAGGCAAGGCAGCAGTGCGTTACATCAATAGACGCGCATCTTGTCTCATAATATAAAGGTGAAACCCTTGATCCTGTCACTCAATCGGAAGATGTTCATAACACGGTACTATGCACAGTCGGTAACGATAACATGCAGTAGTTTGTTCATTGACGAGCTCAAAGCCAGGGGCAGCCTACACAGCAGCAGAACGCAGAGGCGGCACTCCAGATACTCTCCCATTCATAAGTGCCAACTTCCGTAAAGGGGCGGTACGGGTGACAACGCATCCCAAGTGACAAAAACGTCCTCTTTTTATATCGTGACAGCAGACTGCTGATAGGCTCAACGTTTTCACATGACACTAGCCAATAATCAACACCGGTAACACTTCACCCTGCTACATAAAGTAAACCTATGTCAGTGGTTCTCCTCTGCGGACCTGTGTACACATTGCTCTGCATTTATGAAACTGAAGTTATAATTGATTATAATATGTGGGTCATTCTATAATTTAGTTTAAATTTCACGTCCACTGATGTTCATTATTTATTAAACAGTTTTCTATGAGAAAACATACTATTATTTCACAAATATTTTGTATACCAAGTTTTAGTTCGTCCTCATGCAATGTCCGCTTTTTTCTTGAGTTCAAAATAATGAATAAAAAATTGTCAATGAAATCATCTTGCATCTTGATATGCCGCACCTGTGACGTGGATGGGTTATCTCGGCAAAGGAGAAGTACTCACTAACATGGATTTAAACAGATTTGTGAACAATATTTGAGAGAAATAGGACTTTTGTATACATGAAAAAGTCAGAAAACTGGGGGAAAAAACTTAAGTCTGGCATTTATAATTTTGTTCAGTGTAATTAAAATATACACTACCAGACAAAAGTTTTTGAACAGTAAGATTTTTATGTTTTTAAAGAAGTCTCTTCTGCTCACCAAGCCTGCATTTATTTGATACAAATTAGAACATAGTAGATTTTTTTAGGTTTCTTTTATGAATAGAAAGTTCAAAAGAACAGCATTTATCTGAAATATAAATATTTAGTAACATTATAAATGTCTTTGTGAGAAGTGGGTGATAATGAGTGACACCTGCTCCACTCAACGGTCTCGAATCCCAAGGAGGAGCTCTGGAAGGATAAAAGGAGAAGTGACGCCATTCACCTGGGGCCGGAGCCTGCTGCCATCCACCATGATGGGAAGGAGCAGGGAATGGGGAACTCCTGCCAGCTGCCCGAATCCAGAGGAGCCGTCACCGTCCACCAGGTGGCGCATGACTGTCGCGCACAAACAGAACCAAAACACAAAATAAAATCCAGGCCTGGTCCTCTCTCGTCTTGCACTGCTGTCACTCCTCTTTTTATCCTTCTGGAGCTCCTCTGTGGCATTTGAGACCGCTGAGTGGCACAGGTGTCGCTCGTTATCACTTTCACTCCACCGGCCTCACTCCGTTCCCACGGCTCTAAGCCCCGCCCCTCTCGTCACACTCTTAAACATCACTTTTTTTGTCTTACTGATCAAAAAGTTTGATAGGTAATGTATATGAATATTATATTATAATGGGAAAGGATAAAAGGAAAGTGAATGAGGTGGACAGGTGGCTCTTACGTCTTTAGACCTTTGACCCTTGCACATGTGCATCAAGCATAAACCAGGCTTTAAAGGTTCTCAGTTGCTTTGGGAACTACTTCACTAATTTTACAATGTGGCACCCTTCAAACATGACAGATTTGTGTCATATCCTTGTGGATTGTGCTCTGACATATGGCATGGTATCGCTTCAGGAGACTTGAGCCCTGGCTCAAAGTCCCTTGCTGACACAGTTCTCTCTCTTCTCACACTGGCTAATATACTGCAGAATAAAATACTTACATAATTATATATATAAATTATACAGTCACATTGATAGCATTCATAGCAGTCACATGACTCACAACAAATCTAAGCCACTCAAGACTTTTCGTTGACACTGTACACCAAATCTGAGTACCTTGCATTACCATTCTACAAAAACACTAGTGGAAGTGATATTTTACATTCTTGAAGCAGCTTCCTTCTTTTGGTGTCTAGGGAATGAATTTGATCATTTTATTTCATTTACTTCATTTTTATCTTTTAGCATGGTTCATGTACATTTTTTTTTTTTATTAAAGATTTGGAAAATTTAAATAAGGCTTAAAGAGTGCTGTTTTTTCTCAAATTATTTAAATTTAGTTGTCAAGTAGGTGAAGTCTGATCATTTATTTTTTCTTTTCTCACATGTCTCCTCAGGAACTCCTGTGAATGTTGCCATGGCAATTGAAGTCGCCAGTATTGACCATATCTCAGAAGCCAACATGGTAAGGTTTTCCATATCACTATTTCACACGTGTGATGTACTAGATTTGTTTTGTTGTGGTTTAGAAAAAAATCATATTTTTGTCATTAATGTAAATTTAAAAAAATGTAATGTGCTAAGCTTCTTTTTAATATTCTTCTTTCAAAATGGAATGGATTGAGTTCCAGAAAGAAAATGTAAAATTAATAATATTTTACACATTTAAAAATCACTGGACACATAAGAAACAACAAGCCATTTCAGTGGTCCTCTAAACACCATCTTCAGTTGTAAAAACACAGGAAGTAAATTTTGGCAAATATACATAGAAATCACAAGACCACTAAATTGTCTAAGCTGCTTGCTGGAGCAGATGGTCTTCCACTGTATGTGGTCTTTTTATGTAGTCCAGTGACTCTTAACCTTCAAATGTCCCTCATTTCCTGTTTGCAAATCTGGTCTTTGGGGTCACTATGAACTCAGGCACATTTGTTTTCCAATCTAAAAAGTAAAAATCAAAACAATTGTATTTAAAAAAATAAAATAATAAACACTGCAATAATCAGATATGAACGGTGTGCGTGTGTGTGTGTGTGTGTGTGTGCGTACGTACGTGAGTGAGTGAGTATGCTCATTCCATTTTTATTTGTGCTCTATCAGGCCTTCATTTTTGTCTATACATATTCAGATTTATTTAGGATTGATTTGCCAGCATGCATGTGAGTGAGCGTGTCTTTTCTACATTGCATTTGTGCTCTAGTACCAAGCCTTCATTTCTGTGTGAAAATTTTCAGATTTATGCTGGATTTATTTACTTTTTTTTTTTTTTTTTACAAATGAAAAACAATTAAGAGACACACATACCAACCGAGGATAATTAACAAGACACACCTGAACAGAATCAATCAATAACCATGACGACACAAGAGAAAACAGTGCAAACAAAGTCCAAACTAACAGAAACTGACACATTCAATATTAATGTGTTTATAGCAGAACCAAGCACAGAAGGTTCACAAGCACTTATTGTTGAGTCAATGGTATTCCAGAGAACTGCTTGCAAATAAATCAAACCAGATAAACTTAAAATCATCCTATTAAAATAATATGGGTCAGGTTGATCAGTCAATCTATTTTCAGACCATATCAACAAAGGTTGTGAATTATGTATTGCTAGTCCTAACCATTATTACCATATTTGATGCACTGATGGATGGCATTATACCAAACTGAATCTGAAGCTGCCACCAAACTTTGTGTGTGCCCTTTATCACAGCACTAATAAGTATTAATTATTATAAAATAATAAGTATTATTATTATCTATGTTAATCGCTGATTTTAATGTGTTTTAGGAGGAAGAGCACCCCATATCAATGGTCAAACTATTGTGATGCACAGCCTCTAATGGCTTATTGCTTGATTTAATTCAGTGCTTTAAAGTAAACTTGTCTGTAAATCTGTACACTACGCAAGTCTCAGAAAGGTTTTGTTTGTGTGCATTTGTTTTGACAGGAATACACCATGACAATATTTCTGCGGCAGAGCTGGAGAGATGACCGTCTGTCGTACAACCACACAAACAAAACTCTTGGCCTGGACAGCCGCTTTGTGGACAAACTCTGGTTACCAGACACATTCATAGTTAATGCCAAATCAGCCTGGTTTCACGATGTCACTGTGGAGAACAAACTCATACGCCTGCAGCCTGATGGAGTCATCCTCTACAGCAGTCGGTTCGTGGCTGTTTTTTGTGCTTTTTAAACTAGTTAGTAATTTTGCATTGGCAATAATGTAAAAGGACTTTGTAATGTTGACTGGTCACGATAAAGGGTAGATAATTCTAATTAAAAAAAAAAACGAATACGTTTTTAAATAGACATTATAGCAAAATAAACACAAAGTGGTCTAATAAATCTGCTTGGCTAATTAATAAATAAAGGCTACCATTGACCAATGACTTATTTCTGAGAGCTGTGTAAAGCAATCTAACTGCACCAACAGTATGAAAAAAATCCCAACAACATCAATATTTTAATAGGATCATATAATTTACTTTCAAGAGGGTTTATTTCTTCTCTGTGACCTGCTTCATGTTCAGAATGTTTAATCGTGATGGTTTCCCTTTCAGAATTACGTCTACAGTTGCATGCGATATGGACCTCACAAAATACCCCATGGATGAACAGGAATGCATGCTAGACCTGGAAAGCTGTGAGTAAAGGCCAAACTTATATCTGGCATCTCTTTTTTGCATTACAGTGTTTCAGCTTCATGAACACAAAAATGATTCCTACACAAAAAGCAAACCATGATAATGATGCCTGTGACTTTTTCCCCCAGTTTCACAGATAAGTCTTAAGACTAGGCCTAGACTAAAATGCATGTTTGAGCTGTTTTAACTTATGAAACTTACATATCTTAAATTATGTGTCATTGATTTGTCTAAAGATGCACACCAGTAATGTTTTTATAAAAACAACAAAATGTCCTAATTGAACTATTGTTTAATCCTAGCTTAATACAAGGCCCATCTGTTAAACCAGGCCTATATTTCACAAAACTCCTTTATTTCATATATTTTCTTTTTCCTGTGGTGGTTTTGCAGATGGCTACTCTTCAGAAGACATTGTGTATCACTGGTCAGAGAGTCAGAAACACATTCATGGGCTGGACAAATTGGAGCTGTCCCAGTTCACCATCACAGATTATCGCTTTGTCACAGAGGTGATGAACTTTAAATCTGGTGAGGCTTTTCATCGACACTGTCTGATAAATCAGATGTAACTAAATTCTCTCAAATACATTATCGCTAATGCTGCTGCTACTCTTTTTTGATTTTGAATTGTTTTAATCTGCTTTGTTAACTCAGAAACCATGTTACATATTTTCAAGGCAAATATTGTCGTTCTTGTAACAGCAGGGAGATTTCCACGTCTCAGCTTACGGTTTCAACTAAGACGTAACCGAGGAGTTTACATCATCCAGTCCTACATGCCCTCAATCCTACTGGTTGCCATGTCATGGGTTTCATTCTGGATCAGCCAATCAGCTGTGCCAGCAAGAGTTACTTTAGGTCTGTAACTTACAGTTTCTTAAGTGTACTCTTCACCATATGTGTGTGTGTCTATATATATATATATATATATATATATATATATATATATATATACCAGTTACTAGAGTATTAGTAGACTGTCTGATTAATATTCACTTTATTTTAACCTAACTCAGAATATATTCTGTTAACACTAACCTAATAGTATACTACGACTCTGAGTTAGTTGACATGTAGTTACTAAGAGTTAGTAGAATGTCTATTGAAATCAGTAATCAGTAAAATTAGAACATTTAAAACAAATCACACACACAAATGAACCTGACCAGTTAAAGGAATATTTCCATGTGTCCTTTAATCTTCAGGAATCACAACGGTGCTCACCATGACAACACTGATGGTCAGTGCTCGTTCATCATTGCCCCGTGCTTCTGCCATCAAAGCTCTGGACGTGTATTTCTGGATCTGCTACGTCTTTGTATTCGCTGCCTTGATCGAATACGCTTTTGCTCATTATAATGCAGACTACAGCAAGAAGGAGAAAGCCAAAGTCAAGACGAATAAGAGTGCAGAGGTACTATCAAAAGATTATTTTTGTGCAGAAGGGTGAAACTGTGTGCTATAACTGACCAAGTCTCGAGCATTTCATATATTCTCAAATCTCAAGTAGGATGAATTCAGGTAAAGTGGGTCATTGAAGACTGCACTGTGCTCAGTGGGTTTTCACTTTAAGAGTATAACAATAGTCTTTAATTCAAGGGACACTATTAAGATATGGGATATTTTTTTTATAAATCAGAGATGGCCTAATTTACCTGAAAATACATTTGTCCGCATGTCAAAATGTTTATTGTTATGTACCTTCCAAATAAAATTTAAATCACATGAAAATATTACAGCTGCACCTTAAAGTAAACAAAGGCAATAAATAAATGGAAAACATATATCGGTAACTAAACTAAAAGCCAGTTTTCCCTGAATTTACCATTTACCACCAATATTAATTAAAACCTTATTCAGTTTAGAGTATTACATAGTTTAAAAATAATTCCCACCTGTTTTTTTTTTTAATGGACAATTCTTATTTTCCCCTCATTTTCTTTTGCAGTCCATGGTAAAGAATGGAAAGCAGGCCATGGTTCTGTTTTCGCTCTCTGTGGCTGGCATGAACCAGGGCCTCCTCGTCACAAACAGGCAGAACAGGGCCCAGCGGACCACTGACCCTCCTGGAGATCCACATGAAGAGACGGAGGTCCGTGGCACTCGGTCCCGACGGGCACAGAAGGAAAGCAGTGAAGAGAAGAAATGCTGCAAGTGTAAACCTATCGATGCTGACACCATCGATATCTACGCTCGGGCTGTCTTCCCTTTCACCTTTGCTGTGGTAAATGTCATCTACTGGGTGGCATACACAGTGTAAATGATTTATAATATTTTGACCTCTGCATGTATATAAATCAATAAATGATGTGACAACAGAACTATACTATTATTAGAATATGAGAATAGCTGGATTGTTAATGCTTATATATTATCATAGGGTAGTCTTTAAAAATATGTTAAATGCATTGTTTGTTTGTTTTTGGAAGAAGAGGGGTCTATTGCATTTTAGAAGACTGATACATACCTCTGCATCTTTACAAATAGTCCTTAATGCTTTACAATGCCATTTCCTTATTGATTTTTTGCTCTTTCATAATATTTGCACCAGAATAGCCTTCTAAGTACTGGTATGAATGAACTAAAGCAGAAATATATCCTGATTTATGAATGATTTTTTTTATTAATTTTTTTTCTCAATCTTTAAATCTTTCCTCATAGAAGAGTTCAGCATTTTTGTTGCATTGATAGCTATTACTGTTACAGCAATATCTGTGTTTCTTGCAACTTAATGTTGTTCTTGAAATAAATTCTAACCGTCTGAATTATTAACATACAAATTAGATATTTTTCTGTACATGTAATCTCAATGTTATTAATCTCCTAGCAATGGGGTTTAAATATGAGCAAAAATAATTTTTTGTGTTGGAAAAATGTTACAAATGAGCCATGGGAACCCTGCCCACAAGTAATGATGGTAGTGATGCTATTCTGAGCAATTTGTTCCGTTCAATATCTTCTATTTAGCTTTTTCTTTTGTCAGAGGTAGCTCTAATTCTGAAGTGCCACATTTGTGCTGCAACAACATTTGCCATTGTCATGACAATCAACACACATTGGTGAAAATTAACATTATTATTTGCTTTTTTTTTTTTTTTTTTTTTTTTTAATATATTAATGCCATCACTGTGTTGTAAGTCTGTGAGGGGACATTGGCACCAAGATAAAGACATGACAAATTGACAAAGTTGATAAATAAACCTGTTCTTGTCACCCAAGATTGAAGTGTTTTGAGATTGGATTGCGAAATTCCTATAACCTAATATTAATGATTACTCTAATATATATCCTGTTTAGAACTCATGGTAGAGAGGTGATGGTGATTGTAACGAGGTTCTGACTAATGTAGAGGAAGGAGACCAGGGTCAGCGTACGGGGCTCGTGAGAGACTTTATTTAAACACTAATCAAAACAAAACAAACAAACGCAGCAGGTGCGCGCACTTCACAAAACTCTTCTCTGCTTCGGTACTGCAGTCTTCTGTCCTTGACAGCTCACCAGCTCACGCTCACGAGTCCCCGTCTCTCTCGTTCTTCGCCGGCTGTCGCACTGCTTAAATACTGGTTCCCCACGCCAATCACTGCAACGAGATCCAGGAGTTAATTGTCTCTCACCTGAACCACTTACCGCCGCTCGTCTCTTCACTCGCTCTCCTGTTGCAGACTGCGCTAAACCACGCCTCCCCCGCCACATACCCCCACCGCCCGACTCAGGCCGGGGAGCCATCCCAATATTAGTTCATTCCTGGAGAGGAAGTCGGCCACAGCCATCTACGCCCCCGGCATGTGAATCAACTTGAACTTAAATGGCTGTAAAGCTAGATACCAACGGGTGAGAATAGTGAAGGGTGAGAACCGCCCACCTGATGGCCAAACACTCCTTCTCTATGGTGCTGTACTTAGTCTCTCTCTTCGAGAGCTTTCGACTAATGTACAGCACCGGGTGCCCCCCCCCCCACCTCCTGGGACAGTACCGCGCCCAGCCCCCTGTCCGACTCGTCAGTCTGCAAGAAAAAGGGGAGAGCAAAATTAGGAGAGTGTGGGAGCGGCCTGTCACACAGGGCAGCCTTAACTCGGGTAAAGGCCTGTTGGCACCGCTCCATCCACTGGACCGTATCTGGCACCTCCTTTTTAGTGAGGTCAGTCAACGGGCTGGTGAGGTCCGAATAACGAGGAATAAACCTCCTGTAATATCCCGCCAATTTGCAATTGCTGCCGTCTTATCGATTTGGGGACGCACCTGCCAGTGGCCCAAGTGGAAGCCCAGATACTTTACCTCCACCCGCCCAACTGTGCACTTCTTGGGGTTGACCGTAAGCCCGCCCGTCTCAGCGCCCTAAGGACCGCCCTCACATGCTCCATATGCCGCTGCCAGTCCCCACTATAGATGATAATATCATCCAGGTAGGCCGCGTCATATGCAGCATGGGGCCGCAGCACTCGATCCATGAGGCGCTGAAACGTAGCCGGGGCCCCGAACAAGCCGAAAGGAAGCGTAACAAATTGGTGTAATCTTTGGACACGGGAGATAAGGGGATCTGCCAATATCCCTTTGTTAAGTCCAAGGGGCGAAAACACGTCCGCAAATTCTACCTGCAAACGCGCAATGTCAGAGAGCTGCGAGGGCGAGAGGTGGTCCCCTCCTAGGGCCAGTGCGAGGGGTTTTTCTTAATAATCGCTTCTGGCCCGAGATCCTCCTCCCCACTCACTGCCGTCGCTAGCAACACGGACTCCTCCCCGCTCCATTTTTTAAGGAGGTTGAGGTGGTAGATTTGCCGTGAGTCGCCTCTATCTGTTCGTAATACCTCATAATTGAGATCTCCTATCCGCCGTGTGACCTCAAAGGGTCCTTGCCACTTGGCTAATAATTTACAGTTTGGCAGTAACATGAGCACTTTATCTCCCGGTGCAAATTCTCATAGCTTAGTCCCCCGGTTATATAGCTGGCTTTGTCTGTCCTGGGTCTGAAGCAAATTCTCCATAGAGAGCCGCCCCAGTGTATGGAGTTATGCTCGCAGGTCCAGGACATTTTGAATTTCACTTTTGCTCTCCGAGCGGCCGTCCTCCTAAGTTTCTTTCAGGTCGTCTAACACCCCCCGGGGCTGACGTCCATAAAAAAGCTCGAAGTGGGAAAACCCAGTAGAGGCTTGGGGGACCTCGCACACAGCAAATAAGAGGGGTTCTAGCCAACGGTCCCAATTTTTCGCATCTTCCTGTACAAACTTCCGGATCATGGTTTTTAATGTGCGATTAGACCGTTCGACCAGTCCGTCCATTTGTGGGTGATAGACGCTGGTACGCACCGCTTTAATGCCCAACAATCCGTACAGTTCGTTTAACGTGCATGGCATAAATGCGGTGCCCTGGTCCGTGAGAATCTCCTTTGGGATTCCCACGTGGGAGATTAAACGAAACAAGGCGTCCGCCACACTCTTCGCCAAGATGTTGCAGAACACCACTGCTTCAGGATATTGTGTCACGTAATCCACTAACACCAACGCGAAACGGTGTCCCCGTGCCGATCGCTCTAACGGCCCGATGAGGTCCATACCAATTCTTTCGAAGGGGACCTGCACTAGAGGAATAGGGCGCAAAGGCGCTTTTGGGGTGGCCGGGGGGTTTACCAACTGACATTCCTGACAAAACGCGCACCACCTGCGCACATTCTCGTGAACGCCCGGCCAAAAGAATCGGGTGTTAGACGATTTAGTGTTGCCGTTTCCCCTAAGTGCCCTGCCATAGGATTACAGTGCGCCGTCTGGAAAAGCATTTCCCGACGGCTCCGCGGTACTAACAGTTGGGTTGTATCTAAATGTAATGCCTGTGGCTTCTACGCGGTATTCCACTATATCCCCGTGCACGCACCTCACCTTACATTTATTCATTTAGCCGACGCTTTTATCCAAAGCAACTTACAATTGCTATATATGTCAGAGACACATTGGTGTCACACAGTGGATTCGAACCCGGGCCTCTCACACCAATTGCATGTGTCTTATCCACTGCACCAACACCAACCCTTAACCATGCGGCCCGTATCCAATGTCCCAGATTGAATCAGGCTTTGATGGATGGAGGTCTGGTTACAACATGAATCCACCAGAGCCTGATAGGGTACCCCCCTTAATACTCACGGGTATTGGGAGACAGGGAAGAGAGAGAGAGAGAGACAGCAGGGAGGGGCTCGTCAACCCCGGAGCACACCGCCAGCTGATCCTCCACCAGTTGGATGGCCAGATCCAGCGACGCCGGGCGGTGGCACTGGACCCACTGGGCGTTCTTCTTCGGAAGGCGGGAGATGAACTGTCCAGTACCACTGGGTTGATGATGGACTCGCCGTCGCTGCCTCCGGTCAACAGCCATTTGCGGCACGAGTCCAGGAGCTGCTGTGCCAACACAAAGGGTTGGTCCGCTTCGGCCAGTTCCAGCGACCGGAAGTGCTGCCGATGTTGTTCTGGGCTGAGTCCGGCTACTCTCAGGTGGGTGTAGACCAGGAGGTTTGGGACGGGCAGTTGTTGGGCCGCCTTCTGGGCCTCCCCCGACAGCAGAGGGATCACTATCCTTCGGCCACCCACAGGCCTCCGCCGTCCGCTCGAAGGGGTCGAGGAACGCCTCCGGGTCGTCCGTGGGCCCCATCTTTGTGAGCGGCATGTGGGGGGCGGGGGATACACTGGGGGAAGCCGTCCCCATCCGACTCTCCCGGGTCCTGCAAGCTCCGGAACAGCTTGCCGGGCCAGCATCATGGCCTGGAACCAGTGATCATGGTCGGCTCGCAGATCCAGCAGGGCCTGATGGTGTTCTCGATGTAGGCCCATGAGCAATGTAATGATGTCCGCAAATGGCGACGTCGATGGTCCCGACGGAGTCTGCATGGCGGAGTGCTCTCCTTCCTCCCGGGTTTCGGCACCAATGTAACAAGGTTCTGACTAATGTAGAGGAAGGAGACCAGGGTCAGCGTACTTACCTCCTCTCCCCTTCTCTAATGAATATCTCATCCGTAATCCTTCCAAGGCAAGCTCCAGCGTCTACACTGAGGTGTGTGCTCCTCTCGTTCTCCAGTCATTTATCCTATACTCCTGTAAGAGAGAAGAGATCATCACTCACCCTATTCACCTCAAAGTAATTATATAATTCACTGATCTGCTCACCTGTTTACCTCTCAAGTCTTCTCAGTGCTCACATGTGATAATAAAACCATTCCAGTTTATACTGACCTTCTGCCTCTACTTTTTAAAGTCTACTTTTTACAGAAAATCGGACCAAAACAGGACTCACAGGATAAGCAAACCCAACACCTTCCAGGACCTCATTAACTAACTAAACATCCATTGGATCGTAGTATTCCCTCTCTGGTAGTATTCTCCAGCCCCATGGGCAGACCAGTGCCCTTCTCTGGCATGGCGGAAGAATGCAATGAATACCACATCCATAGAAAGTCCTCTAGAGAAGCGCTCAGTCAAGATACCGCCTTGATATAATTAATTCCATGACATATTCTGTCCCAAGAAAACCTCCCAGTTACCGCCTCACCAACAGACGCAAGAAGCAGATCATTTGTAATTTTAACAAGTGCAGTTTCTGTGTTATGGTGGGGCCTGAAATTCTTCATACAGATCATTTTTTGCAGGAAGGAGCTCAATTGAGCTCAGTATGACCATTTTAGCCCATTCCTGTCAACACTGCACTGGCTCCCTATCAAACATTGTATAGATTTTAAAATATTGCTTATTACTTATAAAGCCCTGAATGGTTTAGCACCTCAGTATCTGAATGAGTTCCTTTTACATTATAATCCTCTACGTCCGCTACGTTCTCAAAACTCAGGCAATTTGATAATACTTAGAATATCAAAACCAACTGCGGGCAGCAGATCCTTTTCCTATTTGGTGCCTAAACTCTGGAATAACCTACCTAACATTGAACAAAAGCCAGATCTAATGCCGTGTCGTAGTGATGACACACGTTATCGCGTGACTCTTTTACCAGCTGTTTTGAAGGAAGATCAAAGTTCACGACAAAAAAATATGTGCAAACTGCATGAACCAGAGATCAGTTAGTTCCTCACTTTTTCCGCGCTGACGCCGAGATCATTCGCCAGCTTCAGTGAACGTTTTCGACTTGTACATTACACGTTGCGCCCTGATGTCACATGTCGTTACGGGACCTTTACAGGTTGTGTGTGAAAGCAACTTAGCTATCGGTGCGTAAGCACATCAAGTAAACAACATGCAATGTTGTCATCAAACTGCACTTTCCACATGTACACCTATATACAGTTTCAATACATACCACATAGAGACGTCGTTGCTGATGCTGCTTTTGTTAAATTTCAGCCTCTAGATCTGATTCTGGATCATAAATATACGACTGACTCTGACTGTTAGCCATTGTTTGTTTTGTATGATGTTTTTTTCCTCACGGTAATGTCACAGCTTCCAAATGCTCTCAACGTAAAAGCCTACTCGTGCTCGTGATTCTTTAGCTCCGCCCACACGTCACGCCTCCAGGCGCTCGTGTTTTTCCGGGAAAAATCGGTACAAACTATCTTTCTCTTATAAGTATAATAAAACGAAAGACTTTTTGGAGTCATGAAGGATGCAGTACTACTCTATAGATACTCAAGATTAACAGGATATTTCACCCCCCCCCTTTAAAAATATTTTTTGCAAATGTAAATGTTTTTGTTTTATTATTAACTTGAAATTCTTGAAAGAATATACATAACTCATTTATGAACACTAACTTAACAGTAATAATAATAATAATAATAAATTATAAATAAATAAAGATTACATGACTACTATCCAGCCCCCTTGTCCACAACAAGTACGTGCAAATTTGTCTTTTTTTTTTACGGCTACAGAAAATGAATCAAAATGGACAGATGTCAGTTGAGTGGTTTTGCAAAAAGAAAGTTAAAGAAAGACAAGGACGCTAGACATTTAGATACAATTCAAAATGTTCCAGGGATCTAAAGTTTTTTTTAAAAGAGTGAAGAATGAGCTCAGGACGACAATGACACAGAAGCGATTGACTGCACTCTCCCTGTTAGAGCTGTAATCTGGCCTTAAAAGTTAGGCCGGACAGGACCCGAGCCCGACAGATTTCGGGCCGAGCCCGACAAGTACATTTTGATTGACAGCTTTTTAAAAGCCCGAACCTGTTTACAGCCCGACATTATTCAAATGTGTGCACACACACATCACTTTTGCCTTTTGTCAAGAATGAGTCATTTATACATATTTTAACATCATTTATTCATAACTAACGTAGACTTGGCCACTTGGAAGTTGTTCAGTTCATCTTTGTTCATTTCCCGAAGGCAATTTGGTTGCAGCAAACAAGCATACACATAAAACAATGTGACACACACATACATGAAAAAAAAAAAAAAAAAAGACCTAGAATTTAAACGTTTTACAGCTGAGGGGACAAACGAGTTTTTGAACCGATTAGTTTTACTAAGCGGAGTTTTATACCGGCTACCCGATGGGAGAAGACTGAACTCAGAATACAACGTGTGAGAATCATCTAACAAAATGTTCTCGGCTTTACCCAACACCTGTCTATGGTATTACTGAGCCATAGACATCTGCTTCCTCCCTGTTATTTTGTTTCCCTGATTTATGATCCTCTCCATACGGTTTTTATTTTTCACATTCAGAGAGTTAAACCAGCTCAACAATGAAAAGGATAAAAACGACTCAATATATGATCTGTAAAACATGCACATCAATGTTGTATCCACATTAAAAGACCTCAATTTCCTTAAAGGAACACTCCGACTTTTTGGGACTTTAGCTTATTCACAGTATCCCCCAGAGTTAGATAAGTCCATACATACCTTTTTCATTTCTGTGCGTTCTGTAAGTGTTATTTGACACACCCACCGCTAGCCTAGCTTAGCACAAAGACTGGATGTAAATGGATACTGTTAGCATAGTAATCCCAATAAGTGACAAAATTATGCAAACATTTTCCTATTTACATGTTGCGATCTGTATAGTCACAGCGTTTACAAATAACAAGTCCATATGAGACAGAGGCCATTTTTAATCATATAAATACTGGGAACTATATTCTCACTAGGCGTAGGAGCACAGCTAACGTTACTTGGGCGGAGTGGCTACTTGGGCGGAGTGATTAGCGCAGCACACGAGACGCCTTGTTGATGGTCCCGTAAACAAAACAAGTGACTAGCTAGACGTGACTCGTGATCATGGCTGACTTTGAGGAATTGTCAGACTCAGAGGAATTTTACTGTGTATCAAACCAAGATCCAGAACCATATAGTTTTTAGCCAGAATACACAGATGAGGAGTTACAAACTTTGGAAGCTGTAAGACAAGATGTCGAAGTGAGAATCAGAACGAACACAGACTGGTGCTATAAATGTGGAACATGCCAACCTATGCCGACAGAACCGAGTGCCTTTGTTGTAATGAATGGGACCGGGTATTGCCATCAATGTCAAGGCTTGATGACAACCAAAATATTTGCTTCACTACCACGGAAGATTTCTCTGCCCTAATACTTGACGCTGCAGTTTTCCACAAGTTCATCAAACAACCGCAGTAAGAATATTTCATCAAGCACGGTGAGTAATGGCTTCTCCTACAATTGTTATTTGCACCTCTTGCCACATGTACAGTTTATCTATCTCTGTCGCTGATGAGGGATTCACATGTGATAAATGCAGGGAAACAGTTAGGCTGACAGAGAAGATTTCAGAATTAGAGACACGCATCCAAACTTTAATTGAGGACAGTAAGAATGTTAGGGCTCTAGATATGGCTTTGGATGCGTCTAGCTCAGGGATTCCTGTACATTGTCCGGTTCCAGCAGAGCCCCTGCAGCAGGGCAACTGGGTGACGGTGAGGCAGCGTAGTCGTGGGTCAAAACACCGCTCTTCTGTTCCGATCCAAACATTAAACAGGTTCTCCCCACTCAGTGATGCACCCACTGAGAAACCTGATGAAAGTGCTCTAGTTATTGGCGATTCTATTGTATGGAACGTGAATATAGAGACACCAGCCACCATAGTCAAAAGTTTCGCATCAGACAGTGCACTATAGACCCCCTGAGGAACAGTTCCACTCATTCTCTACTATAGGAGAGGAAGAATTGTATAAACTTGTTAAATCATCTAAACTTACAACATGTATGTTAGACCCTATACCATCTAAGCTCTTAAAAGAGGTGCTTCCAGAAGTCATAGGTCCTCTTCTGACTATTATTAATTCCTCATTGTTATTAGGACATGTCCCCAAAACCTTCAAACTGGCTGTTATTAAGCCTCTCATAAAAAAGCCACAACTTGACCCCAGAGAACTAGTTAATTATAGACCAATCTCGAATCTCCCTTTTCTGTCCAAGATACTAGAAAAGGTGGTATCCTCACAATTATATTCCTTCTTAGAGAAAAATGGTATATGTGATGATTTCCAGTCAGGATTTAGACCGTATCATAGTACTGAAACTGCTCTCCTTAGAGTTACAAATGATCTTCTCTTATCATCTGATCGTGGGTGTATCTCTCTATTAGTTTTATTGGATCTTAGTGCTGCGTTTGACACAATTGACCACAACATTCTTTTGCATAGACTTGAACACTTTGTTGGCATCAGTGGAAGTGCATTAGCATGGTTTAAATCGTACTTATATGACCGCCATCAGTTCGTAGCAGTGAATGAAGATGTATCATATCGATCACAAGTGCAGTATGGAGTACCTCAAGGCTCAGTTCTAGGGCCGCTACTCTTCACGCTTTATATGTTACCCTTGGGAGATATCATCAGGAAACATGGTGTTAGCTTTCACTGTTATGCTGATGATACGCAGCTCTATATTTCCTCGCAGCCCGGTGAAACACACCAATTTGAAAAACTTATGGAATGCATAGTCGATATAAAAAATTGGATGACGAGTAATTTCTTACTGCTAAATTCAGAAAAAACAGAGGTGTTAATCATAGGGCCTAAAAACTCTACTTGTAATAACCTAGAACACTGTCTAAGACTTGATGGTTGCTCTGTCAATTCTTCGTCATCAGATAGGAACCTAGGTGTGCTTCTTGATCGCAATCTTTCCTTAGAAAGCCACGTTTCTAGCATTTGTAAAACTGCATTTTTCCATCTCAAAAATATATCTAAATTACGGCCTATGCTCACAATGTCAAATACAGAAATGTTAATCCATGCATTTATGACTTCAAGGTTAGACTACTGTAATGCTTTATTGGGTGGTTGTTCTGCACGCTTGGTAAACAAACTACAGCTAGTCCAAAATGCAGCAGCAAGAGTTCTTACTAGAACCAGGAAGTATGACCATATTAGCCCGGTCCTGTCCACACTGCACTGGCTCCCTATCAAACATCGTATAGATTTTAAAATATTGCTTATTACTTATAAAGCCCTGAATGGTTTAGCACCTCAGTATTTGAATGAGCTCCTTTTACATTATACTCCTCTACGTCCGCTACGTTCTCAAAACTCAGGCAATTTGATAATACCTAGAATATCAAAATCAACTGCGGGAGGCAGATCCTTTTCCTATTTGGCGCCTAAACTCTGGAATAACCTACCTAACATTGTTCGGGAGGCAGACACACTCTTGCAGTTTAAATCTAGATTAAAGACCCATCTCTTTAACCTGGCATACACATAACATACTAATATGCTTTTAATATCCAAATCCGTTAAAGGATTTTTAGGCTGCATTAATTAGGTAAACTGGAACCGGAACACTTCACATAACACCGTACTTTCTACATCATTAGAAGAATGGCATCTACGCTAATATTTGTCTGTTTCTCTCTTGTTCCGAGGTCACCGTGGCCACCAGATCCAGTCTGTGTCCAGATCAGAGGGTCACTGCAGTCACCCGGATCCAGTACGTATCCAGACCAGATGGTGGATCAGCACCTAGAAAGGACCTCTACTGCCCTGAAAGACAGCGGAGACCAGGACAACTAGAGCCCCAGATACAGATCCCCTGTAAAGACCTTGTCTCAGAGGAGCACCAGGACAAGACCACAGGAAACAGATGATTCTTCTGCACAATCTGACTTTGCTGCAGCCTGGAATTGAACTACTGGTTTCGTCTGGTCAGAGGAGAACTGGCCCCCCAACTGAGCCTGGTTTCTCCCAAGGTTTTTTTCTCCATTCTGTCACCGATGGAGTTTCGGTTCCTTGCCGCTGTCGCCTCTGGCTTGCTTAGTTGGGGTCACTTCATCTACAGCGATATCGTTGACTTGATTGCAAATTAAAACAGACACTATTTCAACTGAACAGAGATGACATCAATGAATTCAATGATGAACTGCCTTTAACTATCATTTTGCATTATTGAGACACTGTTTTCCAAATGAATGTTGTTCAGTGCTTTGGCGCAATGTATTTTGTTTAAAGCACTATATAAATAAAGGTGATTGATTGATTAATACACCCGGCATGCCGTCGGTGTATGAATGAATGGGTGAATGTGAGGCAATTTGTAAAGCACTTTGGATGGCCATGTGGTCTGTTGAAAGCGCTACATAAATGCAGTCCATTTACCATTTTTACATTATAAATGTACTATCTAGTAATTGCTGACTCTATTACTCCAACTCTGAGCGAACACTCTGCTCATCACCACGGCGCGTCTCGTGTGCTGCGCTGATCACTCCGCCCAAGTAGCCACTCCGCCCAAGTAACGTTAGCTGTGCTCCTACGCCTAGTGAGAATATAGTTCCCAGTATTTATACGATTAAAAATGGGCTCTGTCTCATATAGCCTTGTTATATGTACAAGCTGTGACTATACAGATCGCAACATGTAAATAGGAAAATCTTTGTATTATTTTGTCACTTATTGGGATTACTATGCTAACAGTATCCATTTACATCCAGTCTTTGTGCTAAGCTAGGCTAGCGGTGGGTGCGTCAGATAACACTTACAGAACGCACAGAAATGAAAAAGGTATGTATGGACTTATCTAACTCTGGGGGATACTGTGAATAAGCTAAAGTCCCAAAAAGTCGGAGTGTTCCTTTAAGCAAAACAATCTTTGCTGCCCCTTCTTACACAAATCATCAATATTTGTGGAAAACGTCAATTTACAATCTAATACAGTACCCAAATACTTGTACTGTTCAACACTATGGATACTTGTTCCATTAATACTTATTTGCTTATCATCAATTGATTTCCCCCTCAATCTATAATCAATAGCCATATCTTTAGTTTTCAGAACATTAAGTTTTAAAAAAGCATTCTGACACCAAACAGTAAAATCCTCAACCACGCATGGTAGAATCCTCCTCACTCAATAAGCTAACGATTACAGAGTCGTCAGCCTATTTTCAAAACTACTCTTACACGCATTAGTGTATAAAATAAATAATAAGAGAGAGAGGACGCACCCTTGAGGTGACCCAGTCGATGACACCAACCATTCAGAATAACAGTCGTTTACTTTGCAAAAGTTTTCGGCTTCTCTAAATGCTGAAATACTAAATGTAAGAGAGTTCCAACAGCATCCTCTACACCTCGATTCTTTCTGTATGCAAATTGAAGAGGGTCTAAAGAACTCTCAGTCTTATGCATTTTGTTTTGGCTTGCTCAGTTTGTGCCAGTGGTAAGTCATCTAACCAACCTCCTGATGGGCTTCTTCAACCGCTGTCTTTCCCTTCGAGACCCTGGTCCCATATCGATCTAGATTTTGTTACCGCCCTCCCACCCTCTTATGGCATGACGGTCGTTTTGACCGTAGTGGACCCGTTCTCGAAGGCGGCACATTTCATTCCCTTGCCCAAATTACCGACAGCCAAGGAGACAGTGGTTACTGTTTTAGATCACGTCTTTTGGCATCATGGCCTCCTGGTAGACGTGGTTTCAGACAGGGGATCTCAGTTTATATCCAAATTTTGGAAACAGTTTTGCAAATTGTTAGGGGCGTCAGTTAGCTTGTCGTCGGGTTATCACCCCCAAAGCAACGGACAATCTGAGCGAGCCAACCAAGATTTAGAGAGGACGTTGAGATGTTTGGTCTCCAAGAATCCTTCTTCCTGGAGTCAACAACTCTCCATGGTGGAGTACGCCCACAATTCGTTGCCAGTGTCAGCTACGGGCCTCTCTCCGTTTCAGTGTAGTGTAGGGTACCAGCCACCAGCGTTTCCCAGTCTGGAATCTGAAGTCGCGGTCCCCTCCGCTCACGCGTTTGTCCAGAGGTGTCACCGCACCTGGACCAGAGCCCGTGAGACTCTGCTCCGGGTGAGGGAGCGCACTAAGGCCAAGGCCGATCGCCACCGGTCAAAGCCTCCCGTCTACGTCGTGGGTCAAAAAGTGTGGCTTTCTACCAGTAACAATCCTCTGCGATCCGTTTCTAATAAATTAGCTCCCAAATTTATCGGCCCGTTCACTATCACCAAGATCATTAGTCCGGTGGCAGTCCGCCTCAAACTACCTCCTGCGTACAAGAGGATACACCCCGCCTTTCATGTGTCCAAAATTAAACCCGTGTTTTATGCACGTATTAATCTGCCTACTCCGGTTCCCCCGCCGCCGCGTCTCGTAGATGGGGAACCAACATATTCGGTTAATCGTATTCTAGACTTGAGGCGGAGGGGACGAGGATTCCAGTATCTGGTGGACTGGGAGGGTTACGGTCTGGAGGAGAGGAGTTGGGTACCTGCTAGGGACATATTGGATCACTCCCTTATTGATGACTACAATCAGCAGGTAGGCCCTTCTGGGAACTCCAGGAGGAGTACTTAGAGGGGGGGGGGGTACTGTCACGATTGGTAAACCGTGATCTCGGGGTGTTTACACTTTGTGGTTAATTCTGTGTGTTCCGCGTCTGCACTGATTAGTTGTGGGCATCTCCGTTAATTGTATCAGCAACAGCTGCCACTCATTACTCATCCACCATATAATGGCTTGTCTCACGTCTTGTGTTTGTGAGATCGTTGTTCTATGTTCGATGTGTTTACTCCCCATCTGGCTTCAGTGTTGTTTTGCGTTTGGATGTCTGTGTTTCCCCAGAACCTCATCCACTCTTTGCATGTTCACTCAGCCACGGACACTTACCTACGGCTCTATTCCCCGCAGTTCCTGTGCCACTCTCTCCTGCTGCCTCACGCCGTCTGCATCTGGATTACTCACCTTCTCTCCACCACCGTCTGGACTTCTCACCGCTTCACCATCTCCTCAGAGTATCGCTGTCTCCTCGTCATTGCTTGTTTATGTACCATCGCCATATCTGTCATGACTTAGGTCTGTGTTGCTATATTTTTGTCTTGTTGTCTGTGTCTAGTCTCAGAACACATGGGTTTTGTTTTGACAGCTCATGTGTTCTGCTGTCAGTGTTTCTTCCCCCTCCCACTCATTACCCTTAATTCCCTGTGTTCCGTCACACCTGTAGCCACTCCTTCCTCATTAGCTCTCCTCTATTTTAGTTCCTCTCGTGCTCTGTCTTTTGTCAGACCGTTGTGATTGTTTTGTGCTTCAAGTGTGATTGTTTCAACCTGTCTGCCTAGTCCTGCCTTGTCGTGTTTTTGGATTTGTGTTCTTTCCCCGGGTACTGCTCTTGTCAGTCTAGACTGGTTCTGCCTCCGGTCCCTGCCTCACCTCTCTTTTGGATCTTCTGAGACCTGACCCCCAGCTCCTCTCTGCACTCTGTCCTTTCCTTCAGGGATTTTGGTGTGACTTGACGCTGCGTCCCCCAACGACGCTCTGGTGGATGAGATCTGACGTTGCGTCACAGAAGACGCTTGGACTGGTCCCCGCTGAGAGGTTTCTTTTGCTCTGCTCTGAGGAGTAGCCATTCTTCTGTTTTTCCTGTTTGCCCAGTGTGGGCTAATAAACTCTGTTACCTGCATCTGAGTCCCGCGTATCCCTGACAGAACGGTCTGACTGTCACCGGACTCCGGCTCCCCAGTACGTTTGCGGACAGAAGGTATGGCTTTCCACCAAAGACCTGCCCATCCGGGTGCCTTCTCGTAAGTTGGCACCCAGGTTTATTGGGCCATGTCGCATCACCAAGGTCCTGAGTCCGGTGGCAGTGCGGCTCAAGCTTCCTCCCACGCTTGGTCGGGTTCACCCTGTCTTTCACGTGTCTAGGGTTAAGCCTGTGTTTAGATCCCCCCTTAATCCCATTGTCTCTTCCTTCTCCTATTTCTGTTCGCTCCCTAAATGGTCTCCTCATCTCTTCCATCACCCATTCCACTACCCCTGTAAGTTTGACTGTGTCCGGCAATCACTGTGAGGTAATTGAGTTGTACCTCCTAGATTCCCCGGGTGCTCCTGTTGTCCTTGGGCACCCGTGGCTGGTGCAGCACAACCCTCATGTGGATCGGTCCGGCAATTCTGTGTTCTCTTGGAGTCAGTCATGTCTTGCGTCTTGTCTTGGTTCTGCTTTGTCTCCTGGCTCTGTGTCTCCTGTTTTTCAGGTTGAGGAGGGTGATCTTGCCGGGGTCCCGGAGGGGTACCGTGATCTTTGTCAGGTCTTCAGCAAGTCCCGGGCCACATCCCTGCCTCCTCATCGGCCGTATAACTGTGCCATCAACCTCCTCCCAGGCACTTCTCCGCCCAAGGGTCGTTTGTATTCCCTGTCTAGTCCTGAGAGAGAGGCCATGGACAAGTATATTCAGGACTCCTTAAATGCCGGCCTCATCCGGCCCTCTTCCTCACCTGCTGGGGCTGGGTTCTTCTTTGTTAAGAAGAAGGATGGCTCCCTGCGACCCTGCATTGACTACCGTGGCCTCAATGACATCACTGTAAAAAACCGGTATCCTCTGCCTTTGATGTCATCAGCCTTTGAGTTGTTACAGGGAGCCAAGGTCTTTACCAAGTTAGACCTCCGTAATGCCTACCACTTGATCCGTATACGTGAGGGGGATGAGTGGATGACAGCATTTAACACCCCGACGGGACACTTTGAATACCGGGTCCTACCCTTTGGGCTTACTAATGCCCCAGCTGTCTTCCAGGCCCTGGTGAACGATGTGTTGAGAGACATGGTGAACAGATTTGTCTTTGTGTACCTTGATGATATTCTCATCTTCTCTCCCTCATTGCAGGTCCACACTCAACATGTCCGTCAGGTGCTACAACGGCTGCTGGAGAACCAGCTGTACGTCAAGGCGGAGAAGTGCGTGTTTCATGCCAAGTCGGTTTCATTCCTGGGGCATATTATCTCGACGGAGGGGATCAAGGCCGATTCCGCTAAGGTAAGGGCCGTGGCCGAGTGGCCAACCCCTGACTCACGGAAGGTGTTGCAGCGGTTCTTGGGGTTCGCCAACTTCTATAGGCGATTTATCAGGAACTGTAGCCTGGTTGCTGCACCCTTAACTGCACTCACCTCTCCTAAGGTATCGTTCATATGGAATGTACAAGCTCAGGAGGCCTTTGGTGCTCTCAAGTCTCGTTTCATCTCTGCTCCTGTTCTTTGTCTCCCAGATCCGGAACGGCAATTCATTGTTGAGGTGGATGCTTCTGATGTCGGGGTAGGCGCGGTCCTGTCCCAGCGGTCCCCCAAGGATGGGAAGGTGCATCCTTGCGCCTTCTTTTCTCACCGTCTGAGCCCAGCCGAGCGAAACTATGACATAGGTAACAGGGAGCTGCTGGCAGTCAGGCTGGCCCTGGGGGAGTGGCGCCACTGGTTGGAGGGCGCAGCGTTGCCCTTCTTGGTCTGGACGGATCACAAGAATTTGGAGTATATCCGTTCGGCCAAGAGGTTGAATGCCCGCCAGGCCCGCTGGGCACTTTTTTTTGGGTGGTTTAATTTCTCCCTCTCGTATCGGCCAGGATCAAAGAATGTTAAACCTGATGCCCTTTCTCGTTTGTTTTCGAGAATCCCGGTGAGGAGGTGAGCCCCAGTACCATTCTCTCCAGAGAGGTGGTGGTGGGGTCCCTTTCTTGGGATGTCGAACGACGGGTAAGAGAGGCCGTGCGGGAGGGGGAGGTCCCAGGGGGGTGTCCGGGGGGTCGGTTGTTTGTACCGGCTGCGCTGCGTCCTGAGGTCCTTCGGTGGGGTCATGAGTCCAGAGTTGCTTGTCATCCAGGGGTTCGGAGATCGCTGGCTGCCATCCGTCAGCGATTTTGGTGGCCATCCATGGCCCAAGATGTCAGGCAGTTTGTGTTGGCTTGCTCAGTTTGTGCTCAGAATAAGACTTCTAACCAGTCTCCTGTTGGTCTGTTACAGCCTCTACCCATTCCCTCTCGTCCATGGGCACATCTGGCCCTTGATTTCGTCACTGGCCTTCCCCCGTCGAGGGGTAACACTGTTATTCTGACGGTGGTGGACCGCTTCTCCAAGGCGGCCCATTTTATCCCCTTACCCAAACTCCCCTCCGCCAAGGAGACAGCTTAGGTGGTCGTGGACCACGTCTTCCGGATCCATGGACTTCCGGTTGATGTGGTCTCCGACAGAGGACCACAATTCGTCTCCCGGTTTTTGAGAGAGTTCTGTAGACAGATCGGGGCCTCTATGAGTCTGTCTTCAGGTTTCCACCCCCAGACCAATGGGCAGGCCGAGCGAGCCAACCAGGATCTTGAGCGTGCTCTCCGCTGCCTAGCATCACAGAGTCCGAGCTCCTGGAGTCAGCAGTTGTCGTGGGTTGAATATGCCCACAATTCCCTCCCGGTGGCGTCTACGGGTATGTCCCCTTTTCAATGTTCTGTTGGCTATCAACCACCCCTTTTCCCTGCACAGGAACCCGAAGCTGCGGTCCCATCTGCCTTGGCCTTTGTCCGTAGGTGTCGGCGCACCTGGAGGAGGGCTGAGGAGGCCTTGGCCCGGGCTTCCAGACGGATCAAATTGGCGGCTGACCGTCACCGGACTCCGGCTCCCCAGTACGTTTGCGGACAGAAGGTATGGCTTTCCACCAAAGACCTGCCCATCCGGGTGCCTTCTCGTAAGTTGGCACCCAGGTTTATTGGGCCATGTCGCATCACCAAGGTCCTGAGTCCGGTGGCAGTGCGGCTCAAGCTTCCTCCCACGCTTGGTCGGGTTCACCCTGTCTTTCACGTGTCCAGGGTTAAGCCTGTGTTTAGATCCCCCCTTAATCCCATTGTCTCTTCCCCCATACCCCCTCCCCACCTTCGTCTAGTGGATGGTACTCCTGTTTACACTGTGAGAAAGCTTTTGGATGCTAGACGTCGTGGTCGGGGTTTCCAGTATCTAGTGGACTGGGAGGGCTACGGTCCTGAGGAGAGGAGTTGGATTCCGGCTCGGGATATTCTGGACCAGACTCTGATTGAGGACTTCCACCGGCGACGAAGTGAGACCCTCCGGGTTGCGCCTGGTGGCGCTGCTGGAGGGGGGGGTACTGTCATGACTTAGGTCTGTGTTGCTATATTTTTGTCTTGTTGTCTGTGTGTCTAGTCTCAGAACACATGGGTTTTGTTTTGACAGCTCATGTGTTCTGCTGTCAGTGATTCTTCCCCCTCCCACTCATTACCCTTAATTCCCTGTGTTCCGTCACACCTGTAGCCACTCCTTCCTCATTAGCTCTCCTCTATTTTAGTTCCTCTCGTGCTCTGTCTTTTGTCAGACCATTGTGATTGTTTTGTGCTTCAAGTGTGATTGTTTCAACCTGTCTGCCTAGTCCTGCCTAGTCCTGTCGTGTTTTTGGATTTGTGTTCTTTCCCCGGGTACTGCTCTTGTCAGTCTAGACTGGTTCTGCCTCCGGTCCCTGCCTCACCTCTCTTTTGGATCTTCTGAGACCTGACCCCCAGCTCCTCTCTGCACTCTGTCCTTTCCTTCAGGGATTTTGGTGTGACTTGACGCTGCGTCCCCCAACGACGCTCTGGTGGATGAGATCTGACGTTGCGTCACAGAAGACGCTTGGACTGGTCCCCGCTGAGAGGTTTATTTTGCTCTGCTCTGAGGAGTAGCCATTCTTCTGTTTTTCCTGTTTGCCCAGTGTGGGCTAATAAACTCTGTTACCTGCATCTGAGTCCCGCGTATCCCTGACAATATCTTCTCATTAAAACTATAAACTCACTATTGTTTCCAGACTGTCCTTTCACCAGCCGTCACAATAAACTGCTTTAGCCCTCTTTATTTCACACTTAATTTCTCTTTTTAGCATATAATTATCTACAGTATTTCCCTCTTTAAAAGCCCTGTTCATTTTTGACAAGAGTCTTGAGTGATTTTGTAACCCATGGTTTACTGTTTGGAAATTTCTTAAAAGATTTCACAGGTATTAACATGTCCTCACAAAAAGTCACATAACTACAAATTGCATCTCTTCCTTGATCAATGTCTGAACCAGAGTCCATAAAAACAGTCCAATCTGTACAATCCAGACACCCTTTTAAACGTAATGTAGCATCTTCAGACCAGACTTTCGTCTTAATTACCTGTGGCTTTTCACGTTTTATAACAGTTTTATATATAGGGACAAGTAAAACGATATTATGATCGGAGGTTCCCAAAGGTGGTTTTCCGAATGACTTGTAAGCTCCTTTAATCGACCCATAATACAAATCCAGAATTGAGTCCTTTCGTGTTGGGCAAGTTACATACTGATTGAAGTGGCCCAGTGATTTCTTCAAAGAACACTTATTAAAATCTCCCGGAATAAAACAGGGTGCGTCGGGTGATGCGGATTGTAATTCAGGAACCATCCGTTAAATCTCCCTTACTGCATTAGGTGGATGTTCGAGGGTGGATGTACACTACAGTCGCAGGCTCGAATCCGAATCCCCCTCGGAGAGCCACGTCTCTGTAAACGCCATTACGCAAACATTTCTAAAGTCATGCTGGAATTTCACCATAGCTTGGAGCTCATCTGTCTTTTTACGTAAAGACTGCACATTCGTTAACAAAATTGTAGGGAGAGGAGTTTCAGAAAGAATTTGTTTTTTCATTTTCTGACGAACACCTCCTTTCCGTCCTCTCTTCCGAATTTTAAATGTAGAGTCCAGGTGAAAAACTTCCCAAATCAGGATAGCCGAATCCTGCGGGTTGTTTCACGTTGTTAGGCTTGTAGCATTGTAAAAGAAACTCCCGGGAATATTGGATTCGTACCGACTCCTGAGGTGATTCAAACACACACAAACTCAGGTGGATCAAAGTCAGTAAAACAATAATCCCCATTTCCTCCATCAAGCCTCTCCTTTTCCAGTTATTCAGTAGGGTATAGAACAAATATCTGCGTCCGACAGAGTTAAAAAAATAAATAGAAAAAAATAAAAATAAAATTTTAAGACACAGAAAAGCCAGAAAAAAACAACAACTGACAAAGCACACCGACACCTGTAGCTGCGAGTCGCCGAATGCGCAAGCGCCTCCTCCTGTTGGAATAAAGAAATAAAATAAGTCCTATGTAACATCTTAACATCTCCGCCGGATTTGCTTCTTCGCTAGCAGTTGACATTTAATAAAATAATAATGCCAACATGCGCGTATATACTCTGTCGACATTATGCATTTAAGACTCAATGAATATTTTGTTATCATTTGAAAAACCTTTACTCACAGAGATTAGGCTAGCCTACATGTTTTTGTGGAGGAAAATGATTGAATCCACTGTAGATGGCTTCAGCGCATTCCTGCTCTCAATGATGGTGCGTCATTATTCACTCATTATTCTCATTATAAACATGATCGAAATTTTTCCAAACCTCAGACTTTGCTTTAGTTGCTGGTGCAACCAAAACGTAATCGCCAGAGGCAAGCCTCCGTTACACCTACTCTGTATCCATTTTTGCATCTTTCTCGCGCTAATCGAAACACATCACTTTACCACTCATTTACCTCGCAAACCGGAGTGCAAACCGGAGCGCAAAACCGAGCCCGAGCCCGCATATTTTTTTTAGGCAAGTTTATTTATATAGCACATTTCGTACACAATGGTAATTCAAAGTGCTTAACATAAAAGAAAGTAAAATAATCATGAAGAAAAATTATAACAAAAATAAAACAAGCAATTTTAAAACTTTTAAAATGATTAAAACATTTAAAAACAGTTAGAAAATGGTTTTACATAAAAAAATAAAATAAAATAAAACATATAGTGAAAATATAGTGCAATCAGTTGGACATTGCACGGTGCTCATTCAATAAATGCACAGCTAAAAAGATGCGTTTTGAGTCTAGATTTTAATGTGACTAGAGTTTTAGCACATCTGATCTCTTCTGGAAGCTGATTCCAACTGCGGTTGGCATAGTAACTAAAGGCGGACACCCCTTGTTTTGTGTGAACCCTTGGTATTTCTAACTGACTTGATCCTATTGATCTGAGTGCTCTGTTAGGTTTATATTCATTGAACATATCTGCAATATATTTCGGTCCTAGGTCATTTAGTGACTTATATATGAGTAAAAGTACTTTAAAATCAATCCTAAATGTAACTGGAAGTCAGTTTAAGGACCTGAGAACTGGTGTGATATGCTCAGATTTTCTGGTTCTAGTCAGAATCCTGGCAGCAGCGTTCTGGATGAGCTGTAGCTGTCTAATGGTCTTTTTGGGATGGCCAGTGAGGAGCCCATTACAATAGTCCACCCTGCTGGTGATAAAGGCATGAACAAGTTTCTCCAAGTCTTGACTGGAAACAAAGCATCTAATTCTTGCAATGTTTTTAAATGATAGTATGCTGATTTAGTAACTGCTTTGACATGACTACTGAAACTAAGGTCTGTCTCCAGAATCACACCAAGATTCCTGACTTGATTTTTAGTTGTTTGACCCCTAGAGTCAAGGTATGCATTCACCTTGAACACTTGAACACTTTTATTGTGATATAAATTAAGCCCGAACCCGACCGAACCCGTCTGGTCCTGTCAGGTTCGGGCAAAGATCTTCAGCTCTACCCTAATTACCATTGAATCGGACTTGATAAAATAAATGAACTTTGGGGATGTAGTTGACATATTTGCCTGCGCAAAATCAAGGAAGAAGCAGTTCTGCTAAAGGTAAAAAAAAAAACTATTTTTGGGCAAATGTGAACGCTGTCAATGAATTGATGTACATTTTGAATTGAGACATTTGAATATAGTGCTCACTGCTCATATGCCTACATGTATGTAGTTGTTGAAGTTAATAAATTACATTTGAGAAATCACCTTTAATTATGTCTGATTGGGGGGGGGGGTTTGAGGTATAGTACCCAGGGGCACCACACTGTCTTAATACGGCCCTGATGACACTGTGAGAGTTTAAAGTGTTAACCACTCCTTTCTCTCTCTCTCTCTCTCTCTCACTCCTGGTTTCACTTCTTGTTTATACTATAACCTTCTGTATAGACTCAGTGAGGTTTGCCCTTTCCTCACATACTTTGGTTCTATTTGTGTTATTTTTTATTTATTTATTCTAGCTCTCTATGATTTCATTTAATTCATTTATTTTAAGCTTGAAGATACAGATTCAGCTAAGTCTGAGATTTAATTAAATCAATTTGTTTATTTTTATTATTTTTTTTTATCACCATCTTCCCTCTTGGTATGTGTTCGAGCAGTTCTAGCAACTGTTGTCCCCTTAATGAGTGGTACAGGTTTTGGTAGCCTAACTGCCTGTCTATTACCTTCCTTACACCAGGCCCCTTAGCTGACTAGAAACACTTCCTATTGTTTCTGTTTATTACCTTGAGGTGTTTGATGTGTCCCTGCTAGCGCATGGTGACTGCCAAGGACACCTGCGTTTTAACCTGAAGTAAAATAAACAAAACTCAACCTGCTACTTCCTGTTTCTTGCAGACATTGCAACTCCGTTGAGAAGCCCTGTCAATTGTGAGAACCTTCCCAGACATTTACTCTTGTGAATATATAAGACTGCAGTCCCAGAATATACAAAAAGCGGTCGCTGTTCAGCTCAACAGACAATGTGGCCAAACCCTCAACCACACACCTTCAAGGGAATGGATGGAACCCAGCTCCACTTTGAGCAATACCCCCTTTTCTGAAGAGACAACTGCCAATGCTAAAGCTGCTCTTCACAAGAGGCAATGATGCATAGCTAATGCTAACTATATGGACTCAAGACCACCTAACATCAAACTCAAATGGCATCTGCATTCTTTGCCATGCCTGATTTAAGTTCAAGTTCAAGTTCAAGTTCATTTATTTATAAAGCACCACTTAACACAGTCACCCGACTGACCAAAGTGCTGTACAAAATAAAATGCATGACATATAGAGATAAAATAAAGCAGATAGAATTGACAACACTAGAAAATGTTACATGCCAGTCCAAGTTAAAGAGTGTATAGCTTCCCTTGAGCATTTGATGGTACATAATAATTAAAAACACCAAGTGTGAAAATTTACAATCCAGTAGACAGTATGTCTAGCACTTTATCAAAAATATTAGTCCAATAGTAATTGACAATCATAGGACAGCAATGCAAGGCAGGGTGTAAGCAGGAATAGACCAAACAGACCAAGCGAGAACAGAAGCAGCAGACGGCATGCCACCACTGGCGCCATCTTTTTTATAATTATTGTTATACTCTGTTTACCCTCATGCCAAGGAGTTTCATCTGACATCTGGATTTACAAACTACTGTCTTAGTGCTGTTCTACACCATCAACATGGCCAGAACTAAAGGGACTGCCCACTTCAGCAGAACACCACTCCCACCAGAGCACAGACTACTCAGATGACAAAAAAGAGCCTGCTCTGCACTTCCTGAACCATCCAGCGATTTTCCAGTCACAACTGAACCTGGAAAGTGATCACAGAGATGTGCCTCCAAACTTTAATGGCCCTCAACAGCCAATGCATTGTACAGAGGACCAATGCCCCAAATCCACATGGTCAATGGCCCTTTAAGGTTGCAATGTTGAGGCACGGTGTGCCCAGATAAGGCGTTTTGTGGGTTAACAGCAAACCTCTCCCACAGCAACATGGCAAGCTGGACTTCCAGTCATCAAAGTACAAGTGACAGCCATCCTGATCGTCCTTCAAATCACATAGACTCACAAGAAGTTCATCAGAAAACTCCTGATTTACAAACTCAAAGACATTGTCAATGTTGGATTTTGGCAAGGAACACTCACATCAAGATACACAAATCAGTTATGGTAGCCTACCACGACAGTAACCCACAGTTATACCTGGCCCCAAAGCTGCAAACCCTGACCAAAGATATTCATTATCTCTGCCCCAGTAAGCTCTTCCTCAGAGACAACACTGAAGGAATCTGCAGTTTACAAACCATACAAAGAGAGACACTCTGCCTGTCTGAGGCCAAGTCTCGCACACAAGCCACAGAAACTCAAGCAGAGATTGTGGGAAATCAGTGTCTTGTTAACACTTCCATCCATACCACCACATTGACCTATGACCAGCACAACACTGCCACCCGTGTCAGCCTGCCCAACCAGAGTATGTGGATTTAAGTGCCCAAAGGTGCCATCCTCCACCTCGCTGGTGCTGTACCTCCTTTCAAGTGAAGAGTACCAATCCGAGGTAGAAATTCCAGCTTTCTTCAAGGACCACAATCTCACTCTGGAACCTGTATTGGAACTGAACATTGAGAAGGGGAGGGGGGGTCCCAGACGATTGATATCACCTCAGTCAACACAGCCTTCCTAGCACTGTCTCGGCTACCTGTCCAGACAACCTTTCCCATCACCCGATCCTGGACCTCTGCCAACACATCACTTTGCTTCGCCACAGCAATCGGGTACACCCTAACTCTCGGCTTTGCCTTTGTCCTGAGTCAATGTGGTGCAAAGATTCATAAACAGGTGCACAGCTGCCCTTCCTCGAACCTTCAAATGGAGCCACCAGAAAAGAGGGACCCAATGCTGAACCTGACTAAGGTTAACACCCAAGCTGATGGTCAAAAGGATGAGAAAAATGAGCAACCACCTAGCATCTGACCAGCAGGATGCACCTGCCATCTAGCTTTCCTGATCCACCTGCCATCCGATCATCATGATCCACTCGCTGTCCTACCATCATGATAACTCTTTTCTGACGATGTTTGCGGGAGAACTTCATCAGCCAAAAGGGGGAATTTTGTAGTATCTGCTTAGGATCATGTACGATTGTTGGGCTTTATGTTGTAGGGATTCCTTTAGCCTTTTCACAATTGCAAATAAATGACAGAATCTGGCCCCATGGTATACATTTATGTGAGTGCTAAATGGCAATGTTTACCCCCATTTTCTGGAAGATACTGAACAGGTCTCCCCATATGACTTCAAACACATTCCGAGATAACTAGATAGCCCTCGATGCCAGACACCAAAGGGGCCTGGCTGAGCAGCCAACTCACATTCTCACAATACACAACACAAACACTTTTATTCATTTAGACTATAATTAATCAGTTACAAATGTATCTGGTATATGCATGTATTGTTTGTATGTTTCACTATTGTAGTAGCCTAGTTACAATTCTTTATTTGTATTAGTTAGACTCTCAATGCTTATATTAGTATATGAGTGGATCTCTGCTTTAAGATCTTCAACAAATGTTGTCCTTGGTATCAATATGATCTGCTTTTTATTCCCCAAACAAGTATGTATACTTTGTGATCCTAAAATGCATCATTCTATTTATACCATAGATTGGGTTATTGGGCTATTTAGATATGCTTCTAGGCTTTGACCCCTTTTAATTAAGGTGATGAGATTCTTTGATGGTTCTTAACAGGTTGTGATTAAGTTTATGAGTAAATACTGCCATGACTCTCCACTCCACTCTCTTGTGCACTCATGCTCTCTCTCTCTCTCTCTGCAGTGCTCTCTCTCTCTCTCTCTCTCTCTCTTTTGCTCTGCAGTGTGCTCTTTCTCTCTCTCTCTCTCTATCCATTCCTTCCTTGCGTTGGCATCTATGTTTAATGTATGTTTTTGTCGAGTCAGATGTTCACACTTGGCTGTCTGTGTTGTTGCTCACAGGATGAGGTCACTTTAATTTTCTGGTTTCGTTACATGCTCTGGAAGCAATGTATTAGTAGTAAAATTATTTTTTGTGGCCAGAGAAATTATTTTACTTAGAGTCAGTAAACAATTAAGATAATAAGATTTTAATTAATCAAGTATAATCAATGTGAATCTAGCCATTTTTGTTGCTATTTATTATTCCATTATAATCCTATAGTTTAAGTATAGAAAGGAATATGCCTACGTGGCCAATTGTGCAGACCAGATGAGAAACATATGGTCAGACATACAGACAGGGCCTTTCTCTATACCAAACGTAAGAATCTTCAAGATGGCGGCGCGTCCACACGCAGCGGCTTCTCTCTGTCCCGACAGAACGGTGTTTTCGTGTTTTTTGTCTTGTGAGTCGCAGTGTTTTTGTACGTTGTCGTCGCGTCTACCTGTCTGTAAGCGCAATTCAGTCGCGAGTTTCTGCTCGATGTCGGCAGGACCGCATTTTTACAGTTAAACTCCGCGCACGCGGAACAGCTGCGGGATCTCGATCTGCTACGGAGGCCTTCACCATCACCGACCCCCACTACTGCATCTCGCCCGCAGCGGAGGCGCCACAAGCGGTGCGAGAGGAAGCAGAAGAGGGGGAAGCGCGGAGGTATCCGGGCTAGGCTAACGGCTAACCCACACAAGCCATCTATCCCCACCCTCGTACTGGCTAACGTACTCTTGTTGGATAATAAACTGGACTACATTCGTTTACTACGCTCAACTCAGAGGACTGTAAGAGACTGTTGTGTTTTTGTGTTCACGGAAACATGGCTCAGCAACAGCGTTCCAGACGGCGCTATTCAGCTCGACCAGCTGACGTGCTATCGAGCTGAAAGAGCTCTCGTCGCGGGAGGAAAAACCCGTGGCGGCGGGCTTTGTGTTTACATCAATGACGCGTGGTGCCGCGATACTGTTGTGATCAGCAAACACTGCTCACCCCTGGTGGAGTTTATGATTATTAAGTGCCGGCCGTTCTATCTGCCGAGGGAATATACTGCTATACTGCTCATTTCAGTTTACATCCCCCCGAACAACAGCTGCAACAGGAACGACGCACTAAATGAACTGTACCAGCACATCAGTGAGCAGCAGACAGCACACCCCGATGCTTTTCTCATCATAGCTGGGGATTTCAACCATGCTGACCTTAAGAGTGTGTTTCCAAAAATACACCAGCACATCAACATTCCAACACGAGGTAATAACATTTTGGACTTTGTTTACACCACACAAAGAGGAGCTTACAAATCTCTCCCCCTCCCCCACCTCGGAGCTTCAGACCACATCACTGTTATGCTAATGCCTGCATACAGACCACTCATTAAAGTCGCCAAACCAGTTTACAAACAGATTAAAGTGTGGCCAGAAGGATCATCAGAGATTCTTCAGGACTGCTTCAACACAACTGACTGGGACATGTTTAAACAGGCTGCCACATGCAATAACACCACTGACCTCCAGGAGTACTCAGAGACTGTTACTGCCTACATTAATAAGTGTATTGATGATTTAACAGTCACAAAAACCATCACTGTCCGGGCCAACCAGAAGCCATGGATGACAGGGGAAGTCTACAGACTCCTGAAGACACGGAACGCTGCCTTCAGAGCTGGAGATGAGGTGGGCCTGAGAACAGCCAGGGCCAACCTGTCCCGTGGCATCAGAGAGGCTAAGAGACAGCACTCCAGGAGGATAGCTCATCAATTCAGTGACAGCAGAGACACTAGGAGCCTGTGGCAGGGGATATAGACCATTACGGACTACAAGCCCCCACCACGGACCTGTGACAACAACATCTCTCTGCTGAACGAGCTGAACACCTTCTTCGCTCGCTTTGAGCAACAAAACAGCACCACTGCACAGAAGAGTCCACCTCCTCCCGGCGACCAGGTGATGACTGTACACCATCACACAACTCCAACCTCTTCATTAAGTTTGCGGATGACACGACTGTGGTGGGTCTCATTAGCAACAAAGATGAGACAAACTACAGGAGTGAGGTGAGCCGCCTGGCCTAGTGGTGCTGTTACAACAATCTGTCTCTGAACGTGGAGAAGACAAAGGAGATTGTTGTAGACTTCAGGAGAGCACACACTCAGCACGCTCCTCTGACCATCAAGGGTGCGACTGTGGAGAGAGCGAGCAGCACCAAGTTCCTGGGTGTGCACATCACAGAGGACCTCTCCTGGACTGAAAACACCGCAGCACTGGCCTAGAAATCACAACAGCGTCTTGACTGAGGAGAGCCAGAGCTCCACCCCCCATCATGTACACCTTGTACAGAGGCACCATCGAGAGCATCCTGTCGAGCTGCATCACTGTGTGGTATGGCGCCTGCAATGCGTCCTGCCGAAAGACTCTGCAACGCATAGTGAGAGCAGCCGAGAAGATCATTGGTGTCTCTCTCCCCTCCCTCCAGGACATTTATGGAACACGTCTCACCCGCAAAGCCCTCTGCATCAAAGGTGATCCCACCCACCCATCACACAGCTTCTTCAGCCTGCTACCATCAGGGAGGAGACTGCGGAGTCTCCAGGCCAGGACCAGCAGACTGAAGGACAGCTTCATCCACCAGGCTGTCAGGAAGCTGAACTCCCTCCCGAACCTGCCCCCCCTCCCCTCTTCTTCCCCAGGCACCACTGAACTATGATCCCCCCCCTCCACACACACTAATTATTATATGATGGCATGCACTAGTCACTTGTGCAGCATTGGTCTGCTCACTACCTCACTCGGCATGGAACTAACGCCATTCCACTACCTCATCAGTCAGTTAAATAAAATAACTGCTCTTGGTCACTTGTCACTTTAATCAGACTTAATAATATATATTTTTTTCATAAGTGATTTTTTTGCACTAAAAAATCTTTTAACTGCACTGTTGTTCACTTCATTGATTTGCACTATATCTGTCATTTGCCTTGCGCTGCTTTATTTAACTTTATTTTTAATTTTATTATGTCTTTTTTTTTATATCATTCCCTTGTATACATTGTATAGTTGTATCTACATTTTATATTTGATCTAGTTATTTTTGTTTAGGCTTTAATGTTAATGTTAACTGTATGCACCGGGGTCTGAGAGTAACGCAATTTCGATTCTCTGTATGTATGTACTGTACATGTGGAAATTGACAATAAAGCAGACTTGAACTTGAACTTGAACTTGAAATCATGTAGGGGGCCTCTTCTGTCTAAGGAGGTATTAAAATTGTAAGCATAAGAAAAAGTTTGACTATTTGGAATGCCCTGTATAGGGTATATAAGGAGATACCACATAACATTCGAGAGATCTCCTTGCAATGAACTCTTGACTTTATTCTCCTTGAAATAAAGTATTTTCTTCTGGGAGAAAAACCCCAGACTAAGTGTGATTCTTCAGAGAAGTGTCTGATGACACTACAGTAACTGTGTACCTTGTCTGTACAACTTTTTTCTTTCTTTTATTTTTCTCATAAACTATTGGTTCCCACCTATAAGCTTTTTTAGCTTCTATGGGGGACCCATTTCACTATACCAAATTCATATTCTGTACCCCCGCTGTATTATAGGATTGGCTGGTAGTGGTATTTGTGAATAAACTCTGAATAGACACTGGTTGGAGGGAGCGGCTCATCCTTTTTTAGTATTAACTAATCACAAGAATCTGCCATACCTCCGAGACACAAAATGCCTAAATCACCGCCAGGCCAGGTGGGCCTTGTTCTCCACCAGATTCAAGTTCACTATTTCCTGTAGACCAGGTCCCTGTAATATCAAAGCAGACGCCTTGTCCCGTATCCATGCCTTGGAGGATGTAATTGAGGAACCAGAAGGAATAGTCCTCACTGATCTCATTACCTGTCCCATCCAATGGATAACTCCTCCAGTCGTCACTGAAAACGCCCTTCCAGTGCGTGCTTGGTTACTAGCTCCCACTATATCCCTGGTCAGGAGAGCCCTCCAATGTTCCCGCTAGGGATGCACCGAAATGAAAATTCTTGGCCGATACCGAAAACCGAAAAAGAGAAAACCAAGGCCGAAAACCGAAACCGGAACACCGAAAGAAATTATGCCAATTATTAGTACCATTGCATTTATTGCTATGACCGTGTACTAACTTTACTAAAATTAAGACATTGCAATTGCATAAATTTATATTAAAGTTTCAAAGATAATTACAATTACATAACTTATTTAAAAAAAACATAAAAATACATAATTACAAATGATGCAAATATTTATTAAGCAGATTGCAACAATGCACAGTATAAAATAAAATTCAAACCAAAAATTTATCCCACTCATGTGTATATTTAATAATAATGTACAGGCCTACTGGCCAACAAAAAGGTTTTAAAATGAACAGTTCTCTCATAAAAACAAAGTGCATTTAGGTGAAGTGCATTTGAAATTGTTCTCTGTAGGACTAGAAAGTGCATCACTTCTCCAGTATAGGCAAGAGGGTTGTCACTTCTGGGGATGGGGACTTCAGACAGTTAACCATCTAGCTGTTGAGCAGTTGAGACATTTGAGAAATATTTGAAAGAGTGTATTTAAATAGGGCCAGGGCATAAATAAACATTTTTATCAAATTAAAGCAAAAATCTAGCAGAAAATCTAGCATAAATATGGCTACAATCTGATATTATGTATGTATATATGTTTGTGTGTGTGTGTGTGTGTGTGTGTGTGTGTGTATATATATATATATATATATATATATATAGTAGCCTAAGAACAAAATAGCCAACGTATTATTATTATTTGAGGCACTTTCTTGCAGAATTCCACTGAACATATCAGACAACGATGGTGCATGCCACTCATCTGGTGCAGAGACGAGTCTTTTTTTCTGCGCTCTGATCTGTCTCCTGCACTTGGCGCTTCTCCGTCTCCACGCGGGTTCTCCGCATCCAGCGCGGCCTGGATCATTTCTCGTGCGCACTGCCTTATTTCCGCATCCAAGTAATGGTTTTATAACGCGGATCAAGCACATTCGCGATGAAGTGCAGAGGATCCGAAAAGATCTCAGTGAGACGTGTGCTAACAGACTCTATAAGACTGTACTTTTCTTTGTTTTTACTTCGTGGTCCGTCTTAATCTCTTTGTTAGGAGACGCTTTAGTGCTGCGAATAAAGGAATAAGAAGAGAGAGAATGTTCTCACTGGTGTTAAGTGAATGTCGCGTGGAGCTCGTGGTCTGCGCTATGCAGGTGCACGTGCAGGTCGCGGTTTCTGTTTGCGTCATCACAACATTTCGGCCGTGTTGTTTCGGTGATAAAAGTCTATCGGCCGAAAACCAAAAAGGCCATTTTCGGCCAAAAATTTTCGGTGGCCGAAATTTCGGTGCATCGCTAGTTCCCGCCATTGATTACTGGTTCTGAGAGAGCGAGAGAGTCTGGGACAATAATGGGCAGTGCACAGGCAGAAGATGACAGCCGACCTTCGCAGAGCAACAGCCTCCACTTAACAGCCAGGTCAGAAGGTCTGGCTGTCCACCCATGACATCAGACTATGCCTGTCCTGCGAGAAGTCCCAGATTTGTCGGCCCCTTCACCATCCTGGAACAGATCAATCCAGTCACGTATAAACTACAACTCCCACCACAATATAAAATTCACCCCACTTTTAACATATCACTCCTTAAACCCCTTCACCCTCCTATGTCCACAGAGCCTGACCAGAAAGAGGAACCCTCCTCTTTCATTGCTCCTGGAAGAAGGAACGATATACAAGGTCAAGTAAATTCTGGAATCCCAGCGCCGTGTTGGTAGATTGGAGTATTTAGTCGATTGGCAAGGCTATGGCCCTGAAGAACGCTTCTGGGTCCTCAGAGATGATATCCTAGACCAGGTACTTCTGAAGGAGTTCCACTCAGCACACCTTGATCATCCAGCTCCATGGGGTAGAGGAAGACCACCACGTCGTCGGGGTATTCGGCCCTCAGGAGCAGACCGTGGAGGAGGGGGTACTATTACAGATCGGTGAAGCTTATTCCCCAGCCAATCCCAGCGCACCCCATACATAACATACTAATATGCTTTCAATATCCAAATCCGTTAAAGCATTTTTAGGCTGCATTAATTAGGTAAACCGGAACCGGGAACTCTTCCTATAACACCCTATGTACTTGCTACATAATTAGAAGAATGGCATCTACCCTAATATTTGTCTGTTTCTCTCTTATTCCGAGGTCACCGTAGCCACCAGATCCAGTCTGTATCCAGATCAGAGGGTCACTGCAATCACCCAGATCGAGTATGTATCCAGACCAGATGGTGGATCAGCACTTAGAAAGGACCTCTACATCCCTGAAAGACAGCGGAGACCAGGACAACTAGAGTCCCAGATACAGATCCCCTGTAAAGACCTTGTATCAGAGGACCACCAGGACAAGACCACAGGAAACAGATGATTCTTCTGCACAATCTGACTTTGCTGCAGCCTGGAATTGAACTACTGTTTTTTTTCTCCATTCGGTTCCACTCCGATGGAGTTTCGGTTCCTTGCTGCTGTCACCTCTGGCTTGCTTAGTTGGGGTCACTTCATCTACAGTGATATCATTGACTTGATTGCAAATGAATGCACAGACACTATTTAAACTGAACAGAGATGACATCACTGAATTCAATGATGAACTGCCTGTCATTTTGCATTATTGACACACTGTTTTCCTAATGAATGTTGTTCAGTTGCTTTGACGCAATGTATTTTGTTTAAAGCGCTATATAAATAAAGGTGACTTGACTTGACTTGACTTGCCCAACTGGATCTTACCTTTATCGGAACACTTGACATCTTTTCAAAAGTCCTTGGAGAGGCAAAATTCCTTGCAGACATGCTTCAGTCAACGTCTCTTGATTTAGCGAAGGCTGTGGACTTAGTTGAAGCATTTCAAGACACTCTCCAAGACCTAAGAAGTGATTCATCTTTTGATGAAATCTGGAAAGACACTGTAGACACTGGAAAGCAATGCAATATTGCAGTAGAAACTGTGGGGAAAAGACCACAAAAAATTTGTTCTAGATTGAGCAGGTTAATTGTTGAATCCACTGTCGGACAGCGGAGGTGTAAGGAAGGAGATATGGAACTGTTCAGAAAGGGTATATTCTTCCCCATTCTGGACTGTCTGAGTGGGGAAGTCAAACTGCAGTATAAGGCAAGGTATAAAAGCACTGAACCCTAAAAGCAGAAACTTTCTGGATGAAGAGACCATTTTTAGCATTGCTAGGATTTATGAATGTGATACTGATGACATAAAACATGAACTACATCAAGTGAGGAGGGTGTTGGAAGGGTAATTCCAGACTGGAATTTAATTGTCTAGTCTCCTAGAGTTTACCATCTTCCTTGAGCCATTCAAAGAAGTGTTTTATCAGCTTTTTCATTTGTGCTGCTGCTGCATAGCTTTGGCCTTACCAGTCAGCAGTGCAAGTTGTGAGCACAGCTTCTCTGCACTTAAGCTCATAAAAAAACATTTACGCACTACCATGACTGATGACAGACTCAGTAATCTTGGAGTCTTAAGCATTGAGGTGAGGAGAGCGAAAATGTCTTGACTTAGATGATTTTGTTAGATGGTTTGCCAGTCACCACAGAAACAGAAGAATCCAGCTGTTTTAGTTGAGGTCTGCCTTCTTTATTTTTCGACTTTATTCCTCTCTTTCTGCTACGGTTTTAATTGTTTCTAAACTAAAGACTGTTCTTTAATATATTAGCAGAACACAATTCAATAGTTCCATAGTTTATTTTTAAACTGCGGTGTTTTCATTTGAACTGTTACAGTGCAAAAACTTTAAAGGGGTCGTGAAATGCTCATTTTCACTCAATCTCATGTTAGAGTAGTACTGCATCCTTCATATCTCCAAAAAGTCTCTAGTTTTATTATATTTATAAGAGAAAAGTAGTCTGTGCCGATTTTTTCCGGAAAAACACGAGCCACTGGAGGCGTGACGTGTGGGCGGAGCTTAAGAATCACGAGCGCCAGTAGGCTTTTGCGTTGAGAGCGGTTGGAAGTTGTTACACTACCGTGAGAAAAAAAAAAAACATCATCCAAAACAAACCATGGCTAACAGTCAGATTCAGCCGTTTATTTATGATCCAGAATCAGATCCCAAGGCTGAAACTGAACGAGAGCAGCAGCAGCAACGACTACAACAGGACGTCTCTATGTGGTATGTATTGAAACTGTATATATTTGCTTATCTAACCCCTCTCTCCCGGGTCCTTTCTGACGCTCCTCACACTCGCTCCGAGCGGGGCTCGAACCCGGGTCTCGGGCATGGGAGATCGGGTAGTGAGGTTTACCTGCAAAGCACTACTCGCTGGCCTCCGTTACACTTAGCGGTTTTGGAAAATGACTAAGTTCCACTTTATGTCGTCTTTTTTTTTCTTTAAAGGTGTACAAGGATTACTTGATGTGCTTACGCGCCGATAGCTAAGTTAACAACACAGAGATATTTTTAGCAGTTTTACTCACCGCCTGCGGTTCCAACACACGATCGTGACCCTTTTTCGTTGGGATTGCATCATCCTTAAGAAATAAACGATACACAAATCCGGTGTCAAACTGGGCCTTGTTTGTAAAACAAGCATCTTCGAAATGCAGGGAACAAACAAAAACACTTGCACAGCTCCGTCGATGCTCTTTAAAAATAAACTCCGTCCACTGGTCCCTTAATGTTTTTTTTTTTTTGGTAATCTGTGCAGGGTTGTCTTGCCCTGGCAACCAACAACACACTTCTTTTGTGACATTTCGCGACGCTCTCGCTCTGATCAGTGAAGTCTGTTGTGCTCTCAGTGCTCTGCTATACGGGAGCGCGCTCTTCCGGGAGAAGTGCCTTAGGACCCATATAAGGAAATTCCGCTCCATCTAACGTCACACAGAGCCATACTCTAAAAAAACTTTCCGAAACTTGTGACAAACCGGAAGGATTCAAAAACGTACAACTTAATTTTTTAAACTTTGTCCATGTTTAGCATGGGAATCCAACTCTTTAACAGTATAAAAAACTCAGTATGCATGAAATAGCATTTCACCCCCCCTTTAACTCTGTGTTACTCAGCTTTTCTGTAAATTAATCTGAAATAAATGGTGAATGAAACACTATGATGTTTTGGCCAAACCATTTGAATTATTACAGTGGGGGGAATTTTTATTTATTTTTTTATTTTTTTAAAGAGATTGTGAATGAAATCTCACATATCTCATATATATACTCACACATACACTATATATTTTGAAAATATTTACATATATTTACACACACACACACACACACAGAAAATTTATTTAATTTATATAAATATATTTAATATATAAACAACATATTTTTTTTCTGAAATATATACATGCATGTATGTGTTTATTTATATATATATATATATATATATATATATATATATATATATATATATATATATATATATATATATATATATATGTATATATATACACGTACAAACACATATTATGTAAAAAAAACTTTTTGATGTGATTAGTCACAATTAATTGTTTGACAGCACTATGATTAATATGTATATAATTTACACAATTAAAATATTATTTATGCAATTTTATTTTTCTTAACCCTGTTGATTAGACACAAAAGCCTGTTTTATTATTATTATTAATTATTATAATTATTTAATTCACTGATATATGTTTATCCAACATCCAGATACCTTAGGGTAAAACCAAAACATGTCAGCCTAAGTCCCTCCTGAACTCTTATATCTGTCACATAAAGGGAAACTGAACTGAAGTGTTAATTCTGTTGAGTTTAGCTTTCATATAATTTAATCTAAGTAACACTTGCATTAATACAATTTCATTTGTCACAAGACAAACAGAGATTTCTTTTGTTTCCCAAAAGCAAATATTTTCACAAGGTCCGCCATTACCAATAGAATTCAGTGAAACTAATGACCATAGTTAGCCAATGATGCTTTTGGGAAATATTCAGTTTGAATATTTCAAAAATTCATTAAAAATACACAAAAAGTTCTTAAATCCAAGCTTGTTGTGATTCAGGGATGTATGAATATATTGCAGGAACTTTAAATAAATAATACTGTTTCTGTCTAATTCACATTATTATATTCTATGTTTTTATTCTATACATATGTCAGAATCCTTGAATGGTTTCTGTTAGTCACAATTTTATGAATGTTAAATGAATATCTAGTATCAAATCAACTTAACAACCTGGAAAACCTGAAATGCACAGTTTTTTTGTGCATTTGTGCTATTGCATTTATTTTCTGCTATTGTTTCGAATGTTGTTATCTAAAGAAAAGACTCTTAGAAATGACCCCTTTGCTTTAGACTTACCCCCCACCAATTTAAAATTCCCCTGCAAATTACTGATCTCATGAAAAAACTATTAAATACATGAACTTGTAAATAATTGTTTTTAATTTTTATATTTTTGTGAATGTTCCAGTTGGGAAACAGAATGTGCAAATTTAAGAATTTGCAAATGTGAGTCAAAAAAAAAAAAAAGTAAAATAGGCACATAAAATCATAGTATCAGTTGATACTCCTGAATCAAATCGTATCTTAATTTTACCATAGATTTATTAATTTATTTATTTTTAGGTACTGGTAAATATTTTTTTGCTGTATGAGAATCATGAACTCATTTTTGGAGAAATCTGAAAATGACTCTCAGTGTCAATTGGCATTTTTTTTATTTATTATTATAATTATTATTTAACATGAATAAATAAGGTATTTCATGCCCTATTTATGTTTTTATTATTATTATTATTATTGTACTTTAAATCATTACGTATTTAATAATTTATCCCCTACCTATCCGCTTGAGTGTTCTTCTCCAGTCCTCTAGGTGGCGCTGGACAGTGTGTTTGGATTAAGCAGACGTTGTCAATAAACGCGAAGCAGGAGCAGCATGAGCGGATGTGTTAGGATCAGTCTGTGGATCAGTTAGTGACATAATTTGCACAAATTTATAGTTTAATCATGCCGATGAAGGGAAGGTTCCCTATACGGAGGACACTGGAGTATCTACAGAAAGGAGAAGTCGTGTTTAAAAAAGCTGTGAAGATTATGACTGTCAATTATAACACACATGGTGATCTGAGTGAAGGAGCAAGGTCAGGAATACACGATCATCAATAGATGACTGCAAGCAGAGGCTGGTCGTATTATTATTATTATTTTTTTTTAAAGAATGTCGTCACGCCACCACAGACAAAAATACCGTTTGTGTTTTAATATCTGCAATAAATTAGATTAGTTAGAATCAGATAAAACGTGGAAAGAACAACATTCATTACATGTAATCAAGAAGTTTATTGGAGAAAAAAGGGACAAGAATTGTCTATAAATACAAAGTCAGCCGTGTTTGAGAATCATGATGTTAATGTATTGTTCGACAGGAAGTTTGTGTTCTTCAATATCCCTCAAATCCAGTACAAAAATCCCTGGGTTCAAATAATGATGTTCAAAAACATGACACCCTCACCCTTTCTCCGATTTTACCTCGGTAAGTTGTTTTTTATTATTATTATTATTTTCAATGTCCCGGCTGTGGTATCTTTATATATTACTGCTATGTTCAGATGATGGAGAACAAGTGTTGGTGGATGTAGAAGGAAAAGACCACAAAGAAATTACGAACCATGTGAAAACGATCCTTGGCAAGTCAGAGTAAGTACATTTACATTCGTGCATTTATCCAAAGCAACTTATTGTGTTCAAGGTATAGATTTATTCAGTTCACACTTTCGCAGGATTCAAAGCCATGACCTTGGCATTGCTCGTGTCATTTTCTAGGGCTACTATATCATTGAGAAGCTTTTTATGTGATTTAAAGTTAAAAAATAAATCTAAATTATCCCCATTTTGGACAAGTGGTCAAGTGCAAATGTGGGTATTTGAAGAAGCCCTACGAAGCTTATGAATGGTTCAGTGAATCATCGACTCGTCCGATTCATTCAAAATTGAAAGTTCAATCAGGAAAAAACACTGCGGAGATGCACAAACATGGCTTTTTGATTTTTGTTAGCAAAATGGAGCAAAAAATACAAAATTGTCTAGTTTGTAATTAAATATTAACTTTTAATTTATAAATTGTTGCCCTGACACAAAGAAAGGTCTGCCACAGACCATGCTGACCAAGTTCATATAATCGCTCCAAATGTGTCCTAAAGGCTGTGCTGTGCAAACAATATCAGACACCTAATAAAAAAAGAAGAAATTTATTACTTTGATTAAAAATCTATATTTGTTGCTTCACTGTGATGGAGCTCTGTATAAAAAAATTAAAAACACTATAATGTAAAAATAGTAGTAAGTTATCTGAAACAGCTGCATTTTCGTATTTAAGTGCTGCCTGGGTGTTTTTTTTTTTTTTTTTTTTTTTTTTGAAATGTACTTTTTAATTTTCAAATAAACTGATCAAGTAAAGTAATCTAATCTCATTGGTTAGACTGTATATGTATCTTCCTGTTGATAGTTGGATAGTGCACACATCGATCAAGTACTAGCCTGAGCATAAGTACACTGTAAAATGTTTAGAAGGCAAATCTGGGGTTTAAACAGAAATCATTTTAATGTGTAACCAGTGCCAGTAGCAGTATTATCATTTGAATGCGTGTCCCTTGTGTCCCTACTTTGCTGCTTACCCTCGTATGTCTCCTCCGACCCACAGTAAAGTTCTGGAAGCTGAAGCTCTGGCTAAAATGGAGTTGTCTAACCCTGCTAACTTTGGGCCCAAGAAGTATTTCCTGCGGGAGTGTATCAGTGAAGTGGAGGGCCAAGTTCCTCATCCTGGTTTTGTCCCGCTTCCCAAAGAGATGACTGGCAAATACAGGGCTAAAGTGGCGGCAGCCTCTGATGAGTAGATGCTGTTTGAGACAGTGTGAAAACACATTGGACGCTTAAAAAAAAAACACAACTTAAAGGTCCTTAAACTTTTTTTTTTCTGGTGGATGAGATGCACATGATTTGATGTTTGTGACTTTCACTTAGCAGACTTGTTTTATAAACCTGTGAAATAAATTCAATTAAATAATAATAAAAAAAATTCAAAAAACATTTGATTTCATTCTTGAGTGAATTTTACAAAACTAATAACTAAAGAAACTTTTTCAACACATTTTCATTCAGCGAATAAAACAGAATCACAGGATTTTCACAGAATTTTATTAATTATTAGTGTTACATTTGATACCTGATATTTCTTGGTGTAAACACGCAACATTATCCAGAAGTTAATGGATGGGTTGTTAGTCACAATATGATTATCTGATGACGAAACATAAATACAATTACAAAAAGCATTACATTGAGCCACAGTGTAGCTGTCAGTTCTCACTGTGTCCATGAAAAGCCTCGAGTTCAAACTGAACTCATCAGTTGTGCTCATGTCTTATTGAAGTGGGTACACATTAATGAAACATGCAAGCTAAATTCAGATTTAACACACAGATGGTACTGTTTTAACACAGCTATTTAGAGGAGCAGCAGGCAGTTATGACCATATGCATACGTTTGTTACTTCAACACTGGTTTCCATAGCATTGGATGTGTTTGTATAATTGCTAAATCATTTAAGTGCCAATGGTATAAAACAATGCAAATATATACAGACTAAATTACAGAGATTTGACATTGATTAGGGAAATCTGCAATAGTAATCAGATTCACACAAGAATTAATAATGGTGAGAGATTTGTTTTTGACAGCATCAACTTCAATTGTATGGACAAAACAGTTGAAACCTTATAAGTAGATTGTGTTCCAAAAAAATAAAATAAAATATATATATGTGTATATATATATAGGAAAGACGGGTAATGTGAAATATGCTTGAGTGAAATATTCCTTTGATGTTTCAAGGATGAAAAAAGAAATGAGGGTTTCTATTTAGTGAAGTTCTGGTTATCTGTTAGATCAATATAATAATAATAAAGTTCAAAGCTGCAGGTGTGCGTTCATGCTAGACTTCAATACATAAACTTAGATTTTCTTAAAATTTTAAAGCAAAATGTGCATGAAATACTGACTTTGTTGAACAGAAAATCTTAACCAGCTATTTCTACCCATTTATTTGACTTGAGACTACATATTGAGATTTTGTTCACATAAAATACTTGAATATTACCCAATGCTAAGACTTATTTTTTTTTCTTTCTTTCTTTGATGATTAACACATTTTTCCAGAAATGAAGTTGTTCTAATCAAGATCTGATCTGTTCCTACTACTATGCATTCTTGCACAGAAACGTGTTTTGAAATTAGTTGTATATTTTTGTCTAGTGCATCAGTATCTTACACTGTTAATCTGTGACTGAAAACTTGTGACGGACACTACTTTTTTCTTTTCTGCTCTTGTAGTGTTTTCTGCAGCTCCTTTAGGTTCTCAGACAAAAGCTCCACTTCGTCAGAACGTCCACTTAGCTTGGCGTCAAAGATATATGCCCGGATGTTATCGATCTGTTGTAGAAGTAGCTCTTCCTCAATCCCGTCATCGACTGCGGAGCCATCCTCATCATCCTCTTCATCAAACGGATTGGTTGAGGCAGCTGGAATCTCATTGGAAACCTCTTTGAAAGGGTTACCTCCATCTTCATAATCATCATCTTCAAAAGGATTTCTAGGTGACTTCACTTTAGCTGTATCTGGATCATCCGTTTCATCTGTTTCTTCCTCAAACGGGTTGTACTCTTTCTTTCCATTGACCGTCTGAGAGTTAATGGGTTCTTCCTCAGCAGGAGAGAAAAGCTCCTCGTCAAAGGGGTTTCTGTTAGGTGGAGTCGGTGTATGTTTATCTCTTTGCCTGTCTAAGGGAGGAGAGTTTCCTAATAGATGTGATGAAGACCCAGGGCTCTCAATCAGATCTTCTCCCAAGTCACCTTCCGCCTCTTCTCTTTTCCAAACATTTTCTCGGTCTCTAAAATCCAAGGAGGACAGTTTTGATTGGGTTCTGTTCTCAAGCTCTCTCTGATGCAGATGATCAAATTGTCTCTGCTGCATGTCGGTCTCCTCAGCCAACCTCTGTGAAAGCTGGATGGCTCGACTGGTCTGCTGGGCGTCAAACTCGTCCTGCAGCTGCCGCAGGTTCTCCTCCAGCATGGCCACTTCATCGGTGCGGTTTGCGGAGCGCGCCTGCCGTATGAACGACTCTATGTTTTTGATCTGCTGCAGGAGAGGGTCGTCCAGCTCAGAGCGAGTATGTAGAGTGTCTGATTGTGGCAGCCAGCCACCGGCTTTCCTCATGCGTGGACCTGGAACATCCTCGCGTGCACCGAGGTTATTTTCACTTTCCAAATGCCGTTTTTGTGCCTCCAGGCCAGCCTAAGTTACGTAAGAGAAGTCAAGTGTTACAATATGCTAAATAATGAATTGCATCAGACTAGCTATTCCAGAAATTCAGCTATTTCACAGCTTTTTTTTTTTTTTTTTTTGCATAAGCATTATAGTGAAAACATGATTTATTTATTTAGAAATTCATATCTAGACTACTCTGATGAATCAGTCAGACTCACGGATTCACCGAACTGATTCTTGAAAGAATAAATGCACTGATTTGATTAATCAAGTTAATCAATGTCAGGACTGATCATCAGGTGCAATTAATTAAATATGTTCATCGGATCATCTTACAGGAACCTACAGGGAGTAATGGATGCTTGAATTTTAATGTAGTGTTTGAAAAATGCTTGGATTTTTGATAAAGTGCATGAAAATGTAGTAGCATCAGTCTGCACATGTGATCTGCTGGTCTTTATTGACGTGCATCCATGATGGAGCAAAGCGGACGATAAATACATGCCGGGAGGTTTCCACTTCAGTCGGCGATAGCTTGAAAAGGACCAATACAAATTATGCTTAAAACGATAACTTAGTACTTGAGTAGTCAGGAAGTGTCTGCACTTCTGAGCCATAAAAGTAAAAAAAAAAAAAAAAGCCTCTGCTCAGTTTTCTCATTCTTTTAAGACTGTTGTGATTAAAGTGAAATTTGAAAATGAAAAGTGTTTATTGCAGTTCATTATGTTTAGATTTGGTCATAATGAATAAAAAAAATATTTACGCACATTCCCCCCCCCCCCCCCCAGCGTTGAGCATTAAAACAAATTACACACAGTGTTGAGCACATATTAGTCACCTGTGAGGAAGAATCCGTAAAATGCTACCGTTGTGTTGAGTTCATGTGCTCCCTGGTACTGCACTGAATACTGTCATCATTAACAACAGTGCAGAAATGTTGTAAACCAGATATTTATTTTGCCATTTAGAAAGTCACAGCGAGATTCAGTAAGCTCATGCTAGTCCATTTAAGTGAGGAAGAACATTTGTTGCTTGTTTTCTGCATGTTTAAGTCCCAAATTATATATACAAAAATTTCATGCAACTAAAATAACCGATGTGAAGATAGTCATGAATATGTCGTGTCATCTCCACCACACAAAAATGTAATCGACATAAATCGTTGTTGTCACTTCAATTTTAAGTACATAAAACTTAAATGCAAAAAAAAATAATTTTTATTTATGATTATATAATAAGACTTGATTATAATTTCAGAATGTCTTAAAACTTGACGATGGAAAGACAAGAATCATTATTTGACTTAAACTTCAAGATTAAACTTCATTAGGGTATGATTTCATTGCGGCGTGGGTGTGAAAGTATCTCTGAAGGAAACTGCCTGTCCTCAGAAAAGTGGAGTATTAATGAGTGCAGTGCTGCTTTATGTGCAGGCGTTACCGGGCATAGTAACTTCCTGTTTCTAATATGCCTTCAATAATCCAAACGAATAACAAAGATGTGTGTGTTTTCTTTTAAGATAATTTATACTTTAATGTGTGGGTTTGTTTTTAATTAAAAATAACATAGCTACTTTTGACAAATCCCTTTTCTTAAAAAATGTTTAAAAACTGAAATGTGAGGTTTATCACTATATAAAACTTTATTCATGAAAAACTTGTTTTTGAAATGCAAATCTTTTTTTTTTTATTGCAGTCATTTCATGGTACAACTTATTATTATTGTCACAATAGACATTGACCCTACCCTGCTCATACAGTATTCATTTTATTTGTGCAGGTCTTAAAAAGTCTTACATTTTATTTGAAAACTACTGAAGATAACCCTGTAAATGCTTTCATTTTTAAAATTGTATAATTTATAGAAGTTGTTTTTAAAAGCACAGTATCATCTGATTTAAAGTGAAGAAGTCGAGTAAGTAAGCTATGTAAACATGTCATTTACCACAGTTGTAAAGTGCTGGAAAATCCTGAAAATGCACCTTGAAAGCGCTTGAATTTTACTTTGGAAAACCCTGGACCACACCACCAAAACTGAGAAATATATATTAAATGTATATTATATATGTATAATGTATATTAAAGTAATTTCCTCCTGATTATTTTCATTTTTCCTTTCTATTCCACTGTAACTATATGAAAAAAGACAACATATACTGAGCATTTGTGGTCTGCTCTCCCGATTTAATCTACGATTACGAAAATTTGGTTTAAGGAAATTCAAGCCCTAGAACTGAGAAACAAGGAAGAATACTCACATGTGTAGCGTGTGAAATACGATTTAAGCTCAACATTTTTTGAATGGATACATTAAAATCACCACTGATTCACTTAAAGTCTTATTTATACTGATTAGCAAAAAGAAAAGGATTGATATGAGAAACCGATTGTGATCACATTGCCGTTTGGTCACCTGTCTCTCCTGCTGCGCTCTTTTCTCCTGCTCCTCTCTTCTCTTCTCTTTAAGCTCCTCATACTTCTCCTTGGTGGGGAGCGACGTCAGTCCCAACAGTTTCTCCTACGGGTGTACGTGTTGAATGGAGAATTTGAGCTTTCACATTTCCACTGCTTTACCCACAAGTTTGTAAACCTTTTGCAGATTTGAAGAATATGTTAATAAACCTTTCACCTGTATAAAAAGTGTAGCTGTGTAGCGCACCATCCTTTGCAGCTGCAGGGCTTTGGGGTGAGGCTGGACCTCGTCTTTTAGTCCGAGTGCGAGTATCTTCTTACTAGTGCCCAAACCCCCCCATGGAAATGCATTCTGTGAATCCTGATTTAGATAGGTCCGTCACATCACAGTATGTCTTTAGTCTGTTGCCTACCTCAGAAGATCAATGAGCTCATAGTACTTCTGTATCTCCATCCTTAGTGCAGCAGCACTCTCCAGACTACAGGTCGTCTCCCCAGCACTACACAATACAGAGAAAACTTTAAGAATCTCCCAATGTCTGGGATGTGGCATTAGAATATCATTAAAGAAGTTAACAAATGTATTGTTCGTATTGTATTGCATCTGTAGTGCTTACTTGAGAGACTGTGCCATGTGTGTGTACTCTGGAGCCTTAGCTTCAACTTTCTCCATACATGTCCTTAACCTCTGCACAGCAAAAACAATCAATACTATGACTAAAGACTATGCCATGTATATTAAGAGCTACCATTACAAAAATATATAGCTGCAAGCAGCAATCATCATGGTCCAATTATTAAGCCTTTGTTTTTAAACTGGCCGCATGAGACATTCTAGTCATTCAGTGTTTAATTACACAATTACACACTGTAAAAAATCTACACATCTCTGCGTTTGCTACGTGGACAGTGATAGAGGAGCTCTGTCTACTGTTGTTTTACACAAAGTGGCTAAAATAATAAATAATAATCCCATCAAAACTCATTTTGACATGAAAAAAAGAATACCATTAAGCACATGTAGCATGTCAATTCTAACTGGTCATTTATTTCGCTTTCTGTCTTTGAGTGAAGGCAAAAAGAGAGCCATGTTTTTATATATATATATAAAAAATACCATTGTACCTCATAGAGTTTGACGATATCAGGCACGTGGTCTTTCTCCTCCAGTTTGTGCTGATACCGAAGAAGTGCATCCATGCAATGATGGCAACAGCGTACTCGGTCGTCGTCTTTCTCCTCCAACACAGAGGTGACAGATGAGATGCTGTTAATGGAGCCGCGGCGAGACATCTGCTGCATCACTGGGCCTGCAGATCCAGGAGACCCACTCTGCCCCGGAGCCCACAGGGCCTCCCTTGTTCCACTGGTCAATTTATCTGAAAACACATTATAGTACAATCTGAAAATCTGACCTACCTGCTCAAGATGACCAACATGTAGGTAATACATCTACTTTTTTCAATCCCAAAAATAAATAAAAACACTACTTTCCCTCAAGACATCTGTGATATTTTTTTATTAATTAGAGTAGCATATTGTCAGGGTTTCTGCAAGCTTTATAAGAATACATTTTTAGAGACCACTTTAAGAAAATCTAAGGGATAAATTAAAAGGTCCACAAGATAAAATTTTTTTCTCTAAATCTAAATGTCTATGGAGCACACGATAAGGAACTGTCCCAAATGGCAACCTCAGAGTCTTCACTTTTGTGACGTAATGCTGCTTTGACTGCCAGGTAGAAGTTGGCTGCATAGCTTATGGTTGTGGCTAGAAGAGATACAGCAAAAAAAAATGGAAGTGAACAATAAATACAATTTTCTACCTATTAAATTGTGTTTTATTAACGTCTACACCTACCCCAAACCTAAACCTACCCCTTACAATGATGCAAAAATAGTAATTATTGCTGTACAGTGAGAGAGAAATTACGCTATAATGATGTGCACATGCCCAGTAGTTTTTGCTGTATGCCTTCTAGCCTTAACCCTAGCTCGAAGGCTTGAGGACTCCGCAGAAGCGCACATCAAGGGCCCATCCTGGCCGCAAAGGGGACTCTCGCGAGCACCCTTCTGAATGTTAAAATTATGAATGGTGTCTTGGACTTTAAGGACATGCACACACATCAGTCGTTGTAAGTCCTCAAGAATGAAAGTGCACATGAAGTGTGCCATTTGGGACAGGGCCTGTATTAGCCGGACTTCATACATGCACTATTTAATGCCATGACTGTTCCAATTCAAATCCTTAATTTGTTGAAGGGTGAAAAAGCCGGGTAAGTGATATGGTTTAATGGTTCAAAAACTATTGGTTTTGTTATGCTGGTTAAAAGTCTTTTCACATCCAGATAGCAATCACTAATTTAAGTGGTCTAAATGTATTTATAATGTCTGTGGAAGGTGTAGGACCATAAAATGTTCATCCAATCATATCGTTTCATTATACTTCTGCAGACCAAGCGAGAACGGAAGGTGTTACTGTAACATTATGTGTCATGTGAATGAGCGTGTCTCATCGTATCGCTGGTTAGCCTTAGGTCTGAGGTGTGGATTTGGAGAGTGATTTGCAGAGAGGGTGGAATATTATGTTTTCAAAGCTAGCTTTCTATTGCTAGCCCCTCTGAAATTGCCTACCTTAAGGCATCTTAAATGAACACTCCACTTTTTTTTTTTTTTTAATTGGCTCATTTTCCAACTCCCCTAGAGTTAAACAGTTGTGTTTTACCATTTTTTAATCAATTCAACCGATCTCTGGGGTTGGCGCTAGCAATTTTAACTTAGCTTAGCATAGATCATTGAATCTGATTAGACTGTTAGCATCTCTTGAATCTTCTGTAGTTACAACATGTACTAAGACCGACGGAAATTGAAAAGTTGTGATTTTCTAGGCCAATATGGCTTTAAAGACTTGGTGGTACGACTAACATTTAATTTTAATTATAACATTTTACAAAACGAAGAGAAAAATGTAACACTAAATCCCTATCCCCTCCAACTCCTTGAAGTTACTGCGTCAGATATGTCACTTTACTCACCGGATTCACTGAAGTATTAATGTACAGTACTTTCCATTTAATCTAACATATTCATACATGTGTAACTCACATGCTAGTGGCAGAGGAATAAACTCTGTGCATTTTCTGCACATAATGGACCCGCAGAGTCTGCAATGGTGGCGCCGGTTGCGGATGTTGAATTTGCCCCCACAATCAGGGCAAAATGGCACATCTTGATCGTTCACCCACGATACCACGGACTTCTCAAGTGCTGAGAAAACAAAGTAGTGTAGTAATCACATTTTAAGTCATTCTTTAAATGGTACCAAGCAGATGTGTGATATTTTGTACACATACATCTTATTTGCGCTGCATCCATGTTGGTTCTGTCAAATGATGTTAGCTGCCAATGAAAAGCCAGGTAGCAATGTGAAACAATTTAATCAAATGGACAGTTCTATTCTAAATTTAATCCATCGTCTAAATTAATCAGATTATTACAATCTGCTTACGTATGTGAAACCAGACATTTCTAGCTATGCAAGTTCATGTTCCAAAATGTGTTGGATTAGAAGGCATAAGATTGCACACTCACTTGCAGGTGATTTCATTTACCAAAGTTTTGGCACAACGCCTTTGTCAAGGTATCATTTGTGTAAGGCAAGGAGAGGTATAAATAGACAATTATTCCCAGGTGTGAACAATCAATTCATTCCAGTCCAACCAACAATAATTAAAATATTCAACACATTCCATCAAAATTCATAGATCGTCCACTGGTATAAATATTGACCGAATATTTCTAATACATTTGTAACACATTCAAGTATTTGCTGTATTTCAAGCTTTGGCACGATCAAGCTTGAAAAAGTTGGGTTTGTCTTTCAGGTCAGCTACTGACATAGCAAGTTTGCTAGCTTCCTGAATAATAACATGATATTTTGAATATTTCATAAATAATAACTTAAAGTTTCTTTGAGTACTGAGGTTTGTTACAGCCACAGACATTAAGCATGTACTGTACAACAAATCCATGCACTCGCAGGATGCATGGCAAAGCATTCATGTCTGTTTTCACATACTTGCTTAGAGCACAATAGACAAATAATCACCTTTTCCAGTCGTATAATGCGTTTGTTGACTTCAATCACGTAATGGTCAATTCTTGCAGCTCTCTGCTTCTTGAAAAAATCCAAGTGACTGCGGGTGGCTCCTGTTTTAACAGAAGACTTATTAGAGTCTGACAATGATGACTTTTGTTAGCACTCAGTGAGACAGGACCAGCTTGCCTTGCTTTGCATCTTACATACTTTTATTTAAAAACAATCTTTCTCGTCTTAATTCTTTTTTTAATCTGTCTGTGGTAGTGAGAATCTTACCGAGCTCCTGCGGCTCCCACATGTAGGGGTCCACTCCTCCATAATAAAATGATTCATAGCTGCTGTCCGTCCGATCATCTCCATCACGCTTCAACAGCTTGTCTGTGGCTTTCTTTGCCTTTTGCACCAGGCCTGAGAAAACAATGTGAAAACTGCTTAACAACTGAACCTGTCTCTGTCAGCTCCTCTACTTACTAGAGATCTAGGGTGACACAGGGTGAAACTGACATGGTGCTCTAGAAGAATCAGTGTATGCTGCCTAAATACATTACCTACTGCATTGGTTTAGGTCCTCAATCTTTCTCTGTATATAAACCAACAAGCTTATAGTATTTTCTCATTTACTATACCTCAGGTCATAAACCATGTAAGATTGATGCTGAGGTTTTTAGGTTAGGTGGAATCAGATATCTCTGGTCCAGTTTATACTGGCTTCCATTCTCTTCCCAACTGACAACCCAGTGTGTCAAAATACTACCATCAGCAGTGGGACCACATGGGCTTTCTTTAGTATTGATGACAGAATTTGGTGCTTGGAGAAAATAACAGAGGAACTCTACTATCCTCCTTGTTTTGCAACTCCGAAGTAAGCGAAGTAAGACGTCTGCTTTGTTAGCCACTAGAGGTAAGTAACTAGAAGTATAAAGTACATTAAACCATAAAACTAATTGCACTACAGACCTGTGTGTTTAAGATTAAGATAAATTAAAATAATAAGATCACAAACACCAGTTTGCATGATCACACAGCTAAAATAGCTGGAAGAGAATGGCACTGGAAGTCTTGCACATTCAAGTTACAAATGGCAGTGCTCACTCTTACATTAAAGGCTCTGTATGTAAGATTTTGACTCTGCTAAAGCATAAAAATACCATAATATGTTTGCAGATATTTAAGAAACATGCTAAGTTTACTTGTTTATCTGAAAAACAATGCTACAGTCAGTTATTCTCCTTTGAAAATGTCGGCCTCTGTTTTGGTTTGTGAAACCCGTCCGCTGTCAGTTTACTCAATGTATTTCAGCACCCTGGGTTGCCAGTTGTGGAAAACACAGCATATTTCATTTCATTCATCATCAAGTGCGATCCTCTCCAATATTTTGAATTTGGACTGCAATACCAAATTCAGCCACTACATACAGCACCTTAAAATGAAGGTGGATATGCATTCTTTCAAATAAGCATGACTTAACTATGAAGGAAATACTTAGAAAGGATAACAATATGAAATTATTTGTCCTGTTTTTTTTTTTTTTATTATTAAATCATCCCATATCTAGGGCTGGGCGATAAGATAATCTCTGGCACACTGACTGGCGGATAAACTGAACATATACACTCCTTTTGGACTGGAATCTCACTTAAGATGGAAAAGTAAACTCTGACGTCCACTTCGTATGGCACTTATGATCAAATCGAACACAGCTTGTAATACGATTAGCACTGTGACTAAAGGAGACACTATTTTTGTTTGTTCCTCTGTGAGAAATGGGAATCAATCTTAAGACTATTCCAGCTTACTTTTCAGCTGACCACCAACGTGCCGGTTGTCACCAGAGTGTTCCTCTTCATAGTGGCCTTGTAGCTGGTAGAACGACTGGAGGTCCTTCAAACAGAGAGGACACAGGAAGCCCTCCTTCACCTCAGCCGAGTCCTCTAATGAGGGCAGGTAGATGGAGGCCATAAGGTGGGTTTGGATGTGAGCGGCTGGATCCAATGCTTCTCGGTTTATGAGGCACCTGTGTGACAGCACCAGCCATGCCAGATCCTCTCCATCACTCAAACAATCATACATGCAAAATTATATTAATATTACATAACCAATCATGCAACTTCTTTAAAATAAAACACATCTTTATCATTTTAAAATATAAATATACCCTGTTATATCATTCATTTTAAAAGATTTGGATATTTCCATAAAAGGGGACACTTTTATAAAAACAGGCACATTTGCCTGCATATTAAATATTTCGTTAAAATTAATTTCTAGATCTTAACTACTCACTTCCCCTTAGATAAGGCTTGATTATTAATCATTTTATGGACTTGCACAGTTCAGCTGAATGATTAAATTTACCCTCTTTGACCTGATGCTGTTAAACTTCACGTACGAAGCAAAACTATTTGTTAAAATAATCATAATATAACCAACAACCCTAAAATAAGAATGTACAGTCAGATGTGCATTAATATTAATATAGCAATCATCATTGGTCCAATTCATTTTTAATAATACAGTAAAGTAGCATATGATCTATATTATTACTCTTGTTATAAATTGCCATTAACTAACAATGGACATGAGTATATGCTATGTATAATTTAGCAATAATCAAAAGGGACAAACGTGTAAGTTTTTGTTTATATATGTATTTGTACAAATGGAACATACATATATATACATATATACATATATATACATATATATATATATATATATATATATATATATATATATATATATATATATATATATATATATATATATATTATTGTGCCTTATCCTGAAAGGATTGATCAAAGACGCAACTGTGCAGTCTGTCCTCTATTGTAAACAAGCATTGTCTGTCTGTTAGTTTGTCGGCAGGCCTAATCTAAATCACACTGAAATGAGAAAGGAATACGTTTATCTACCTTTTCCTCAGCGACAAGCTCTTAAAAGCCTCTTAAAAGCGATTGCTTAGAAATATGGAGAATAAACGCGCTTTAAATGAAGAGTAAAGCGCTGATCAATCAGACGATCGTGTGACTCGGTTTGCTGCTAGGCGTGATCACAGGAACACTGGGCTGACGCACACATCACATCATCGTGTCAAAATAAAAGTCCCACATATCTGAACATTTTAATTAATAAAATGTTATGAAAAATCAAAAGTGTATTTGCACAACACAAATGAAAAGAAAACGTATAGCTATTTTTTTTTTTTTTTTTTTTTTGGCTGGTTTTAAAGGTGTTTTGACCACTTCTTCAGCTGGCCAGGCTGGGAGACCAGCTAAAACCATTCTTACAGCTTAAACCAGAAAAGATCAACCAACCAGCTTTTTAACCATGTTACCCTTTATTGTCACAAACACAAACACTAATGAATAGAGGAGGGAAAAGGAGACTAGAATAGAAAAAGACAAAGGAAAAAACAATGCATTAAAATTAAGTGAACAAACAGAGATTGGTAAGCTTAGATATCAATTCTTTCACTGAAAGTCATGAACTCAATGGACAAATAATCTTGTTGCAAAGTGATTAACCATAATATCAGTCTATTTCTTAAGATCTCTGTCACTCAAAAAATAAAAATTCACATTATGTTTGTGAACGGGCATTCGGTTGTAGTCAGGATGCAAACTACTGCCAAAAATAATAATTTTGTGTGATGTAGATCCAAACCACCATCGGTACAAAACAACAACAACATTTTATTTATTTATTATAATTTTATTGTTGTCTTTTAATCATTATAATAGTGATTTTATAATGTCTAGATATAAATACAAAAGCAAAACACATGAAATGTCTATGTTAGAGAGTGTAAACTCAAATGAGTCAAAATTAATTACAAATACAACCACAGGGGTACATTAGGACAAACGAACAAACAAACAGTAAACTAATAAAATCAAATTATAGGCCTAGATAAAAACTTAAATTAAAATAAATTAAAATAAATAACACAATTAACAAATTATTTTTTAGATATTGTTAAACTTGTTATTGTTAAAAAAAATGTCATGGGTCTAAAAGAAGTTATCAGACCAAATGCACGGATCCAATATAGTGGTACATGTGCGTTTTCTTTCTCCACTGTTTAGACATAAATACCGGTCATGTATGGCTGCAGTGAATCTACCTGGATATTTCTAGTAATCTTGAATACCTTGAATAACTGGTTCTGGTGTAAGCTATTTAATTTGGTGTGTCCTGTCTTGTTTCTGGACATTTAAGCTAAACTGAATTTGCCAGAGGCAGACTCTAAACAAACCGCAAAAACATCTCAAAGATGATCCAGATAAATGGGAAACACCTGAGATAAACTGAAAGTGTAGTCACTTATCTATAGCCTCATCCTAAATTGCATACTCTCTTGAGTAGGTACTTATCTTGAACAAGTAATTACTTCACGAACATTAAAAATAGTATAAGTGTGTAGCCTGAACATAATTTGGATGTACCGCACTGGCCATGCTGCTATTGTCACGTTAGCTAGTACTAGCATCCTCTCGTAGCCTCATGGTGTCCATCATATTTAGACTACAAAATCTCACTGTATGTAGCAGGTCATCTGGGTACTTTTATGAGTACTGTGAATTCTGAATTAATTCTTTTGTAACATACTGTTTTCTGGCATCAGCACTGTGGTACTTTGATGAACACACAAGAGAAGAAACTGCTGAATAAAAATATGATTTTTCTTTGCACACAAAAAGTATTCTTTGCAGCCTTATAAAATTACAATTGAACCACTGATGTCACATGGACTATTTTAATGATGTCTAATGATACTAAGTTTCTGGGCCTTGAACTTGGTAGTGTTGTTGCTGTCTATAAGCAAAGTAGCATTGTTGTACTTCATTTTTGTGTTTCTTTTTTCCTCTCTCTCTTTTTTTACTAAGTTGTGTCCAATTACCTTAATTGCACTTTTGCAAAGTTAATAGGGCATATGGGGTATCTTAGCTTTAACAACCTTTTGTTTAAAACTTAAAAAATAAAATTAAAATTGGTATAAAATTAAAGCCATAGGTCTAAATAATTCCTTCCAAATGTAAAATTGATGACACATTTGTTGAGGTTCCTGTGAGATTTTGTGTAGGTGCTGTAACAAAAATAGCCACCGGGTGACACCCACACTCCACTGAATTTTTTATTATGATAATGACAATATTTATTCTATCACAAAATGCAGTGGCCTGTGATTTTAATGTTTATTTTCAATATTGTGGCATGATTTTTTTTTTTTATATATATCCATGTGAAATATATATATATATATATATATTTCACATGGATATATATAAAAAAAATAAATCATGCCACAATATTGAAAATAAACATTAAAATCACAGGCCACTCTGTGTGTATTAAATTTAATAAAATTCATAAGGTAGTTCATGCACAGCTTTCTTGTTTCACAGACAGATGAAAACATAATTAAAAATTACAGCATGGCATCACAACACCTATAAATTAGTCACTGATAGACTGAAATCAAAAACATTAGGCATTTTTAAATACGTACACAATTTTGTTTAAAAATAACTGGCTGCCGGTGTTAAAACCATATAAATTTTGGGGGTGGACGGGTTGAGGGGTCAATACTTTTCTTACAATTAGGACACAATTACACATTTTGTAGTTTTTAAAATGACAACAAAATTAGAAACTCCCTTAGAAACTATGACGATGTTTGCACAAATCTGCAAATAAAAAGCAAATTAGTAATCGAAGTGCATTAAACCATCACAATTGTGGATATATTACATCTGAATATGACACCTTTCATACATTGCAGCAGCATTTAGATGCTATAAAGATACAGATCAAATGCTTCCTATATATAATTTAATAAGAGATGATTTTTGAAACAATCATTCAAATCAGATTATTTACATTTGTATGAACTATAGAGTTAGACTCAATGAAATAAATCCATGAGTTTGAAGGGAAAACATGATATTGAGTACCTCTCGTTGATTGTCATGACGGCAGAAGTGACAGTACAAACTACATAATCTTTGGGACATAGAAAATTTGCTTTCTACTCAATAACTGCTCTATCAATGAGAAAAATCAATGATTAGTGATTAAGAAGCAAACTGCCTTGATGTTAAGGTTTACACTCACCCAAGAATTACACCTTCCACTGGAAAAGACCACTGTTGTAGAGATCCTCATTAGTGTAAAAAAAAACCCCATTGGAATCATGATGAAGTGCTCAAGTGTTTTTAATTAAGGTTTAAAAAAAGACAGGCCTTCGTTTTATTTTCAAGGCAAATTTCCTGTATTTGTAACTAGTCCCATAATGCATCACTGTAAACTACAACACAATATTTCTAGGGTAATGGTCACATACAGAAAGGGTTTCACTGTTGCAGCTCCTCTTGACATAGAGCTTGTTGGTTGGTTCAATATAATGTGATGTATTTGAGTCACCGTGAGGGGAAGGGATGATGGGACATAAATTTAGTCTCGAGGTCAAAATGAGATGACAGTGAGAGCGCGATCACACAGAGTGGCCTGTGATTTGTCTGTTGTAGTCTGCAGTCTCCATTTTAAGGATATATGGGATGATACTGTCGATCTGAATATTTCCAATGAGGTTAGTAAAAAACAGCTCTTCAGTTATACTGGAACTCATCCACCGCTGGTAAACACAGGATTCGGGCCAACCTGCAACATCAACAACCAATTAATGAAAAGACAAATCAACACCTAAATGAAATATGGCCACAGTTTTGTGAACAGCAAATAAGGCATGTTGTCAGCAACCAAAAAAACAAAAAACAAAAAAAACTTCTGGTTTAAGGTCACTTGTGTCCAAGGAGGTCAAGAAATCTAGGCAAAATGTTATTTAGTTAACATTCACATACATCTCAACAGTACTTCCTTGGATGGGACAGGACCTGAAAGTTTTTATGGCCATAAATGCTTAGACACTTGACGTTTGCAGTCTAATTTCCTACCAGAAGGACACTGCAAAGATGTTTTCCCTTAAAACTGTTGTGTAAAAATGTTTGTGTTAACTGACAGCATTCCACAAATGCTGTTGATGGAGACCATGATGCATTTCACCCAGAGTATTACTTCACTATGGAACAGACCTGTAGGTATCATCGGGATAAGTATTCTGCACATAGTCCTGGAGTTCTCTCTGCGCTTTTTCCTGGAAATTTTCAATTTGGCTACAGGGGCTCAAACCTGGATGATGGAGTGGATGGAGTTTACATCTGTCATACAACAACCTTTTACAATCACTAAGTCAGATGCAACATTTGGCCTTCTCTAAGGAGCTGAATGGTTGTGGACTGAACAGGACAGTGGCTTTTAAGTAAGCATATTCGGATCCGTCAGTCTGCAGCAACTCTTTGCAATGCTGTTGCAGAACTCCTGCAGCTACCATATGTGCTCCATCACTAGTTTATTGCGTTCACATAGTTTGTCTACTGAGAGTTTTTAGTTCATTAAAGACTTACGACAACGTTTACATCAGTTACATCAACTTATTAACAAGGTAACTTGTTCAAACAATGCTTCCAATATAAAATTTTTTTTGGTACGTTTTCATTAAAAAAAATAATAATAATGTTTATTATTATTTTACATAATCTTTATAATGAAATCCATAAATTAAGCAGTTTGAAGGTTCCTTTCTGGTGCCTTACCAGTAAACTATCCATAAAGCCATTATTTATTATGATGGCACTGTGCCATATTTGTGTTAATTTGAAAACACTGAAATAGAGATTGAAATTCAGTCTCTATGACAATGCATCTTTGTGTCGATTGTAACTGCATGGCAACATTTACCATTTCAACCACAACAGGAGCAGTACTTTTTAATTTCTTGAAAGTTTTGTGGGGCATCATTACAGTAAATGCATGCCGCATGATTTCACATCATTCTAATTGCCCTGAAAGAAAAGAGAAAGCACAGACTGCCAAATTAACTTTATTAACAAACAAAATCAGAAAAAAATAAAAATTTATATTACTTTGTAGCGCAAAAAATAACAACAACAATTCAAAGCTGTATAACACTTATTGTTTTAATGCTCAAACCCCATTTTTCATCTTTGATCCACTAATAGATAAAGTACTTGCTTTATTAGCATTTATGTAATCAACAAATCCATAAAAAAATTCACTTTATGGGTGTAGTACAAATTGGATGAAGCTGTACAGACTAGCACTGATTGGCTTGCATTGCTGTTCGTCATCATTTAACGACTCGCTGATTGGTTGGCAGTGACGTTAATAACACGCCCACTTCAGTGAACACGCCTCTGAGCGGAGCGATCCAGGAAGTTATGTTCTTTTTATGTTCATAATATGAACAAAATGGAGATCTTGGCGCATTGTCATGAAAGGGAAGAACAAAATAGGAAGCCTTTGTTAAACACTTGTTAAAATATTCGACATAGAACACATTCGTGATTTCACATGAAAGTAATATTCAGGTCGAGTCAGGCGACAGCTCAAAATAATCCATTAAAATGTATGAACATTGGAGGGTAAATCTTCCCACAACAGAAATTAAAAGCTGCTCACCTGTGATACGGACGGGCGCAGGTTTATTTTTTTATTTATTTATTTTTATTCCACATTATTTGTTATTGTTTTACAGTGAAAGGTCATAGTTCGTGAACCCGTTTGCAAGTACTAATTTAGCAGATGCTTTTATCCGAACGATTTACAATAAGGACAAAAGAAGCAATCAAAACAAACAAAAGAGCAATGATATGAAAGTGCTATATTAGTATATATATATATATATATATATATATATATATATATATATATATATATATATATATATATATATATATATATATATTAGTAAATTGAATCGTGACGAGTGAATCGTTACATCCATCTTTATCCATGAGTACACAGCAGATAATGATATTCTAGGGAATTGTGTGCTTGTAATTGTATATCAACAGATTGGACAGGACCCTTTTCTATTCTAACATGAAAAAACCTCTGTGTATAAGGCTGTGTATGATTTACACATTTCTCTACATGAAAGGATTGTTTAGCAATTTAGCATGTCAGTGGTCCTGATGAAGTATCTTGTTGTATCACTGTTGGTTTGCATCCACTATGCACTTTAGAATTAAACCACATGGTTGAGATCAGATGCAGTGCTAAGCATTCAGTGTGTTCTCAAAGAAAAAATACTGAAGGTAAAAGTGGTTTTGATCCCTTTTATACAAAGGAAAGTATTGTGTTTATGTACCAGGTTTGTTAACTTTTACGTGTTTGGTCTGATGTGGCATCTATTTGTATTCAATGGTAATTAATCCTGCAAACATCCAGTAGTATAGGTAAGGGTTGGTTGCAAAAAGCTGAAGTCAAAGGTTTTTTTTATTTTTATTTTTTTCATTTGTATTTCATTAAAAATTACAACATAAAAAAAAAAGTTATCATTTTTTTTTGACTACTATAATTAATATCTCTATTTTATTTATTTTTTACACCAGAAATAGTGTAAAGGATAGGCTTTAGTATGTTGAATATACAGCTTTCGTGAGGAAACAGTATATGTATATATATATGCTGAATGAATTGACAGCCTGGAGCAAATATGGCCCAAACAAAAGGTGAAACATGGCCCAAATTAGAAAGTCAACCCAGAAATGAGCCAAATGTGCCTTAATCAAATAATAAACACGGATGTGGCCCATTAAATGATCCTTGCATGTAATTCTTGTATGGATGAGTTTTATAAAGGCTGATGGCCTTTATGAGGCTGACAGACCTAAAGCCATTATTTAACCATATCTGTACCACACCTTTTTTTTTTATTTTATTTTATACACTTAATCAAACAATCTTAAAACACAGATATTGAGTTAGTCTTTTTTTTTTCCTCAGAAGTGTGCCAATGTTGGTATTAATGTTGTAAGATTTAAATAATTGACAATAATTTTTAATATGTCTCACTAACACTCTTTCATTAAAATAGAGGGGTAAAAATTACATGACTGCAGTTATCAAAAACTAGGGTGAACCAACAAAAAGTTTTTTTTTTTTTGCATAGTAATATAAAACTCATATTCCACGATAAACTGTGGTTTGCTTTTTTGACAAATAAGTTTATCAGTTTAACACCTTAACCAAGTTAGAGTTTTTTTTTTCTTCCCAATATATTTTGATCTTGTGGGGTCATTAAAAGCAAATATTAGGAAATATCCTCTCCAGGCATCACGTCTGACCACTACTGTATGGTTCTCCATTATAAATCAATATATATATATATTCAGGAGATACAAGGCCACCGTTATGGCCTCCTCACAAGGCACGACATCCCGATCCTCCAAATGCCGTCTCTGAGTGAGCCCGACCCAGGCACAGCACACACTGCTCGTGTGCTCGTGTTTCTCCTGTTATGTTAAAGTATTGTGGTTGCCATGCATATTTTGGGTGGCTGTGAGTGTTGTGTTACTCGGTGAGCAATAGCTGTAGACTAATGCAAATGCAGTGGCAAGTAATAGGCTATATTACAAGCTTGCACTAGTTACAATTCCTTGTTGTAATGTACAATAACAATAAAGTCCTGGAATGTGTTAAAAAATGCTAGGTAGACTTCAGATTACCTTACTACTCTTTATCTTTAAGTTTGCCATTGCTGTTATATTTATGTAATCTTCACTCAAAACATGACTGAAATGGATTGCAATTTGACTGAAATTACCTTTCCCAACGGTCATTATGATTTTCATTTATATTTTGCCTTTGTAGTTTAAATATAAATTTAAAATGTTTAAACGGGGTATTTGCTTTTTAGTATAAAAATGATAATAATAAATGGATAGTTTACCCAAAAAAGAGAATTCTGTCTTCAAACTGTATCAATGTCTATTTTCGGCTGATTCACGAGAGAGCTGCCACCTTCAGGGCGTACATTGTATTTCTGATCATTACTGTCGCAGACACATTCAGTCCTCTTGCTGCAAATAGCTGATTCCTCGGTCCGCTTGGAAGTGGCATAATGTGTCAGGATTGCAATAATTCCTATTAACCGATAGTCACGTTAGAGAAATGCTCGCTGATCTGCTTTATATTTCCGTGATTTACACTGTATTTTAGTTCAAAGCCGTTATGGAAGAGCGGACATCCGAAAAGGCCTCGAATAAACGATGCATTTATCATCACGGCAAAATGTGAAAACGGCAACGTGGATTTTATTACAGATGACGTGCACCACCGAAAAGGTAACACATCTATTCTAAAGTTAAACTACAAAGAATTGCACACGCATCGAATTAACGTTATATTCTGGATCACGAGACAGCCAGCAACACATAAAGGTTGAGTGAATTTTAACGACGTTTTGTATCAGATTTATTTATCATTAAATCAAACATGGTATTCAACCCAATGTCGTTATTCAAACAACGTTTTGGTACTAGCAAAAGAGGCATTGGATGAGATGAGGAAGAAATAGTCCTACTCACAATAGCAATTTAAGTACAAAAACCGGACGAATCCCTTTAAATAAATCATCGGATCTACATCTTGAGGTGTGGTAACCGTAGTATAAGCGGAATAATTGACTCCGGACCGTTAAATTATTAGAAAAATAATGCACACCAGAGGTGGTGATGCGGCCACGATACTACGTACATACTACGTGACCGTTATTACTGTAAACTATGCGAAGTGATATGGAACTGCAATGCGGTCAAGAGAGCTGCCTGGAACTACGTTCGCCGTAAGTTTCCCAGAAAATAATTGCACGCCTCAGAACGTCCGTCAGCCAATCAGATTCAAACATTCAGCGGCCCTGTAGTATAATGTAAAATAATAAACTCCTGGCCATTTTTAAAGAGTTTGTATGCATGACACTGTTTGCACATTTTGTGTTAATATTTACCACAGCTTGTGATGAGTTTTGCTTAATCATTCATATGGCTTTCTAATTACCACCTGTTTTTATGGTTGTCATTGTATTATAATGGTATACGAAAACTTATATTAGCCTAATACTATATTCAGAAAAACATAACATTTTAATAAAGCTTTACTGTATTTATTTTCCTATTGCTTGCAATTTGTTATTATTATCTTCAGTAAACTTGAGAATTGTGAAATTTTAATATTATCTAAAAGTTATCTCTGTCACTGAATACTTTCAAATGTACCATATATATATATATATATATATATATATATATATATATATATATATGTATATATATATATATATATAATAATCTATACTCTAATATACTAATATACTATATTCTGTTTTGCAGTTGGTGGTGCAACAGTGCTGAGAAAAGCAGAATTGGACATATTGCTGCTACCTTTTTGTCCCTTCACTGGATCTAGTTTTACACAATCAGTGTAATAATACCCATAAAGGAAGAGTAAAAATGTTTTTCCTGTGATCTGTAAGAATGGCGAAGGGATATAGCTTTAGGATCTGTAAGGGTCAGTTTGGGAAGCGAGGAGGCCATTTAAAGTTTATCCATTACTTCTTCATAACAGTCTTCTGTATCTCTCTGCTAGCTTTACTCTTTATTGATGTAATTGAATTGTGGGTAACCTCGCTGGGCATGAGCAAAGCGATTGGTCCTCATGGAGTAGTCATTCCACACAGTATACCCCCGATCCGTTCCGAAGAGTATTTGTTTATGCCTAGCATCCACGTCTGCCAGCGTGCCAAACCTTACCTCATCATTTTGGTGGCAACCGCACCTCAAAACAGAAAGGCCCGCCAAGCCATTCGTGACACCTGGGGTGGGGAAATACAAGTCAGGGGTCACCGAGTCATGACCCTCTTCATTGTAGGTCAGCCATTTGACCCAGTTATTGGCAAAGAATTAATAGAAGAGTCAAAGGAGCGTGGAGACCTCATACAGGGTCGCTTCATGGACTCCTATGGCAACTTGACCCTGAAAACTCTGTCTATGCTGGGCTGGGCACGCCGTTTCTGTCCACAGGCTCACTACCTGGCTAAGGTAGATGATGATGTATTGTTTAACCCTAGCGCACTGCTGCAATATCTCAACCTCAGCTTTAAAACAGAAGAAAATGACCTCACAGAACTTTATCTGGGTCGGGTCCAGATGAAGGTAGAGCCGAACCACAATCCTGCCAGCAAACACTTCATGTCAGAAAATGCATACAATGATACGTTCTTTCCCGATTACTGCAGCGGAACAGCATATGTTCTTTCTCAGGCAGCTTTGCTCAAGCTGTCACTAGCGGCTGACGCCATACTTTTACCCAGACCATTGCCCCCAGAGGATGTGTTTATAGGTATTTGCGCTAAGAGGGCAGGCATAACACCTACCCATTCTCCACTCTTCTCTGGAGGTCCAGCTGTACCGTACAGTCGTTGTTGCTACCAAATGATGGTGTCTGTCCACCATACCAAGCCAGGGGACATGGTGCACTACTGGAAGGAAGTGCACTCCACTGCCCCATGTTCATGGTTGGGTATGCGGACATCTTTTGGTGTCTGTAAAATAAGAGCACTTCTTGGGACACTGTTGGGGACAGACTCCTAAAATGAAGATCATTTAATCTGCTGAAATTATAGGAAAGTAAGTTATTGTGGAAAAAAAATAAAAAAGCACAAAGGGTATTCTTTGGTGATAATATGCACTGCAACATAATTTTGTTATTAGGAAGTACTTGAATAGATGTTCACTGCGTTACCCAGCATGTGCCTTTCATGATTACATTTGTATGCTCAAAATGGGCTGGTACGGACCGGAACATGGTACTGGCACTTCTATATTATAATCTTTAGCATACCTTCACTTTTTCTTGCAAACCGATGCTTCTTACATGTTGCCAGTACTTAGTCATTAAGAGTCAGTGTCTGGGTGATTAATAAATATACACTCCATAAATTATACAACCCAAGAGGAGACACCAGGAGATCATGTGAATGCAAGTGGAGTCCGTTATGATCTACCAGCAGTCTCGCAAGCATTTTTTTTTACCATTGTAGAGATTTCAAATATGATAATGATTTGCATATATCAGTAAGTGTACACCGGCACTTTAATTTACAATACTATATTTTAGGTAAAAATAGTTAGGTAAGACTACATGTTAGGTAAAAACTGTTAGCCTGAATGTACCATAAGTCGCTTTGGATAAAAGTGTCTGCTAAATGCATAAATATAATATATTTTAACAAAATATAATGGGAACACTGCTTGGCCTAAGAAACAGGACAGTATGCACAAGTGAAGACCAGGAGTCAAAAATGAATTTCATTGACTGACAGAGAGTTTTCTAAAGACTAAATTCTTCATATTTTCAAGGGTTGAAGAAATTATTTAAGGATCAAGTAGGGCTGCAAGATCATGGTTGAACAGTTAGTGTCACAATTTTTTTGCAAAACAAAATATAATCATGATTGTCATTTTAACTATAATTATTTTGACCTGTTGCCAATGCAAGCTAATGCTAATACACTGTTACATTTCTATAAATTCCCTTGTCCTTTTAGGGTGAAAATAAGCAGACATAATGAAATGTTAAGAGTATGTATGTAAAATAATATGCCCCCAAAAAAACAGTAATTCTTTGCAAATCTGTGCCAATGATAGAAGGTTTTGAGTAAGTAGATCCCGCAGGAGCTTTTGCACCTCGCTCTGTTGCTATATTTGGTCATGATTGTTGCATTGGGCTGTTAGTCTGTGGGTTATTTCATGTGAAAGAAACACCGGAATCAGGCTTGGGTTGTATTGTTCTTGTGAGCCCTTATAAACCTCTAAGGCCCATGCACACCTTTTCTCCTTTTGCAGTGCCCCTTTATATGATACAATACTAACTCCACTTAATACAAATAAATAAATACTAAAAAAAAAATATTCTTAATTTTTTTTGGCATAGACAAAGTAAGGTGCATGTTATTTGGCAATATGTTATAGCAAGCTAATAAAGTTAAAACATTTCTGCTGATTTTTATTGTTGACCTGTGTGACATGCATTTCTGTGTAAGCATCTGTAGGTTTCTTGGCAAGGCTTCATCACCTGATGGCTATTCCTGGCAACAGTTAAATCACTGCTCACCTCTGCAGAACATGTAATTCTAGCAATGAAAAATGCTATACAACATATAAGAAAGTAGCTTGGTCCTAGCCAATTACAGGCTTTTTAATAAGAAAGATTTTAATAAGAAGACAGTGATGAGTATCTAAAACTGGAGTGATGAGCCATGTCTTAGTTCTGGTTAATAGCAATAATACAGAATTTTAAAGTCTCAACTGTTGTCATTTTCCCCCATTTCATTGGGCCTTTAAAGACAAATAAATGAACATTTTTTTAAAGATTTTATAGGTATTTTATTAAACAAGCTAAAAGCTTTTAAGGAACAAGGAAACGACATCCAGAGGTTTTGAAAAAAAAAAAAAAAAAAAGGCTTGTACAACAGCAATCTTAAATTTGCAACAGATTAGCATGTATGATGGGCTCTTCTACTTAGAATTAGTCTTCTCGGATGGGTTCACAGCAGTCAGGGATCTTTACTTTCTAAAACGGTCAAGTGTTGACTTATTTTCCAACTTCTTTTCTTTGGACTTCTCCTTCAGCTCTTTCTCTCTTTCTGTTCGTTCTTGTACAGTTTGCCGAATTTCGTCCTGCAGAATCACAGTATAGAGGTGTTGTGAACAGAGCAAATAAGAAACACTATACTGACAGAGACTTGTGGTTAATTTAAAGACTATGCCCCCAAAAACCCTTTAAGTCTATGACTATTAAATTTTAACTTGTTGTCCACTAAACAGTGTAGTCCGATTGTTTAAAATTTTTAAAATCTTCTGTGTGAGCCTTCATCATGTCTGTAGTACGAACAATGTGAGACGATTCCAAACAGAGACAGAAGACGAGAGAGAGAGAGAGAGAAAAGAAATACCCTCTGATCCTCATGGGCGACTTTCCTCTTTCTTTTCTCTATGGCACCAGCAGAACTTCTTCCTTTCTTCTTGTTCCTTGGTTTAAATTTGTCTTTTGCCAATGGATCAAAGCCCTGAAACAAAGACAAGACACAGAGTAAGGACCAATGACACCAAACTGAATATGGCGAGCCACGCAACAAGTAACACTGCTGTAGGTTTCTTTTTGTCGGATGTGCTTGTGCTGCATGTTCTTGTTCTTTTCATAGTGCGAAACATCTCTCACTCAGCAGCATGTCTCTATGGCAAATGTTCAGGGGGAGGGTTGAGCCCAATCAGAACTATGGGAGCCGAGTCAAAGAGTATAGAAGCCCAAGAGGCGAAACTCTGTTGTGTTATGGTTTACAGTCTGTAGATGGCGTTGCGGAGGTACGGCCGCCATTATGGAGTGAAAGCTGCTGAAACTGACTAATGCTTCCATTCTATGTCAATGCCTCTTCTCTCTCTCAAAAAAAATACTTCTCATACACAAATGCACACACAATAGATGGTGGCGTCTGATTAATTACTGAGATCTTATGGCACCACTTCCATTTTAGTACCGTTTATAGTTCATGTGTGCACATGCTAGATTGCACATCTTTTTTTTGCACCTTTCCATAATAGGACATTCACAGATTGTTTTTGTTCTTGCCATTGAAACGTTCACTGTGTGCACTTTCACTGAAGATGTTGAAAAATAAGTTGTAAATATTTTTGTGAAATTCTGTGTAAAAGATGTACTGTCTTTAGAAATGCTCATTTCTAATTTATTTATTTTTAATCATATATATGGCGATGTTCACTAATGTCCAAATCAACATTTGAATAAACCTTATTACTGTGTGTCTGCCTATATATATTACTTCATGAATTGCTGTTATTCATATAACAAGGAAAATGCATAATAGAACATAAATATTGATAGATTAAAGGTTTGCAGTAATTTTATAATTGTATCTTTGCAAACCGTAAGTGGTAGGCTAATGAAGCCACTATAGTATTTCTATAGTAGTCCTATAGTAATATTTTTTCATTTAATGTCGGTCATCCTCATTAATGTATTTTAAACTGTTTTCATATTTAGATATGACGGCCAGAATAATTAAGTTAAGTTTTTATGTTAAGTTAAGTTTTTTATTGCCATTGACTCCCATTATTTCTCGGCGTTTTGCTTCAGTTTTCAGTCCATAATGGCGGCCGCGCCGTCACGTCATGGGGGCAACTCTTGCTATGGAGCGTTCTATTGAGTTTCGCCTCTTGGCTTCTATACTCTTTGGCCGAGTGGAGCGTTGGAGGATGTTAAAAAGAAAACCGATTTTCATTCAAACAAATCAATGTAAACTACACATTCGAGTTAATCGATTTTTCACCCAGCCGTTATTTATACCCTAGTAAAACTGGAAGTTATGGCTTGCTACTCAAAGTCTAACTTTTAAACCTACAATATGAATGGGATTATACCTCAACTGGATTTTTACCCAATAATTTTTAAGGATGGTAATAATTGTGGCACACATGAAGAGAAACACACACTTTTTTTTTTTTCCATTCACAACAATAAACTTACCAATGCTTCAACTTGTTCCTTGTGCTTCTGCTCAAAGCTGGCCTGGTCTACTTTACTCAGCTGTCCTGGGTCCAAACCTATCAGCTCAGGCTGTATCTTCTCTAGCAGGGCCTTGACCTCCCACTCCTGTCTCTGTTTATGGCTGCGGTATGGGTTTGAATCAAGAGCATCAAAATTGGGTTCCCCTGCACCTGAAGAGCAACAAAAAAACAGGGATTTAACCGTTTTCTCAGGAATAGGAGAATTTAATTTCCGTTTCATAAACACATAGTCCTTTCTGGATTACAATCCATCATCAAAATTATGAATTTAATGATTCCAGATGCTGTGAGAAAAGGCCATGAATGACCTGCAGGATCCTCACGTGTGATATCACCTATTAGCCGGGACAATTTCATGTTTACAGAAGTGACATAATGAAGGGCAGCATGCTCTAATATCCCACAGATTCTACCATTACCAATAATCAATGTCGTCTGTGTTTACTGAAAACAAATGGGATCATATTTGTTGCTGTGTGAACAGGTCTTACTGTATATACAGGTACGTCACTGTGTTTTGAAACTGAACTTATGTGTCCATCATCCATGAAACACAACGGACTATATGTAGACTCCTGGTACGGAGGAGTGAACATGTCCTTTGTGTGAACGTGTGCCTGTCTTACCTGGTACAATCATGCTGGTAAAGCCCTCTCCATGTCCGATTCCCAGAACATCTTCAAAAGGGCAGTACGCAAGACCCCAAATTTGCCCTCGAAGGCGGTGAGCCATGTAGGGTTTGGATACAGGACTGCTTCCCAAAACGTTCTGATAAACCTATGGACACAAACATACAGCTCTATTATTGTAATAATAGTCATAATATTAACTCTAATTAAAAAATATTGTTATATTACAATATTCCACTGCTGTGTACAAAACTTCTAAGTATTATTAACAGCAACTTGTGTGTACATGTTCATGAGAGCAAGCATACATGTGATGTTATGCAGTCTCTGTCCCTTTCAAATGATCTATATATATATATATATATATATATACACACATACACACACGCATACACACACATATACTTAAGTAAATTAGAGATAAATGGACACTTCCATCTTAAAGGGATGTACTATCCCTTTAAGATGGAAGTGTCCATTTATCTCTAATTTACTTAAGTATATGTGTGTGTATGCGTGTGTGTAAAAACGTAAAAACGGTCATCATTATTCCATCCTCAAATTGTCCCAAACCTGTACATGTTTTTTTTTCTTCTGAACAAAAATTGAGGATACTCTGAAGCTTGGTGGTAACCAAACAGTTGACAGTAGCTAAATACATCCAAAGCATAAGGAAAAAATGCTACTGAGAACAGTTTGGTTACCAACTTCAAAATATCTTCTTTTGTGCTCAGTAGAATAATGAACTTTTTGAAGCAAAAAAAAAAAAAAAAAAGAGAGTACATAATGACAATCGTTATTTATTTTTTGGGGAAAATATCCTTGTTAGGTTAACTTGTGAAGTTGTGCCAGTTGTGAAGCGTTAATTTCCCGCTGCTTCAGTTTTGGTATGTTTACAATGAAATGGTACTGGTCTGATTTCAGGGATGGGTTAATAAAGTGGTCATGAAATGCAGTTTCAGATTTATAAAGTTTTCTTTTGGTATCAAAAAACTCAATATTTGTAAAATATTTGTAAAAATGATAATTTTCCTCATCTCAACCTGTGAAAAACACTACTGTGATTGGCTAATGTCCCTGCACTGTTTTGATACTCCAGATGGCAATCACTATGATAGAGCCGTATATGTTTGAGGCAGAGACAGATCCAAAAGAAAGAAACTGAAACAGCGCAACATTGACATCAACAGTTTTGAAGTCAATAAAAGTATAATTATAATTCTTATTTTACACTGCAGAGTTTGGTTTGAGTTCTGAAACTTGCAGTATGTTGTTACTGTAAGAGCATGACCTCTTATTGTGTAAATTTCAAATTTTGCCCCCTTTAAAGGGTTGGGTTAGGACTATGCTCTTTGAAAGCAACAACAACATGTTTATTCAGAAAGTTTTACTTGTGTGTGTATATATGTACACTACCTGTACAATATCTCCAGTAGCAGCACTGAGTAGTCCTCTCTGGCTTAGAGATAAGCAAGAGGCTCCAGCAGGAAGGAAACAGGAGTGAAGAGGCTTAAAAGCTCTGATATCATACACCTTTAGCTTCCTGTCCAGACCCGACGTCACCATGTACCTGCAATTAACAACATGTTACTGGTTTAAACAAAGGGAATGTTAGACTGATCTTGGGCTGCAACAAATTCAACAATCAAAAATAAAATAAAATAGAAAATAACTGATAAATTTGCCACATCACATCTGATGGTGATGCCACTTTACTGCAGTGAAGAATGCATGTGGACAAAATACAGCAGATGACACAGAATGAGCTGCTGCTAGAACAGTGCACAACCCAAGTTGTCCTAAAAATAACAAATGCTTTGTATGAAGCATTTCAAACTCATAAGCATACAGTTTAACACGGATTGCTTGTCTGGTGCTTTCACAGGTGTTTTTTATAGCCTAATAAAAAAAATAAACCAGTGAATAAATTAGATTTTGTTACAAGTTATAAGCTATATCCTAACCTGTATTTTTATTTTATTTTTATGTAATGTTTATGTTTTTATACTTTTTGGTACATATAGATGAATGTACTGTATGGCAATAAAAAAAAGGTAATTTTATAGGAAGTATGTGATGTTTGGTATGGGTGTGTATTGGACATTATTTCTCAATTGTAGATATCAATAAATTGTTGATAAACTGCATCATACTCTCATTATAGAAGTCATGTCTAAGTTTTATTCTGCAAGAGTAGGAAAACTAGGAACCATGTGACTAAGACGACTGATTTATGCGAGGGGAAGATAAATAACACCCCAAACTAAAACAATGAGTAATTAGTTTCGGACCCCAGCAGCAGCAGAGCTCAAAACCTCATAGCAAACAAATCATGAGTGGAGAGGTCTAATCCAGCAACACGAACTAGCAAGCTAACGACTCATCTCACTTTCTTTTCTTGATTTTTTCCAAAAAGTCTTGTTTTCTATGTTAAGATTTGCTGCAAAGCTGTGTCTTTGCCCACCTCGAACTACATCTAGCCTACAACGTTCTGCATTTAATCATTGTCCATTGTGACTAGCTTCCCACCAAGACGTCAATCCAGACGTGAACAGACCATCCGTGAATCAACAAACCACAGAAGTGAATCCCCAACACAAGAAACATGCATAATACCTCCGAACTGTAGCTAAATGGTCCATTTAATCAGTCTCATAGCTTCATTGAAGGCTCATTCTGAAGGTTAAATTAAATCATTGTTTACTCATGTCTAAGAAATTGCATATATTGATAAAAAAATTATTTTCCATTGTGGCTGGGCCAGTGAAAACTAAAAACCTTTTGTATGTATGCTTGTAAAATTATTGTATTCAGTCATATTGCAATAATATCAGAAAATCAAAATATAAAACGGTCAATCTTTTCCAATATCATACAGCCCTAGTTTTGTTACAAGTCGCCTTAAAACAGTTTTTTTTTTATACACACTGAAAAGCCAAAGCCCAAATCACATAACTGCCAACAACAATCTTCATCTATAAGTACATATAATAAAACTTAATGTCTTGGTTTTAAAGTAATGTCTACATTGGAATTTTTTGTTTGTTCTGAAAAATTGGCAAACTCGAGTAATCTGTCAACTCAACTGTAACATCCCTCCGAGACTGCTGTTCTAATTCCTTAAATCAGGTACTGAAGTGAATCACCCCCACAGGACTTTGAGATACTCACGTGCCAGTTTTATCCACTGTTAAGGAACGAACAGCACCCCGATGACACAACATCTTTACGAGTGGCTCTTTCTGGTTGGGCGACCACAGAGTAATGGTGCCATTTGAGTGGCCCAGGTGAATCACTGCATTATGGGGATTCTGTGCCATCACATCTAGCCGACCCGTTTTTGTGCAGATTGCTGCGACCTCTTTACCAACTGATACATCCAGATATTGCAGAAACCCAGTAGCACTCTGAAAGGTGAAATTATAATTGTCATATGGTAAACCTGTTTTAAGGCTGAGATCCAATTGTAAAAGAAATAACTATTTCATGCACAAACACAATCACATATTAAATAATCTAATCAGTTTATGCTCTAAAACATAAGGGAATTAATAAATATTTTTCAAAAGGCACATAAAAAAAATACCTATGCTTATTGCTTTTCTTGGTTGTTTTATTCTTTTTTCCCCAATTTGTCAATCTAATTAAAAATGCCAAAGGAAAGTTCACTCTTTGGAGAGTTTTTTTTCTTACTTTTTTGATGTAATGCCAACAAAAGCCATATTTCTCAAGAAACATTTCATAATTATTATAATATGATAAATTCAGGCAAAGACACTCCATGCCAACATTGAAGTCAGTCAGATCATTGGTTTTGAGTAAATTTCTTCTGTTTTGAAGTCACTTATTATAGGGCGAGGTGTTATGATGAACATGACTTGAAACCAAATTTCCAGTTTCTGTTCTTTTTTTCTACAATAACAGCTTAAAGTTGAAAGTTTTGCCAAAAGCACTTGTTGACGCACCGCTGTGGCGAGTAGGAAATGGTACGGCAGAAACTGCATTCTTAAGACGTCATTGAATTTCTTCACACAGTGGAGCTCCACACCTTTGGAGTCATAGATATAGAGCCATCTCTTCTGTGCCACAGCAAACATGGCCTCTGTATGGAGCCACCTGGAGGTAGAACAAAGTGTGCTGAGTGAGCTTTAAATAAGACAACTACTCATTACTAAAGTACAGGGGTGAATAGGAAGGTGCTGTCATAAAAACCTTAAATAAAGTATTTGAAACTCTTTTTGGCAAAAAAAAAAAAAAAAGAATCTAGACTGACTCTAGACATTTTTGTTATGGAGCTATGCACTGAAGGTTTAAGTTGCAAAATTGATTGATACCAATACATCATGATATACACACAATCTGATATTCTTTCTGTTTATGAGCTTGAGATTTGATCCAACTGATCTTGATTCGATTTGAAATTACTTAATTTGGATATTTGTCAGGCACAGATCATGTATATTTTTCTTAGTAAAATGCTGTGAAGGGGAATCTGTCAGTAAACCACTATGATATCAAAATGTTTCAGTAATTAAATAAAACCTGTGTTGTCTCCAGTGTTTTCTTTGATGTAGTGGGATTGCAGGTAAACAATACAATGTGATTTTTCTCCACAAATTGCAAAGAAACTTATTGTGTCCAGTTGTGACTCACACCAGTTGTTGTGAAGTGCACTGACTCCATTAGATTTGTGACCACTATTAATCATTAGGTTTGTGCTCCTCTCTGACTGTCAAAGACTACAATCGGCTCCAATCACTAGAAACAGTATTTAAGTGCACTGAGACCAGTCTAATCGGTTTCAGTTAGCTGTTAAGTGTATCCCAAGCTTAAGTAAATAACATGTTTATTACCGAATGGATTTTCTTAGGTAAATGCAATGCTGAGTTACGTTGTGCTGTATCTTAACATAAGTTCTAATGTTCATTCATGTTAATTTTATGCTAATATGTCTGTCAAGCTATATTAAACAGTGCAGAATTAAGCATAATTTCATAATAAAACTGACAGAATTGAAAGCTAGGACTTTGTTTCAGTGATAATGGCTGCTACAATATGTGAAAAATGTGTGCCAAAAAAAATCAAAAGTTAGGTCTTAATGCATGTGCACTCACTTGACATCGTTCACTGTTTCCATGACATTCATCTCACACATAAGGTCTTTGGTTTGCCAGTTGATGCAGGCCACATGACCTTTCTTACCACCCACTAGTAGATTCCTGTTGCAGACAAATACATCGTTATGGATTTGAATTTTTTTTTATAAATACAGTGAAAATGCAATTCTTGCAAAGATTTCAAATTAGCATATAACGATGCATATAATGAGTGTTCAATGTCTGGATTAAGATGCCCAAGGTATCCTCATATAAATGTCAGGAGATGTTTTTGATTTTACATTTTTGAACAAGGTTCTTAAAAGGTAAAGCACAAGAAAACTGTGATATACAGGATAAAAAAAAAAATGTCTGTCAATAAAAATATGTAATCAGTTAGATTCTAATCTTTTTTTACTGTTTATAATGGTTTCAAAATGCCTTTGTGTAATTACTAGGCTCCAAAATGTATAATACAGAAGGTGTACAATATCAGGATATTATTATAAAGGGAGTGAGACAAACAATATACATAAATGTATCTTGTGTAGCAAATCAATGATGAAAGGGGCAAATTAGGTTAAGATATGGAAATGTGGACTAAACATATAAAAAAAAATATGTAGACATGTCTCAAAGAAAAAGGATAAACATTCTATTTGAACAATTTCCTATGCTTTGTTGAGGAATATTTAACATAAAACAATGAGTTATAGAACCCACCTTTGATTTAAATTTTATAAAATACATAGAGGTTTTCACCAACAAGAACACTGAAAAATCAGCATGTCTAACAAGACTTCTCAAGGTTCTTATTGTTACCGATCCTTGAACCTGATAATACGTCTATTAATCCATCCATTCTGAACTGAAGTATCAAGCAGCAAGTTCAAATGCATTGCCTTTGATGCACTGCATATTAAATGTAATGCTGCTATACTTGTAATATGCCATAAATAAAAATGTCTGTTGTATTAAATATTTAATTATTTGGCACATACCGTCCAGTTCTGCTGTAGTCAAGCCTATATGGGCCAAACTGGGAAAGATGCAAGTTGAAGTACTGTAGAGAGAGAGAGAGAAAAACTGAGTGGAACATGCAAAACACAATTAATCACACACAGACTCCTTCGGGACATAAAACAACAACACGTAGTTGGTAAGGTCTGTAGACGAGTCAAATATTTTTTTAAACTACATTTACATACGTTTGCTCATCTTAAACGTATCACTTTTGACAAAGGTGTAGTAATAAGCAGAAATATTCTGAATATTCTAAAAAAAAAAAAAAAAAAAAAAAATTAAAACAAGTAATACTTTACTTTGTTACACATCTCTAGACTCCTGCAGTGCTTTTACAAGAAGGAAAAACACTGCTGTGTACGGCTCAGTGATCCACATTAAATATAGTCCAAAAACAGAAGAGTAGTTACCGGGACAACAAATAATGCAACACATTTTCCACTGATAAACCTAAGACTGTTCATGCAAACATTTACCTGTGTTTTTTTTAATGACCTAGATGATTGAATTCTTAATATTTAAAACGATATCTACATGGCAAGACACATCACCAAGGCCCATGGTTTCAGCTTAAACATTTACTGTTATACTAAAGAAAAAAAGTCACCTCCAACTTGGATGCCCTGAAATCACACAATAATCATCTCCAATCTCCAAGAGGCACACACAAAAACGTGTCTGACCCGACTGGTCAAACATGATATTGTCTTTTGCAGTTATTAAAATATTAATGCTAATATTAATCCCAAAGCAACAATGAAATCCTCCACCTGTGAAACGTATAAGCCCCTTTCACACAATAAATCCATTAAATTATCATAAAATGACCAGGCTGACATTTCTGGTAAATACACGATATACGTATAATGTAAACACAAGCAAAAGTGTTTTTGCCAGTGTACCAGCTTTCAACCGTTCCAGACCATTATACATTAGCATCTAAACACTGTGATATTAATCATCGGAAATTATGCTGCACCATTTTCTTCATCCACCTGGATGAGAAGTGCTTTAATTTCATCTACTGCCCAATTTGACATCTGAGTAACAGCCCTAAAAACAAACATAGCAATATAATTTACTGGTAATGTGACAACTTCTAATAATTGAAATGTGCCAGAACTGATTACCAGTTCTTTTGAATAAGTAATTGGTTAATTTCAACATTGATTTTCAAGCTCTACAAAATCCAGTAAGGCACACAGGATTGTTCAAAACAAATAATTGACTTATCACCTTTGATCCAGAAGTGATGTCAACTGCATCTGCTATGTCATCTTGAGATATTGTGTTTGTGTCTTCATCCTCATCTCCTTCCAGGAAGCTGAAGACAGACAGACAGTTAAGTGTGTGTATTTACCAATCAAGATGAATACAGTAAGAATCCTTTAACACACAAGCAGTAATTTCACAAAATGTCCAAGCTGACCTTTTCTATACAATACCTGAATGTGCAATGCTTCTGAGGAGAGAGTCCAGAAAGCGGGGTTAACTTTACATCACATAAAACCCCCAAAGTCTTGGTTGATTAACAAACCATTAGTGGATATTGAGATGTTTGATGCTAAACGGATCTTTTAAACAAAGTAAAGGTATACAAAGACGCGTGCATTTGTTAACTGCATAAAAATTGATGAGTTTGAGCGTTCCTCTTTTTGAACTAAACCCTGACAGGGGAGTTAACAAAATATGCGTTTTTGCTATCTTTATATTAAATGGTGTAAAAATCCATATTGGTCGACCACAACTTGAAATATAGCACAAAAGCCACAAGGATTACTTTTCTTGTGCTTCTTCTAACAGTTATAGTCTACATTTACTTTTATTGTTTAGAAATATAGCATTGGACATCTGCATTCTCATTTTGTGTTACACGTAAGAAAGTCATAATCATATGAAGGTGATGCAATAATTTAACATTTTTGTTGAACTATTCTTTTAATACTTCTAAGGGTTAACAGTCAAACTGGCAGAAAAAAAGAATGACAATGTGAACTGCATTACCCAGCATCCTCTGGAAGTAAAAGGTCATATCTTGCAGCCTGTTTCTGAGCGTGTTCAGACATGGACTCAGAGAACGCAATGGCTTCTTTTAGCTTTTCACGGGCTCCTGCAGGCTGATACATAAAAACAGAGTTAAAGAGTATTCATGAAAAGCAGTCCTTGTTCTGATTCAGATGATGATATTTGGGTGAATCTAACAAAATCTGCTAAAATTGTGTCCATGTCAGGTTTTACCCCCCACGATATTGCACAAGGGAAAAAAATTGTTTTTATAATTTAATTGTGTGCTCACATCTAAGACGCAAGCAAGTGGCATTAGTTGGATGAAATTTGGTGTATGAAAAAAAGTTAAGTGACTAAACAAACATTTCCATATATGTAGCAGACTTTAAACCACAAAAAGACACTCTTAGTACACAATTTATCTTAAATACTAGTCTGTGATTTTTTTTTATCAGAAAGTGGTTGTTAAAGGGATAGTTCACCCAAAACTTCTGTCATTAATTTCTCACCCTCATATCATTCCAAACCTGTAAGATCTTTGTTCATCTTTGGAACACAAATTAAGATATTTTTGATTAATTCCGAGAACTTTCTGACTCTCCAGCATGGATACTAACACAATCAAGGCTCAGAAACGTAACAAGGACATTGTCAAAATAGTCCATGTGACATCAGTGGTTCAAAATGTCATTTTACAAAGCTACTTGAATACTTTTCATGCACCAAGAAAACAGAACTAACGACTTTCACAGTTCATCATCTCTGAGTCACCCTATAATGCCATTTGGAGAGAATCACATACGTAAACAACGTATGTACATGGATAAGTTAATTATCCATTAGCTGACACAAAACTGAATATGCGGTTTACATAAGGATCTTCATAATCTAAAACCCAAAGTGCGGTTACATCTGCCAGTCAGTCTCTACAATCACTGTGTTGCTCTTGGAATTGCTCGCCGGCCTCGCCATATACACCGGGGTTCTCATCGCAATCAGTGTATAAACAACGCTTCTACAACTTAATCTGATGGATGTACTATACCGGTCGTCTGGTCTTCTCGCCGACTGCGTACTAATAATACACGTCATGAGGATAGAAACGCTCATGTAGTGAATCTCCGTCATCCGAAAAATGTCTCACCAGGTGTTACGCCAGGCATTACCTCATCCTCAACGACAGTTAAAATGACTCTAGTAAATGCTAGATCATTGTCTAATAAATCTTTTATCCTAAATGACTTTTTTACCTCTCATTCCTTGGATTTTTTATTCGTGACTGAAACATGGTTAAAGAATGGAGAACTATCCAGACTGCTCTTTCTACAGTACACCTAGGCCAAGTGGACATGGTGGCGGCTTAGCAACGATTTTTAGGAACTCATTTAAATGCAGACTTCTGCTTGTAGATGCCTTTTCTAGCTTTGAGGCACAGCTCTTAAAAAGTGATCTAAATGGCCCCATACTCCGTGTATTGGTGTATAGACCTCCTAAAGTCAATTCAACTTTTATTCACAAGTTTTCTGAGTTTCTGTCCAATCAAGTGTCTCGCTATGACAGGCTAATGGTGTTGGGTGATTTTAACATTCATGTCTGTTGTCCATCAAAACCTTTGGTCAAAAATTTTATGAGCCTTATGGACTCACTCAGTTTTATACAGTCAGTCTCTAGCCCTACACACGCCTTAGGCCATACACTTGATCTTGTTTTGCACATCTGTGAAGTAGCTGATGCTGGCATTTCTGACCATTTCCCTGTAGTGTTTGAGCCTGTTATTTCAATTGTAAAGCCTTCAAATTCTCTGCCTGTACATTATTCACGTGCGTTTCATGCTACGACTGCATTTGAATTTTCTGAGTCTTATTCCAAGCTCATTTCAAACTTTACTGTCAATTCTTTATCAGTCTGTACGGATACTGAACAACTGGTTGAAATTTTCAACTCCGCCTGTTGTACTGCTCTCAATACAGTTGCTCCACTTAAACGTAAAAACCGTAAGGCTATAACTAGTCCTCAGCCCTGGTTAAATGCAGCTACTCGTACTCTCAGACAAGAGTGCAGAAGGGCTGAGCGCAGGTGGAAAAAGGATGGCCTCCAAGTCTCTTACCAAATTTTAAAAGACCGCTTAGTTGCCTATCAAAAATCTGTTCATGAGGCAAAATCGAATTACTTCTCACACATAAATGCAAAAAATGCAAATAGGCCAAAAGTACTTTTTAAAACCACAAATTCAGTTCTTCATCCTGTTGCTTTTTCAGTTCCTGTTGTCAATCCTGAGACATGCACACAATTTTCAGAATTTTTCATTCAGAAGATACAGGATATTAGATCGCATCTCCCTCCACCTGACAAAGACAACTTTCAATTGGTCCTTCCATCTAGTAGCTTTATTACTTTTGAACCAGTTTCCTTAGCTGAATTACGTAAAATAATTTCTCAGATGAAACTTACATTCTGTCAATCAGATGTTCTGCCTGCTCGTCTGTTTAGAGAGGTTTTAGATACAATCAGCCCCACCCTCTTAACTATAATAAACAGCTCCTTAATAAACACTGTATTTCCAGAAAGATTTAAACATGCTATCGTACAGCCTTTATTGAAAGGATCTCATCTAGACCATACCGTGCATAACAACTACAGGCCTATCTCTAAACTCGGTTTCATCTCAAAGGTTTTGACCTAACACAGTTAGGTTTTTTTAAGTAATAATTTGCACAATCATGCCAAAAATCTTGGTGTCTACTTTGACCCTCTTTTTCAATTTGACAAGCACATAAATGCAGTTTTGAAGAGTAGCTTTTTCCAACTTAGATCTGTAGCAAAAGTAAAACACTTTCTTTCTAGAAAAGACCTTGAAGTAGTGATTCATGCACTAATTTCCTCTCTACTAGACTACTGCAATTTGCTCTATATTGGCCTACCTTAATCTACACTTTCCCATTTACAGATGGTTCAAAACTCGGCAGCTAGATTGCTGACAGGAACTAGAAAAAGAGACCATATCTCCCCTGTCCTTGCCTCATTGCATTGGCTTCCCATAAAATTTAGAATAGATTTTAAGATCCTTCTTTTTGCATACAAAGCATTGCACAACTCGGCCCCGGATTACATTTCTGATCTTGTAAAACCTTACACAGCTGTTAGGCAATTAAGATCTGGAGATCAGTTACTTTTATCGGTTCCTCGTTCTCGCTGCAAATCAAAAGTTGATCGAGCTTTCTCTGTAGCTGCCCCAAAGCTCTGGAATGGTCTACCCTTGAGTATTAGGGCTTCTCCATCACTGGATGTTTATATTATTTTACTCTTTTTATGTATATATAGTTGGTGTTTTATGTATAATTTGTCTTTTGTATATGATATTTGCTTTTATCTCCACTCTTTTCTATTTTAAATTATGTTTTACTGTAAAGCACTTTGGATCAGCTAAATTTGTGTTAAATTTGTGCTATATAAATAAACTTTGACTTGACTTGACTTGATGAGTGATACTCTCCAAAATCAAAAATATCTTAATTTGTGTTCTGAAGATGAACAAAGGTCTTACGGGTTTGGAATGATATGAGGGCGAGAAATTGCTGACAGAATTTTCATTTTTGGGTGAACCAACTGGTTAACATTACCTTGCCATATATAGCAAAAAAATTTAATAAATGGATGTAAAAATACATTACATGTAATTTTACTTTCAAATTTAAGGTTTGTGTTAAAAGATATGAATTAGAAATCATTAGGTGCATCATAAAGAGGAAGATGCAACAAAGAATACCTAAGAAATTTGAGCAACTAGAAGTCTGTATTAGACAAGAATGGGACAACATTCCTATTCCTAAACTTGAGCAACTTGTCTCCTCAGTCACCAGATGTTTGCAGACTGTTATAAAAAGAAGAGGGTATGCCACACAGTGGTAAACATGGCCTTGTCCCAACTTTGTTTGAGATGTGTTGATGCCATGAAATTTAAATCAACTTATTTTCCCCTTAAAATTATACATTTGAAACATTTGATATGTCATCTATGTTGTATTCTGAATAAAATATTGAAATTTGAAACTTCCACATTGCATTCGGTTTTTATTCACTATTTGTACAGTGTCCAACTTTTTTGGAATCGGGTTTGTACACAAAGTTTTGTTCTTCATGTTTTTGTCATCATTTCTAGTTATCAAGGTATTAACAAAAAAAAAAAAAAGGTTACCAATGGTTAAAGATACCATTATAATGTTATTTTATTTCCAGCAAAAAAAAAAAAAAAAAAAAGGATTGGTTGGTGTTTTAACTTTTTTTTTTTATGTAGAATTTGGACTTACCACTTTGCATTTCTTTCCCCTCTGAAACTTCTGAAGTTGCTTATGTGGTATAGGAGCCTCACCAGGAAAAGGGTCCTTTTTCTACAACATAAAGAAGAAATCAAATGAGGGCAAACAACTGAAGCAAAACCATTATAAAAAAATAAAATAAAAATAATCATTATTATTTTATATACACATATATACACACACACACACACATACACATATATATATACATATATATATATATATTTATATATATATATATGAATAATACATTTCTATTCTGCTGAGTGCTACAGGTATGGCATTTTTTGTAGTCCAATCACAGAAACAAGCATTTTAGTTCAATCTTCCTGGAGTCAGTTTTTTTTTTTCTATGGATTTTTGATTAAATGCCTAAAATAAAGACTGTGGTAAACACAAGCTCAGAATTAGCTTAGAATGTGGCACCAGGTGTCTTCAATATAGAACCTTTTCACAATATTCTAATTTTCTGAGACACTGAATTTGGGATTTTCCTTAGTTGTCAGTTATAATCATCAAAATGAAAAGAAATAAACAATAGAAATATATTAGTCTGTGTGTAATGAATGAATATAATATTCAAGTTTCACTTTTTGAATGGAATTGGTGAAATCAACTTTTTGATGATATTCTAATTATATAACCAGCACCTGTACATTACTATTATTTAAATAAACTACTGAAATAAACTATTAAAGCTCTGTAAGTCGAGGATAAAATAATTGTTGCACAACATTAGTTTTTTCGAAATGTTTACCTTTAATCAGGGCTCTCAACCAGTTCAAGGAACGAAAATTAAAAACCGGAAATGAACTAAATTTTAACAGGAACAGAACCAGAAACCGAAATAAAATCAAATGTTAAAAGTTCTGAACAGAACTGAAAATTGTAAATGGCCATTAACCAGTTAATAACGTTATTTTATCATTCCACTTAATATTTGAAATTTGTCAACAAATCACGAATTCCAGCAGTACGGCATATGCAAATGTGACGCTGAAGCCAATGAGTGAAATGTCCTTTCAGCTGTGAACTCCTCATAGGCAAGTCGCAATGGCAATGCACCACCTTCAAGACCTGATAAAGACCAAATTAGGCCTGATGAAGCAGCACAAAAAGGGCATATTTTTTTCTCTGCGTTGGTGCATGTGCATTCAACACAAGTGTCAGCATGCTTAGCCTTTCCTGCCCAACTGAGGACTGCAGCTCTCCTTTGATTATTCCCAACTTTGAGGTAGGCATTGGACATCATCATGTACAGATAGATGCGCTAACCAATTTCGACATTTGGAAACGTCTGAGAAAGATTCAATGATGACAAAAGCTTGTACAAGTTCTGTTGATTCGTTCAGTCAACGGTTTCTGAGTGCGCATAAATGCAGAAAACCTCTATCAGCTCATTGTAACTGATTAATAATCAGTTAAACGGTTTAAAAAGTTATTTATTTATTTTCAGTAAATTAAGTAAAATATTTAAAAAGGTTTGCTGCATGGTTAAAATGCGCTACGTGTATATATATATATATATTTTATAATAATTTGGCATTCAAATACATCGCGAATACGGAAACATTTGATTTTGTGTCGAATGAGAGACCCAATGTTTGTTTGAGTTTCGTTTTAGCCTAAATTAATTAGTTTTGGTTTGTCGTTAATATTGCTATAGCTTCTTATATTTTTTACACTTGTTCTTTTCTAAATACTGCTAATTGAAATGATTTGTTGTGGAGTGAGAGGAAATAAAATAGCCTAACGGAGCTTCTCAAATTTACCGAAAGCTGAACAGTTTCTTTTGCTATATTAACCACAAAATAATTCTCAGAATGTAATTTGTAGTCCGACTCTAGGATGCATGTACAGCATTACTTATTATATTTTTACTATTATTCTATATTCTTTGCACTGTAATGTTACTGACTATGACCATGATAGAGCAGCAAACATTTGTAAAGATCTTAAAAATAGTTTGATGTCTTTAAAGTGTTGCTAGATGATGATGCAGTATCAGCTTTGCCTAAACGTTAGATCTCCATTTCTTTTTGAGTAAATAAAACACTAGACTTTATTATTATTAGAGTTGTTCCGATTCCGATACTAGTATCGGAAATATCTCCGATACCACAACAAATTCTGGCATCGGCATCGGCGAGTACATGAACCCATATAACCCGATACCATTTTCTTAAAAAATACCTAGTTATGACCGCAAGCTTTGCCTAACCGCTGCACGGTTCTTCTTCGCTGCTCAAAATGCATTGAAAACACAGGAAGTTGTGCTGTGTTGCCACAAGCAACCCCTGTTTAGAGCAGCGAAGAAGAAATGAAAACGCGTTAGCAGCCCTTATCTATATATGACTGGATCACTCATCACATTCTAAACTGCCAAAAGACAGTGAAGCCGCTACTATATTATAGATCAGTGGTTAGCAGTATGTCTCTGTAGTACCGGTAGTTACAGACTCTCGAGTATATTCAGTACCGGCAGCTGCGTTCAGTCGCTTCCGTGTAAGTCAAAACGCAGGGCTCCAGACAGTAGCCGAATATATACTAGTGTCTGTGAATATTAAACTGCAAAATACTATTTAAATATTACTCCCGCAAAATCTACATCTCTGTGGGTGACTGGCACAGATGCGCGAGAGCTCGCTGTTTTGTAGTCTCTGCTGTGTGTCATGAGGACACGAACGCATATACCGTCACTTCATGAGAATTTACCGTTTCATTTGAGAATACTGTCATATCATAAACACAGACACTCAAAGATCTTCATGGCAGCCCATTAAAATAAATGTTTGGTTTACATGAGTAAATTGACAATATATAAAGCTACTGTTGTACCCTACAGTAATAATAATACATCTCTATAATAATAATAATAATTATGCCTAGATGGTTGCTTGTTTTTTACTTGTTTTTTACTTGTTAGAGATTATCTGATTAATAGATCTTTTTTTATATTCCTAGACTTATTTGTTGCAGTTTTTTTATACAGTTATATTGTAAAACTTAAATACCTTTTTTAGTTTGCGGTGTTAGATTTTTGGCTGCATTTTAAGTTCTTTTTTGCATAAGAAAATAAATAATACTGTCAAATTCATGTTAGATAATAAAAATACTGTAATAAATACAGTAGTTCACCATGTATTTGTTCATGTTTTATTGAGGGATCTGTCTGAAGCACACCATAAAAAAATTCTAGCAATTTACACAGGGCTAGTAGTATATACAGCTGTATATACAGATATACACCCAGGTATCGGATCAGTACTCGGTATCGGCCGATACCCTGAGCCCAGGTATCGGAATCGGTATCGGGAAGAGAAAAAGGGTATCGGAACATCTCTAATTATTATTGTATTATTATCAGGCAAATTATAAGCAAAGAATATTGTTTTAAAAAAATAACATTATTAACCGGTATTTCTTCCACCCGAACCGGTTCTGGAACAGTAATAATATCAGAGGAACGCAGGAACAGAAATGTTAAAATATTGATTCTGCTCGGAGTGAACAGATTAAAAAAAAAAAATTTGTTTTCAAGCCCTGCCTTTAATGTTTATTTCTATTCCATTCACTTAAAATTTTTAAGGGATAGTTCACCCAAAAATTTAAATTACCATCTGATTTATGTCTTCAAGCCATTCAAGGTGTACATGACTTTCTTCTTTCTGACCAACACAAATCAGAGTTATATTTAAAAAAAATGTTATTAAATCGAGGAGTGCTATAGGTGCACAATAATTAATCTTTAAAGGGGGGGTGAAATGCTCGTTTTCACTCAGTACCCTGTTAATCTTGAGTACCTATAGAGTAATACTGCATCCTTCATAACTCCAAAAAGTCTTTAGTTTTATTATATTCATAAGAGAAAGATAGTCTGTACCGATTTTTCCCGGAAAAACACGACCGGCTGGAGGCGTGACATGTGGGCGGAGCTAAAGAATCGTAAAACAAAATTGTAAAACAAGCATCTTCGAAATGCAGGGAACAAACACAAACACTTGCACAACTCCGTTGATGCTCTGTAAAAATAAACTCCGTCCACTGGTCCCTTAATGCTGTTTTTTCTTTGGAAATCTGTGCAGGGTTGTCTTGCCCTGGCAACCAAAAACACACTCCTTTTGTGACATTTCGCGACGCTCTCGCTCTGATCAGTGAATGTCTGTTGTGCTCTCAGTGCTCTGCTATACGAGAGCGCGCGCTCTTCCGGCAGAAGTGCCTCAGGACCCAAATCTTCCGCTCCATCTAACGTCACACAGAGCCATACTCTAAAAAAACTTTCTGAAAACTTGTGGCAAACCGGAAGGAGTATTTTTGGAACAGAAATACTCCTTCAAACGTACAACTTAATTTTTGAAACTTTGTCCATGTTTAGCATGGGAATCCAACTCTTTAACAGTGTAAAAAACTCAGTATGCATGAAATAGCATTTCACCCCCCCTTTAAACTAAACTACGGACCACATGTTATGAGAAATATTTTAGCGAGAACAATGATCGATGATGCGTACCTACTGCAATATTATGGTGGACACTGCTGGATTACTGTACAACCACAGCTGCACGGAGGTGTTAAATGTCATCTTTACAACATTATGAAAAATTCCACTATATCTAAAGGACATAACTAGGAGGAAACGGTAAGATTTGCATGTTTCATTTTTAAAATACTTTGTCAGTGACGCGCTGAATCAGACAATACACTGCAATAAATATACATTTCCCTACTGTCTCGGTGTTAAACATGGTGTCACATGCATGGGAACACATGTAAATGATATGCAGATGAGGTTATGAATAGTAAAACAAGGTGTTCTAAGCTCCATTAATGGTAATTTTGGGGAGGAGATGAGGTAGGAATGCACGTACGCACAATCTTCCCCTGACTGGGATTTATAAAGAGATTTTTGCACAGGTTATGGCATGCACATGGTTTACAAATCTGAAAACTTTTGGGCGCATGCAAAGTCTAGCTAACATTTCTCATTATTTGGCAGTTGCACCATTTGACATTTTCAGGTACATTCATTCTTTTGAAAAAAAAAATACATAAAAACAAAATAAATACACATTGTATGTTTTTAAATACCTGATGCATGTTTTTAAAAGATTTTTTAATTTCTCATATGTGATGCTAGTAAACTTTAAACTTATTTAATTCAATCGAAAATACTCTTACCTCCAAACTTTCCTCATTCTTCCTTTTTAATGACTTTTCTTGTACTGTTGATTTATTTTGGTTCTGCCCAGCTTTGGTTTGTTCTTCTTCTGGTCTCTGGCTTCGGTCTGTGTTTTCTGTTTCCTCCCAATAGCGTTTTGGAGGCTGTGTAAGAAAAAGCCAGTCACATTCATAAATGTTTTCACGTATCAATTCATCCTTATTTACCTATTCAATCAGGAGCAGATGTTTTTCTTTGAAAACAATACAAATTTCCCTGCCCGGTATACTTTATATACTATTTAGACTGTTTACCTAGTTGGTTAAATAAAAAATAAGACTGTTCATAATAAAATCTAGTTCTTAGAAATACAGACAGCCATGGGTGCAGTCCTGCCAAGCATAATGGTTTATAAAAACCACTGAAATAAACAAACGATGTTTTTTTTGTTTTTGTTTTTTTGCTTGACATCTTTACTGTGAACATCCATCATAAACATCTGTCATAAAATACATTAATGCCTATAAGTAAACGCTGATTACACTGTAGACCGATTACAAAGCAATGCATGTTAATACTGACCTTTTTTTTCTTCTTAATTTTCTCCACGTGTGTACCAGTCCACCCATCCGACATGACTTCAGCCATTTTTGTTTGAAAGGCATGTGTCGTCTTCTTCTAACGAATATTGGCAGATGGAAAACCGGTTTAAAGGTAAAATCTCGCCACCTACTGAGCTGGAGTGTGGAGATGCCGTTGCTACCTGTTTTTATACAGTCTGTGGTTGCTACTTACTTGTGAGGTTTAAGTGTCCTGGGGCCCAAAGAGATTTTTGTATGGCTGATTTAATTTATAGCGCTTAGTTTTCTGTTTGGCGCAAGCTCTTACTCATTCTCTTTCATGCTGTGCAGACTAGCAGACTATTCCTAACTACAGAACCCCTCTGATATATATATATATATATGTATATATATATATATATATATATATATATATATATATATATATATATATGTATATATATATATTATAATTTCAATAGTTTAACAACACACTCACGTTTATGATGTTCTGATGTCAGTTAATGGGCGCAGGACATGCAGACAAACACATACAAATATTTATTAATATTCAAGAACATTTTCTTTTAATTGTGTTCATTTTATATGATTTTTCATTTATTCATTATTCATTCATACTGGAGTATAAAGCGGACAATTTGGTCAAAAAACATATTCTGATTATTTTTGTTTCCCTGTTAGATGATTAAAGACTTTCTTTGTGTGAAATTACCTCGTCACCTCGTTCTGCGCTCCTGAAAATTGTGACACAGCAGGACCAACCAAAACTTAGTTTAATGCTTTTATTTTGAAATAATAACCACAATCATTATTAGTTATATTGATACATAAAAACATTTTTGGCCAAATTGTACAGATCTACAAGTACAGCAAAATATTGGTGTTCTTATTATTATGATTATTAATTAATATTTGTCTTTTTTTTCCAAATAAACAAAATGTTTGTCTGAAAACCATAAGGTTGGATTTTGTGTGCCCCTGTACAGAATATTAATATAAAAGCATTCAGTGTCTGTAGCACCAGCCTATGCCAAAAAAAAAAAAAAAAAAAAAATTATGTACAGCCCTGGTATGTGTCACACCCCTGGAACCACTGTGTCACATAGCGAAACCCTATCATGAAGATTTTTTTTAATTTGAGGAAGATGAGATGATCAAAGGCACAAAACAATATTTTTGGACAGTAATGTTGACCCAAGAGCAATAAAAAATGTTAGATGACATATCTGTTTTTTAACTTATACTGTAAGTCTTCGCATAAAATGGTATATCCCAATAGTAGGCAGAGCCAAAGTAATATAAAAGAGTTTCAGGTAGCCATTTAGGGGGAAAGTAAAAAGTAGTGTGGAAGCTGAATTATGATCATGTTTTTGGGCCTATGCATTGGCATTGCCAAATTATATCATTGTATAAATTGTTTTTGCACACCTATCAAGTGCCACATTTGTGCATTTTGGGTAAAAAAAACTACTTTAAACCATGCAATTTTTTCCCCTAATATCTCCCACATAATCTATACACACACACACACACACACACACACACACACACACACAAAATGAGTAGTGAAGTCCTACAATCACAAATTTCTCTGAAACAATGCTGGGTCTTATATGACTACAGGAACAAGGAAGGAGGAAGAGCTTATAAGCAAACAAATGCCAAACAAAATAAGTGCATTACATGGCTTTTTCAAATTGACCATCAAGAGAAAGCTACTGATAAAGTGGTGCTTTATTGTATAAAATTACTGTATAATAGAGGGCAAGAAACACAACTGTCACTTTAAATGTATTTAAATTGGTCAAGCATTTACAATTTATTATTACCTAAATTTGTAAAAAAAGAAAAGAAAAGAAAAAAAAGGTCAACTTGTATAATATTAGAAAATGACATCATAAAAATACATTATTGTCAATTACAAAATGTTGTGACAAATATGCATTTTGCACTGAACTTTGGAAAACAGTAAGAGACAACAAAAAACATTATGTAAACATTTTTGCTATGAACGTTTTTTTTTATAGTAATATAAATTCTGACAGTAAATAAAAACTGGCTTCTGACAAGATATAAAAAGCTTACATTTCAATTTAAAACCTAGGATAGGCTTTAGTGTTTACTAGTTGTATATAAAACTAAAAAAGGAACATTACGGTATATTAGAATATTCGATGCACGGATTGTAATTCATTGGTAATTCAGTTTGTTGGGCTGCAAGAGACCAATGGAAAAAAGTCCAGGTGTTTCAAAAACAAATAAAATAAATTATAATGAATATTCAAGCTCAGATATTTAATATATCAATAACCAGTGTCTAAAATACATTCTAAATATTGCATAAATACATTTACCCAATACTTTAAAAAATTTCCCCCAACTGACTGACTATTGATGCAATACTCTACAAGGCACAATGCAGTATATCAAAATGTAGTTATTGCTATAATCTGACCCTGTCAGCCAAAAACTGGAATGAAAGATATTAAATTAAAAGCAATTTTCACATAACTCACCAAGAATATGTGCCCATTTATATTGTGGTTACATTTCACCCAAAAATTAAAGGTCCAGTTCTTCGTGATCCCATGTTTTAAACTTTAGTTAGTGTGTGTGGGGTGGTGATGGCGCAGTGGATAAGACACATGCCATTGGTCGGAGAGACCTGGGTTCGAAACCACTGTGAGACACCAATGTGTCCCTGAGCAAGACACTTAACCCCTAGTTGCTCCAGAGGCGTGCGACCTCTGACATATATAGCAATTGTAAGTCGCTTTGGATAAAAGCGTCAGCTAAATGAATAAATGTAAATGTGTAAAGTTGTTGTTAGAGTATAAATAATATCTGTAAAATTCTAAAGCTCAAAATTCAATTCCAAGCAAGATATTTTATTTAACAGAATTTGCCTACAAAAAATGACCCGTTTGGACTACATCCCTCTAGTTCCTGCAGTAATGACGTCACTAAAACAGTTTTTTTGACTAACCTCCGCCCACATGAATACACAAAAAAGGGACGTGGTCTTGTTGCGCTCCGACAGAGAAGAGGAAGAGTTGCGTTTGTGTTTGTCGCCATGTCGTCGAAACACTGTTATTTTAATCTCAGAATCCAATCATCTTTGTTTGGGCTTCCCAGGGACGCTGTACTTGGAGATTAATGGTTACAATTTTTGTTTAACTCAGTTCCCGAAAATTATAATCCACATGTAAAACTACATGCAGCACATTTTGCTGAGGACAGCTTGCTCAATCTCAATCAGTTTAATGCTGGATTCGCACAAAGATTATTCTTGAAAGATGGAGCAGTTCCCTCTTTGTCTGGAGATGGCGTTGTTTATGGACCACAACCGGTAAGTGTATTTTATTATTTAAGCTGGTGCGTTTAACAGTTTCTGTAACTAATTACACAAAGGGCAACTCTGTATAGCTTTGTTAACTAGATGTTAGGACTTTGAAAAAAAATCTAATGCGATTTTCATGCACATCTCATTAGTAAAAACGCTCCTGTGATTATAAGTACATCTGCAGCATGTGCGTTCTTTTACTGTCTATGGTTCAGATCAGGATTGTCAGGTTTTCAAAACAAATCCTAACCACTTGCTTCTCAAAACTAGCCCAATTGCGTTTCCAGGAGGGCAGCATGCTCTAAGCTGGTATCTAATCACAACTCGCTACGCATTTCTGAAGGAGGGACTTTATAGAACAAGGAAGTCATCAGCCCATTTTTATGACAGTGAAAACAGATTGTGTGAAAAATACTGTTTTTTTTACACGCGAAACATGAACACGTTATATTGCACACTGTAAACACAATCAAAGCTTCAAAAAAGAACGAAAAACGGGACCTTTAAAGAAAAAAATTAAGATTTCCACAGAATTCTTATTGCCATAATGCATAAAATTAAAAAATTAATTATTTCTAATGAGAGTTTAAAAACACATACATACACACAGTGTTTTTTTTGGAACACAAAAGTCACAAGAAAAAAAAATAAAATAAAATACTTTTTAAAAGCAAAATATAATTGTGTATTTTTTCCTCTTTAGCTGCAATGAGACATGAGAGAATGTACTAAAACTTAAAAAAAGAAAAAAAGAAAAAAAAAGAACACATCTAAGTAACAGTGCTATAAAAGCTTGGAATGTGGTCAGAACTCTTCCTCTTCAGAACTCAGATGACTCTGCTTCTGACGAACATTCCAGTGTAAACATTGGGCCAGGCTCTCGAACCAGTCATTCACGGGATCACGAAAACAGATGGAAGGAACAGGAAAGCATGACGTTGTGATGATAATACTATAAAATAGAGCAAAAAAAAAGATTTTTTTTTTTTTTAAATGCATCAAAGCTTCACCTACATGCTTAAACATGCCAATCTGCTTCACTACTGTACATTCCCTAACCATATTTAAATCAAAGTATTGGTGTGAAGCACAATAGAATATATCTTTTGCATGCTGATCAGTGCTTTATGTGAAGCTGTATTATATACTGATATAAAAAGCTTACATTTCAATTTGAAACCTAGGATAGACTTTAGTGTGTACTTTTCCTGTGGTAATTGTATATAAAACTAAAAAAGGAGCATTACTTTATATTTGAATATTCAATGCAAACATCATATAGATTTTAAAATCTTTCTTATTACTTAAAAAGCCTGAATGGTTTAGCACCTCAGTATTTGAATGAGCTCTTGTTATATTATGGGCATTCACTTCTGCTGCATTCTCAAAACTCAGGCAATTTGATAATACCTAGAATATCAAAATCAACTGCGGGCGGCAGATTCTTTTTCTATTTAGTGCCTAAACTCTGGAATAACCTACCTAACAAGAAGACACACTTTTGCAGTTTAAATCTAGATTAAAGACCCATCTCTTTAACCTGGCTTACACATAACACACTAATACGCTTCTAATATCCAAATCTATTAAATGATTTTTAGGCTGCATTAATAAGGTAAACCGAAACAGGGAACACTTCCCATAACACCCAATGTACTTTGCTACATCATTACAAGAATGTCATCTACCCTAATGTTAGTCTGTATCTCTTTTATTCCAAGGCCACCATAGTCACCAGATCCAGTCTGTATCTAGATCAGAGGGTCACTGCAGCCTGGAACTGAACTGCTGGTTTCGTCTGGTCAGAGGAGAACTGGCCTCCTGAGTGAGTCAAGTCAAGTCACCTTTATTTATATAGCGCTTTAAACAAAAAAACAAAGCAACTGAACAACATTAATTAGGAAAACTGTGTCAATAATGCAAAATGACAGTTAAAGGCAGTTCATCATTGAATTCAGTGATGTCATCATCTCAGTTCAGTTTATTTGTGCAATCATTTACAATCTTTTTGTATCCTATTCTATTTTCTTTTCTTTTTTAATACAATTATATATTTTAAAAAAACTCTTTAACACTAGCTTGCTCTATTCTTTTTCTATTCTATCTGTTTTCTTTTTATTTATTATATTATTTAAAAGCCCTTGTTACATGTACTGCGTTTAAGCTAACTGAGACTTGTTATTGCACTTATATATCATTGCTCTTTGGTTGTTTTTGATTGCTTCAACTGTCCTCATTTGTAAGTCGCTTTGGATAAAATGACTAAATGTAATGTAAATGTAAACCAAGTGACCCCAACTAAGTAAGCCAGAGGCGACAACGGCAAGGAAACAAAACTCCATCTAAGAGAATGGAGAAAATAACTTGGGAGAAACCAGGCTCATTTGGGGGGTAAGTTCTCTTCTCACCAGACGAAACCAGCAGTTCAATTCCAGGCTGCAGCAAAGTCAGATTGGCAGAAGAATAATCTGTTTCCTGTGGTCTTGTCCCTGTGGTCGTTTGAGACAAGGTCTTTACAGGGGATCTGTATATGGGGCTCTAGTTGTCCTGGTCTCCGCTGTCTTTCAGGGCTGTAGAGGTCTTTTCTAGGTGCTGATTCACCATCTGATCTGGATACATACTGGATCAGGGTGACTGCAGTGACACTCTGATCTGGATACAGACTGGATCTGGTGGCTACGGTGACCTCGGAATAAGAGAGAAACAGACTAATATTAGCGTAGATGCTATTCTTCTAATGATGTAGCAGGTAAATTGGATGTTATGGGAAGTGTTCCCGGTTACGGTTTACCTAATTAATGCAGCCTAAAAATCCAGAGTTTAGGCACCAAATAGGAAAAGGATCTGCCGCCTGCAGTTGATTTTGATTTTCCAATTATTATCAAATTGCCTGAGTTTTGAGAACATAGCGGACGTGGAGGGTTATAATATAACAAGAGCTCATTCCAATACTAAGGTGCTAAACCATTCAGGACTTTATAAGTAATAAGCAAGATTTTAAAATCTATACAATGTTTAATAGGGAGCCAGTGCAGTGTGGACAGAACAGGGCTAAAATGGTCATTCTTACTGGATCTATTAAGAACTCTAGCTGCTGCATTTTGGACTACCTGGAGTTTGTTTACAGAGCGTGCAGAACAACCACCCAATAAAGCATTACAATAATCTAACCTTGAAGTCATAAATACATGGATTAACATTTCTGAATTTGACATTGAGAGCATAGGTCTTAATTTAGATATATTTTTGAGTATAAAAATGCAGTTTTACAAATGCTAGAAAACTTGCCTTTCTAAGGAAAGATTGCTATCAAATAGCACACCTATGTTCCTATCAGATGACAAAGAATTGACGGAGCAACCATCAAGTCTTAGACAGCGTTCTAGGTTATTGCATGCTTTTAGGTCCTATAATTAACACCTCTGTTTTTAGCAGAATTTAGCAGTTTAGCAAGAAATTACTTGTCATCCAGTTTTTTATATCGAAAATGCATTCTGTTCGTTTTTCTCCAGGACCGCGAAGAAATATAGAGCTGAGTATCATCAGCATAACAGTGAAAGCTAACACCGTGCTTCCTGATGATATCTCCCAAGGGTAACATGTAAAGTGTGAAGAGTAATGGCCCTAGTATTGAGCCATGAGGTACTTCATACTGCACTTGTGATCGATATGATACCTCTTCATTCACTGCTACGAATTGATGGTGGTCATATAAGTATGATTTAAACCATGCAAATGCACTTCCATTAATGCTAACAAAGTGTTCTAGTCTACGCAAAAGAATGATGTGGTCAATAGTATCCAATGCAGCACTAAGATCCAATAGCACTAATAGAGAGATACAACCACGATCAGATGATAAGAGCAGGTCATTTGTAACTCTTAAGGAGAGTAGTCTCAGTACTATGATACAGTCTGAATCCTGACTGGAAATCCTCACAGATAACATTTTTCTTTAAGAAGGACTATTATTGTGAGGATACTACGTTTTCTAGTATCTTGGACAGAAAAGGTAGATTTGAGATTGGTCTATAATTAACTAGGTTTTTAGGGGGCAAGTTGTGTTTTTTTGATGAGAGGCTTAATTAAAGCCAGTTTGAAGGTTTTGGGACATATTGAAAAGTAATCAGATCTATTACAATTTTTTATTTTATTGTAGTTGATGTGTTTTGTTTTAATTTTGTTAATATGTGTATTTTGCATAATTAAATTTTTAAGTATACCAACTGTTATGTATACCAAAAATCCAGAAATGACTAATTATTTAAATATTAAATTGCACCATTTACAATTACAATTTTACAACACACAAACTATATCACATAGATAGTCATGGTTCATATATATAGAGCCATATTACTTGGCTACAAGTGTGATATTGCTCATTTCACTAGCTAGGACCACACCACAAAAAAGCTATGAATCTAGGGAAGAGTGGTAAGAGGATGAAGGGGTCGAGGGAATGGGATGATGGTCAGGTTGATCAGGGCATCTTGAATTGATGGCTCAGGGAGACTCAGGGTGGGGGTACCGCCACTAGCATATATTTAGGCCAGACAATGAGGACCCCCTGATACAACCTGATAGAAATATAATGTGGGATATGGTTGGCTGAATGGATGAGAAGGGGAGGCAAGGGTGGGTTCGAGAGAACGAGAGTAGCAGAACCGTATGAGGTGGCCTGGTATATATGGAGGTCTTGGAAGTCAGGTGATTGTTTGAGGCGTGGCCCTGCTCCTGAACTTTAGTTAATATCAATTAACTCCATATATAATGAACAGTGAACTTGTTCTGCCTGCTACAGTGTTTTCTCCTCTTTGCACCTCTTATGGTCTGCAACCTTTTTGTGCTGTATATACAGTATGCTATTTATTTCTGTCTCTTCTCATTTTGGGCTGGTTTAGGGTCAGTTTTCAAACATTCTAAGTTGTGTATGCTAATTGATTAACAAACAAACCCAAGTGTGGATGTACTGCATCCAATCAGTCATTTATTAAACAGACTCACACACTGATGCTGATGTTGATGTCGCAGCTGCACTTTAAGCCAATCATGATAGAGCAGCTTCAGCAGACAGACATTATGATTTTGATTGAGGGTGTTTTAGCGCAATAACGTATCTGATATTGAATGACTGTTTATTCAAGTAATAACAATGCCTAAATATAATTAAAAAGTGACTGGACTCTAAAAACATTTTCTCAAAATGATTGTGGAGTGAGATGACACAAATGCTCTATCAATGCAACTCCAAAATCAGAGCACATTTTATTAACATGAAGGCGAGCCATTGTACAGTAGGTACATGTATCAATAAACATCAGGGTGTGTGTATGAATGAATGTGAAATGCCTGCTAATTATGTTGCTTTTTCCTATCACTTATATTGGGCACTTTTTGCATTTACTGGATTATTCTGACTTGAAAATGTATGAATATTATATTGAATATTATTTACTCATCATTATTTTGTTTTAATGAGTTAGAAATAACCCTTTTAACCTTGAATGACATATTCTATCATATTATTTTGACAGTTAAAGTTTTGGGCGTTTTTTTTTTGTTTAAGTGGGCGGGTTTTTGTAAGCTTTTGGGCTGGAAATTGTCCATCAATCTGGCAACACTGGGAGTGACGTTTTGAATTGTGACTGTGGAGTGCATCCGCAGAATGTGTTTGTTACACTCTTGGTTTTAACTCTCTCTAGTTCCAATAAATAAATAAATGCTAATTGTAGTGTTCCAATAAACCATGTAAAAACTATTCTTCCAGCATTATGCATTTATTTTTCATTTAATATAATTTCTGAAAAGAACTTAGATTTTTATAGCATTGTGAAATAATTAAGACACGGAGGGAAGGTGGAGCGCTGTTACTGATCAGTGAAGCGAGGATTATTGAACAGAGTGATTATTGAATGCATTGCATTAGCACTCGTTAGCTTGTCATTAGCGTTTTCATTCGAACCTATCGCTGTTTTCTTTTTTCCTCTCCTCTCTCTCGCTCCAGTTTTTCACAAGTTCATCAAACAACTATGGTAAGAATATTTCATCAAGCACGGTGAGTAATGGCTTCTCCTGCTATTGTTATTTACACCTCTTGTCACATGTACAGTTTATCTATCTCTGACGCAGATTCACATGTGATAAATGCAAGGAAATAGGCTGACAGAGAAGATTTCAGAATTAAAAGACATGCATCAAAACTTTAATTAAGGACAGTAAGAATGTTAGGGCTCTAGATACGGCTTTGGATGCATCTAGCTCAGGGATTCCTGTACATTGTTCGGTTCCGGCAACAGAGCCCCTGCAGCAGGGCAACTGGGTGACAGTGAGGCAGTTTAGTTGTGGGTCAAAACACCGCTCTCTGTTCCGATCAAAACATTAAACAGGTTCTCCCCACTCAGGGATGCACCCAATGAGAAACCTGATGAAAGTGCTCTTGTTATTGGTGATTCTATTGTACTGAACGTGAATATAGAGACACCAGCCACAATAGTCAAATGTTTACCGGGAGCCAGAGCCCCTGACATCTTGGCAAATTTAAAACTGCTGGCTAATGCTAAAGGTAAATACAGTAAGATTGTTATTCATGTTTTCGCTAATACCATGGTATAATGAGCATACTCGCACCCTAAAGAGAGCAGCCCGAAAAATGGAGCACAGCTGGAGGAAAACAAAACTTGAGGTATTTCGTATTGCTTGGCGGGAAAGTAACCTATCCTACAGAAAAGCATTAAAAACTGCTAGATCCGATTACTTTTCTTCTCTTTTAGAAGAAAACAAACATAACCCCAGGTATTTATTCAACACAGTGGCTAAATTAATGAAAACAACAAGTGTTGACATTTCCCAACATCACAGCATTAATGACTTTATGAACTACTTTACTTCTACAATCGATACTATTAGAGATAAAATTTTAACCATTCAGCCGTCAGCTACAGTATAGCATTACCCTTACGAAAATTAACCATGGTTTTACTACAAATAAAACCAAAAAACCATGGTTACTATAGTTAAACCATGGTAACCACAAAATAACCACGGTTTTGCTATATTAACCATAGTTTAACCATGGTATTTGTAGTAAATCTGTGGTTGTACAAATGGTGGTCAACACGCCAAAAAACCATGGGTTACTACAGTTTTACTATAATAAAACCATTGTCTTTTTTCGTAAGGGTAGACAGTGCACTATAGACCCTCTGAGGAACAGTTGCACTCATTCTCTACTGCCGCGTTTCCACCGAAATTACCCGGAACATTTGTACCAGGAACTTTTTTTTCCCAGGAACTTTTTTCCCCCCAGACCTGTTGCTTTCTGCGTTTCCACCGCGGTGTAAAGTACCGGGAAGATTAGGCAAATAGACTGGTGACGTAGATCTGCGTTTGTTTCTCAATACAAAGCATGCTGATTTTGGACGTGCATCCTCGGTAGTTCAGACTTTGTGCATTCGACTCGGGAGTGTGACGTCCGCGACGACTTAAGTCCGGTAATTCTGCAAACAGCAGCGTACTTGATAACTTCAGTCAGCTGACCATGGCTACTGCAATTTTCCTCTCTGTATATTTACAATAAAACGAAATAGGATATCAAATACCACTGCCTCCTTTCGTTTTCATTTAAACATAATAACAGCTGCAGAAATGTACTTAGTTCAGGGATATGTGTATATATATACAGCCATTACAATGAAACTGAATATTATATAAATTTGCCTTTTTTATTTTCATTTTAACATATAGATAAGTTGAATACAGACCAAAGATAACCTGTTAGATTTACCCAAAACGTATTATATTTTATGTTTAACCACTAAAGAGACATCAGAGCCAGTGGCACATTTCAGAAGGTCTAGCCGAGGTGAGGCTGCTCTCTGCGGATACATAAGCACTGAGCTCCCGCTGATCGTGTGGAGCTCACCATCTCCGAGATCGGCGAAACACATTTTTAAATAGGGGCTGTCTTTATAAATAAACCACAGATTTTAGTTTTAAACAACTACGTTCTTGCCTGAAATACTTTTAAAATTACATTTCATGACACAACAACAGCGAGACTTTCTGAGGGGCATTTTTTTACCCGGAACTTTATTTTGTTCCTGCGGTGGAAACACAGAGAGTACCAGGCCAAAGTCCCTAGTTCCTGGGTAAAGTTCCTGTGGTGGAAATGCAGCATACTATAGGAGAGGAAGAATTGTATAAACTTGTTAAATCATCTAAACCAACAACATGTATGTTAGACCCTATACCAACTAAGCTCCTAAAAGAGGTGCTTCCAGAAGTCAGATCCTCTTCTGACTATTATTAATTCCTCATTGACATTAGGATATGTCCCCAAAACCTTCAAACTGGCTGTTATTAAGCCTCTCATGTCATGATTCTGCCCTCATGTCCTTGATTTTCCTCTAGTCTTGAGGCAGAATCATGACAGGCCCGTGTTTTGTGTACAAGCACATGGCCTTGTCTTTGGGCCATGTGCTTGCTGTCTCGTTTCCTTGCACCGCCCCTTGTTACCCTAGTTTTGTCATTATTGATTTACCTGTGTCACCTGTTATGTCATTATTAGTCTCCCTATTTATAACCCCTTGTGTTCACAGTCTTGTGCAGTTCATTGTTACTTTGTTACACATTGTTGCACTTTGAAGATACGTCGTGAGTCTTGTGATTGTTTACCTGTAGTTATAGTTCCTGTGTGAAGAGTCTTTTGTTTATTGTGTGTCCCTAGTCTTGTTAAATTATCTGTCTTGCCCTAGTTGTGGTTTTCCCCCTCGTGGGTTTTGTTTTCCCCTTTTTGTCCTCAATAAACCCTGTGTGTTGTGCATCCTGTCTGCGCTTGAGTTCATCCCTTACCTCCATGTGACAGAATGAACCGCCAAACTAAGAACTCAGCAGACAGGATGTCCTCCGATCATCCTCGACAACCGGAGTCCCATAGGCAATGCTGGTTGTCATCCCCCACTGACAAGAGGAAGATCACCCTTCCACTCTCGTCTCAGGGTGAGTGAATCCTGAGGAACTATGCCCGGCTATGGGAGAGTTTCTCCCACGAGGAGCCGCAGGTTTCCCCCTCGAGGACCCCACCTTCTGCCAAGCTGCCAGTGATCCCAGAGGGTCGTACCCTGGCCGTTGCAACACTGGGGGATCAGGCTCATCCCTCCCCGAATCCCAAGGCACCTTCCGCACCAATCAGTCTCTGCAAGAAACGAGGGAGACAGTCCTCGTGGGAGTCTGCCTCGGAGTCCTCAGCGTCGGAGTCAACTCTGCCGAGACTGCCCTACCACTACCAGCCACGGCTCTTGCTGAACTTCCCCTACCAGTCACAGATCCGGTTATTACCTCTGCACCGCGGCCGAGGAGAAAGAGGAAGAAGGGTTCTTCTGGTCCTGGTTCTCCTCATGAGTCCGTGATGCCTCTCCAACCCGCTGCTGTTCCTGAGAGTGCCGTTCCTGAGCATTCTGCTTTAAGCGCGGCTCCAGAGGTTGCTGCAGAGGAGGCTGTTCAGAAGACTGCAGTGGAGAAGACTGTTCCTGAGATTACCTCAGCAAAAGAGGTTTCTGTACCAGCAACAGAGAGAGCTGTGTCTGAGTCAGCAGTCGTGAGTGCTGAGGAGAGAGCCGCAGCCGACTCTGCTGCTGAAGCGGTATTGCAGTCTGTTTCCGCTTGTCAAGAGATGCCAGTAGTCATTGCTGCCAAGACCCGTTCTGAGTATTTGTCACGTCTTGTCCCTAGAAGATCCTAGAAGCCCCTGCCAGACCTGTCTTGTCCCCAGACCCCGTTCCTAGAGCAGCAGTGAGCGCTGATCCCGAGCCAGCAGCAGTGAGCGCTGATCCCGAGCCAGCAGCAGTGAGCGCTGATCCCGGACCAGCAGCAGTGAGCGTGGTTCCAGAGCCAGTTCCTGTCATGTCCACAGATGTTGTCAAGTGTCCAGAGACCCCTCCTATCATGTCCACAGATGTTGTCAAGTGTCCAGAGACCACTCCCCACCCTACACCACCCAGACCTGCCCGGACCCCTCATCGTCAGCCTTCATCCAGTCCTCCTAAGACTCCTGCCCCTCACTCCCACCCTGGACTTCCCCCCCATGAACTTTGTTGTCCCGCCTCCTCCCCTTCCTTGTTTGTTTTTTTTCTGATTTGCCACCCTAACCCTGTCATAGTGTATTCATGTTTGCCTTTGTTGTTATTTGTCATGCCTTGTTGGTTTGTGTCTGTGTCTCAGTCAGTCATGTCCCGCGTTTGATGTCCCCTTGAGGAGCGTCTGGAAGCCGCTCCTTAAGGGAGGGGTTCTGTCATGATTCTGCCCTCGTGTCCTTGATTTTCCTCTAGTCTTGAGGCAGAATCATGACAGGCCCGTGTTTTGTGTACAAGCACATGGCCTTGTCTTTGGGCCATGTGCTTGTTGTCTTGTTTCCTTGCCCCACCCCCCTTGTTACCCTAGTTTTGTCATTATTGATTTACCTGTGTCACCTGTTATGTCATTATTAGCCTTCCTATTTATATCCCTTGTGTTCACTGTCTTGTGCGGTTCATTGTTACTTTGTTACACATTGTTGCACTTTTGAAGATACGTCGTGAGTCTTGTGATTGTTTACCTGTAGTTAGAGTTCCTGTGTGAAGAGTCTTTTGTTTATTGTGTGTCCCTAGTCTTGTTAAATTATCTGTCTTGCCCTAGTCGTGGTTTTCCCCCTCGTGGGTTTTGTTTTCCCCTTTTTGTCCTCAATAAACCCAGTGTGTTGTGCATCCTGTCTGCGCTTGAGTTCATCCCTTACCTCCACGTGACATCTCATCAAAAAACCACAACTTTTCCCCCTAAAAACCTAGTTAATTATAGACCAATCTCGAATCTCCCTTTTCTGTCCAAGATACTAGAAAAGGTGGTATCCTCACAATTATATTCCTTCTTAGAGAAAAATGGTATATGTGAGGATTTCCAGTCAGAATTTAGACCATATCATTGTACTGAGACTGCTCTCCTTAGAATTACAAATGACCTGCTCTTATCATCTGATCATGGTTGTATCTCTCTATTAGTGCTATTGGATCTTAGTGCTGCGTTTGACACAATTGACCACAGCATTTTTTTGCATAGACTTGAACACTTTGTTGGCATTAATGGAAGTGCATTAGCATGGCTTAAATCACACTTATATGACTGCCATCAGTTCGTAGCAGTGAATGAAGATGTATCACATCGATCATAAGTGCACTATGGAGTACCTCAAGGCTCAGTAGTAGGGCTGCTACTCTTCATGCTTCATATGTTACCCTTGGGAGATGTCATCAGGAAACATGGTGTTAGCTTTCACTGTTATGCTGATGATATTCAGCTCTATATTTCTTTGCGGCCTGGTGAAACACCAATTTGAAAAATTCGTGGAATGCATAGTCGATATAAAAAACTGGATGACGAGTAATTTCTTACTGCTAAATTGTGAAAAAAAGAGGTGTTAATTATAGGACCTAAAAACTCTGCATGTAATAACCAAGAAAACTGTCTAATACTTGATGGTTGCTCTGTCAATTCTTCATCATCAGTTAGGAACATAGGTGTGCTATTTAGAAAACAACATTTCTAGCATTTGTAAAACTGCATTTTTCCATCTAAAAAAATATATCTAAATTACGGCCTATGCTCTCAATGTCAAATGCAGGAATGTTAATCCATGCATTTATGACCGCAAGGTTAGATTATTGTTATGCTTTATTGGGTGTTGTTCTGCACGCTTAGTAAACAAATTACAGCTAGTCCAAAATGCAGCAGCAAGAGTTCTTACTAGAACCAGGAAGTATGACCATATTAGCCCAGTCCTGTCAACACTGCACTGGCTCCCTATCAAACATTGTATAGATTTTAAAATATTGCTTATTACTTATAAAGCCCTCCTCAGTATTTGAATGAGCTCCTTTTACATTATAATCCTCTATGTCCACTACGTTCTCAAAGCTCAGGCAATTTGATAATACCTAGAATATTAAAATCAACTGCGGGCGGCAGATCCATTTCCTATTTGGCGCCTAAACTCTGGAATACCCTACCTAATATTGTTCGGGAGGCAGACACATGCTTGCAGTTTAAATCTAGATTAAAGACCCATCTCTTTAACCTGGCTTACACATAACATCCGTTAAAGGATTTTTAGGCTGCATTAATTAGGTAAACCGGAACCGTAAACACTACCCATAACACCCAATGTACTTGCTACATCATTAGAAGAATGGCATCTACTCTAATATTAGTCTGTTTCTCTCTAATTCCGAGGTCACCGTAGCCACCAGATCCAGTCTGTATCCAGATCAGAGGGTCACTGCATTCACCCGGATTCAGTATGTATCCAGACCAGATGGTGGATCAGCACCTAGAAAGGACCTCTACATCCCTGAAAGACAGCGGAGACCAGGACAACTAGAGCACCAGATACAGATCCCCTGTAAAGACCTTGTCTCAGATGACCATCAGGACAAGACCACAGGAAACAGATGATTCCTCTGCACAATCTGACTTTGCTGCAGCCTGGAATTGAACTACTGGTTTCGCAGACAGTATTTAAACTGAACAGAGATGACATAAATGAATTCAATGATGAACTGCCTTTAACTAACATTTTGCATTATTGAGACACTGTTTTCCAAATGAATGTTGTTCAGTTGCTTTGACGCAATGTATTTTGTTTAAAGCACTATATAAATAAAGGTGATTGATTGATTGATTTATGTCTGTCCCAGTATCTCATCAAATAATATCGCAAATAATAGAAAAATAAGTACAAAAGATTGGAGAAATGTGATGTAGCCTTTTGTACTTATTTAACTATTATTTTTGGAAGCTTCTGAGACAGTGGTAAAGATCTAAAAGTTAATCGTGATTGACGGGTTGGCAACCACTGTTTTAAAGTCTCAATGTAATTAGCCTCCTAAATAAGAAGATTTTTCGATTGATAACACAAACTTCTTTTATTTTGAAACTTATTTCCTCTAAAACTGTTATACAGAATTATTTTACTACTTTTAGTCTGTTTTGATATTGATACTGACATTTCTATTTAACGGTTTCAAAGAAATGTTATTTGCTTGCATTTAAGTTAAAGCAAATGTATTATGCAAAATTCACTTTTACACCATGTTTGAACAAACGTGTGTTGAACACAACCACCCTACAATGATAAAAATCCACCAACTGACTTTTTTTTATCCCCATTAAACCAAATATATTTATAAATATATTTCTCATGTCTGTTTGACAAGTAGGCAGTAGACCTATAATATAGACCATAGACCAAGATGGCAAGCACATTTTTTCCTTTATTTTACAAAAGCAAAGCATTGCACTGTAAATTTGAAGGTACTCAAATAAAAATAGACAGTTTTGAACGATGTCTTGCTCTTATTTGATGGATATCATATTTTTCTGCTGATATAAGGAATCCAAAGTGTTCGCGCTGGCACCTCCCGTGCAAACAACAAATCAGTTCAGACTTTATTTGTTTATCTGTCTGACTTTTGTACAATATGTAGGTTTTGCTGGACAGCGTGAGCATGACATGTTTTTCAAAACACTTTTTTTCATATCTGAAGGATGATGTTAGTAGATGTTCAGCATGAGAAGTACAAAGCCTTCTTTGTATAATAAGTAGCCTAATAGTTTAGCAACCACATGTTAGACTGCATAACGATTCAGGCCAAATGAGAGGGTTGCAAGTCCACTATGTGTTTAAGTTTCAGTAAGTTTAGTTTAGTTTGCTATGGACAAAGCCACTGGCACCAATTTATATTTCTGCTGATGGGTTTAAAAAAAAAAAGCATTTTATTTTTTATTATAAACACATTTTCAACGCTGTTTACACAAGTAAATGATAACCGGGCTAAGTTATCATACACATGAACAAATGCTTAACATTTTTAAACATATTCATTACTCGGTAATTAATTGGTAATTCTGGGTGTTAGTTTTTAATAGAGTAGGTTTTACTCTGTTTCGATGGTGCGTTTGATGAATTCACTACACCAAACTTATCTTGCAAAGTTAAATGCATGCAATTACCAATCAAATAATACACACATTCCTTCTATGATGGTTGGGCTTCACTAAATACAATTATTTAATAAACACCTGTTTACAAAAAGCACTTATTCATGTGTACACAGAACAAAGTTTGTGTTACACGTAATATCTGAGGGAGCGCAGATCATGATCATTATATATAATGGAAAGCAAGCCTACTGTAAGCCAAGAGATTTGTGCTGGTGCCCTCTCATATTACAATAATGCATTCTAAACATTTGCCAATAATGCCAAAAATTGCCTCAAATTAACTGTAAATATGAGAATAAAGTTATAAAAGCTGCAATACATTTCTTATTGGTTAAGATGAACGAATGTTTTGTGTTTTTCATGAGCACCCACGAGATCGCGACTATGATCGGCACTATAATTACTTTTTTATAAACCATTGTTTATAATGTTTTTTTCTTCCTAACATTCATTTTATTTAGGAACGTTTGGTAACCTTATTAAGCATGGATTTTATTGAAAAGAGCTTAGGATCATGTAACCAGAAGTTTTAAGATAATATGAATATGCTTTTTAAGTTTTTCTTGCCTCATGGGTTTACATTATCTTAACAAGCAAATCAATTCAGCATTAATTTCAGGGTGTGTCTGTGAAACTTTTAGGTACTATCATAGTAGTTTCATGCACATGTGAACGTCATGGCAACATACAACACAAATTAACACTTAACGTAATACGTAAATGTACGTAACTAACATAAATCAAGCAAGCTAGTATGCAAAGTCCACAAAGTGTTGGTGAAATAATACATTAGAGGACCAGAGAGAATAATATGGATTTTTTTCCAGAAAACTTCCTGCACAAAATAAATTGAAATACTTTCAAGGACCTGTATCTATGCATGTTTATTTTCAAACACTTTCCAGGGCACTTTATATTATAATTATTTATTTATTTAGATTCACAAACATTCAAGGATTTCAAGGACCCGTGGGAACCCTGTCGTCATTGAGTCCATTTATGCCAAGTCAAGTATGTTCATGTTAAGTCTGTTTATGCCAAGTCAAGTATGTTCGATTCAAGTCTGTTCATGCCAAGTCAAGACTGTTCAAGTCAAGTGTTTTTTTTTTTGGATTATACTTTGTCTTTGTGTAAATAAACTGCACTTGGACTTCTTACTTCAACTTGCTTTCTTAGTCCATTTGTTACATTGCTGAAGAATTGTTAACTGCAGGCAGGTGAATACTTCATCATATAGGATATATTTTAATATTCCTACCCAAACTGAATGAATAATAAAATGAATAAATATGTAAGATAATAGGACACACTGAGGAACAAATCCCATCCTACATTTCTTGTCAGCATACTTGAACAAATCTACTGAATGTTTACAAAAACTTATGTTGAAATGGTCATGCTGAGGTCACTTACCTGTCCCCATAGGCAATTTCCTGCCATTTCCTGCCATCAAGAGACACCCAGGCCGTGTTTCTGGCATCACGGGACAGCATAATCTAAAATCATAAAATGATTCAGTAAATGTCCTCATGCAGTCAAAGCCAATGAGCAGCAGGTGTTGTGGATTCACCTTGAGCTCAACATCAGCAGGCACTACGATGGGTCTGAAGGAGAGGGAGTGTGGACAGATGGGTGTGATCATGATGGCTGGAACATTTGGGTGGATCATAGATGCACCTGCTGCTACTGCATATGCAGTACTTCCTGTAGGAGTTGACACTACCACACCTGGCAAAGAGAACAAGAAAAATATTACAAAAAAAAAACTTATTTTTCAGAAACGCACATCACTGAACATTATTGGATAAAACGCTATTCTTGAATTTCATCATCAGCATTGTCTCTTTATCAGTAAAAATATAACAGTAAACAGTATGAGTGTAACTACACAAAAATGACAGTTTGGTACATACCTTGGTTTTGAAATTACTGTTTGGTATGTTTTTGGTGCAGAAGGGGGAAAACAGAATATTCTTTTTTTTCTGCGGTTTAATGAACAAACTATGCCTTATTTTACACTAACCATCTCCCTGAACAGTGGTGATCAGGTGACCATCCAGAAACAAGTCCACATTAGAGAGGTAGGAAGATGGACCTCTGTCTACAACGACTTCATTCAGCACCTGACAGAAAGATATATTATTTACAGAAAATAAGACAACGGCTTTATACATGAAAATATCTGGAAACCCAGCATATTAACTGCCAAAAATGAACAGTTTAAAGTGATGAATATCTGCTATGCACATATTACTTCAAGTTCAATGTTCAAGTTGTTTTGATCAAAATTATATCAGATTAAACAATAAGAGGATAAACATGCCAGTGTGTTTTGTGGCATTTCTTCCTGATGAAGTCGAAAATAATTTAATTACTCTGTTATTTTTGATTGTACAGATAAGGGCAATACAAAATTTTAATCTGTAAAGGGTCTACTTTTATTTGTATACACTCAGAATAACAAAAAATCTGTGCTTTTGTAAAATAAAGAAAACATACAGGGTGTGGTTTCTTAACCTCAATCTCTGTGAACCTCTCTCTGGAATGAGTCACAAAAATTAACCAAAACTCAGTGAATACTTGAAACACAGACATGACAAATATGTCTATAAAAATGTAACATTTAATTTAAAAGTCCGTAAAAGTGACTTGTAGTTTTGTAGGCAAACATCAATGCCTTGAATTTTATGCGAGCGGCTATTGGTAGCCAGTGCAAATTGATAAACAGAGATGTGACGTGTATTCTTTTTGGCTCATTAAAAAATAATCTTGCTGTCGCGTTGCTGCCACATTCATTGTAAAGGTTTGATAGAACTGGCTGGAAGACCTGCCAAGAGAGCATTGCACTAGTCCAGCCTGGACAGAACAATAGCTTGAACAAGGAGTTGTGCAGCATGTTCTGAAAGAAAGTGCTTGATCTTCTTGATGTTGAATAAAGCAAATCTGCAGGATTGGACAGTTTTAGCAATGTGGTCTGAGAAAGTCAACTGATCATCAATCATAACTCCAAGGCCCCTGGCTGTTTTTGAAGGAGTCATGGTTGATGTGGCTAACTTGATGGTGAAATTGTGATGAAACGATGGGTTTGCTGGAATAACAAGCAGTTCTGTCATGGCAAGGTTGAGTTGAAGGTGATGGTACATTATCCAGCAAGAAATGTCTGTTAGACAAGCTGAGATGCAAATAGCTACCTTCGGATCATCAGGATGGAATGAGAGGTAGAGTTGAGTGTCATCAGCATAGTAGTGGTATGAAAAGCCATGTTTCTGAATGACAGAACCTAATGATGCCATGTAGACAGAGAAGAGAAGTGGTCCAAGAACTGAGCCCTGAGGCAAAACCTGATGATTACATTATTTTAAATAAGTCCACCCCACAAGATTACTGTTATAAACATGAGCCACGTCTAAAAGGCAAAGGGGGAGGAGTTGCTTCAATTTATAACAACGTTTTCAGGATTTCTCAGAGGGCAGGCTTCAAGTATAACTCGTTTGAAGTAATGGTGCTACATATAACATTATCCAGAGAAACAAATGTTAATGATAAATCCCCTGTTATGTTTGTAGTGGCTACTGTATACAGGCCACCAGGGCACCATACAGACTTTATTAAAGAGTTTGGTGATTTTACATCCGAGTTAGTTCTGGCTGCAGATAAAGTTTTAATAGTTGGTGATTTTAATATCCATGTCAATAATGAAAAAGATGCATTGGGATCAGCATTTATAGACATTCTGAACTCTATTGGTGTTAGACAACATGTTTCAGGACCTACTCATTGTCGAAATCATACTCTACATTTAATACTGTCACTAGGAATTGATGTTGATAGTGTTGAAAATATTCAGTGATGATATCTCAGATCACTATTTAGTTCTGTGCAAACTTCATGTAGCCAAAATTGTAAGTTCTGCTTCTTGTTACAAGGATGGAAGAACCATCACTTCTACCACAACATACTGCTTTTTAACTTATCTTCTTGATGTATCCAAATTCCTTAGCATATCCAAAACCTCAGAACAACTTGATGATGTAACAGAAACTATGGACTCTCTCTTTTCTAGCACTTTAAATAAAGTTGTTCCTTTATGCTTAAAGGGACATTAAGTAACTTTTTAGGTATTTTATTATCTAAAATCAATATTTTTATTCATAAATATGCCCTCAATGGTGTACAAATACCTATGCCAATGTTTAAACTAATCCTTGTAAATGAAGAATTTATTATCTTTATATACATGGGACGGGTAGGTTGACGGAGGCTTCCATGTAGTTCCGCCATCTTGCAAAACTATAATAGCAGAGAGGGACAAAAAGTACTAAGCAAACGCTTTTCCACAGCGCGTTTTCGGTCAGAGCCAGAAACGCAGGTGCAGAGCAGTGAGAGGCGCTTGAAACTGCACCGGCAAGTTTAAAAGTCTGGATTGCATTCTTATTATGGACCGTACATATGCCGCGCCACAGGAGAAGAAAACATCGGCGCCAAAACAGTCAAAAATAGAACGTAAAAGGAAACGTGACCGTAGATTACAGAAAACAAGAGTTAATGTCGGGGAAGCTTTTTCTAGGTGGAAAGAGCTAATGCTGGATAAAGATTTCAAAAGAGACGCTGAAGTGGCCAGTTTTCTTCTCGACAGGTAAGTCAGTGTTACAGTCTGTATTATAATATTTTTTTTTATATCTAACAATGCATATAATTCAGAAAATATAACGAATAAATTAGACATAACTACTAATTACAATATTTCATGTTTTCCACAGTCAGTAATTCATACTGTAACATTCGTTTGTTAGTTGTCATGTTGCAGTTTGTTTGAAATAACACACCTGTTCACCTGAAGGAAAACTCGACGAAGTGCTATTAGAATACATCCTGTCAAAGCTTTTTGGTACATATCGCCTACCGTAGATGCAACGCGCATTTGAAAAAGCGAGGCGCTGGAGAGCAAAATTAGTTTGAATGCAAAATACAATTTCACCACTAGATGGGAGTAATTCCTACTCAGTGTCCCTTTAAGGAAGGTTAAGGAAAACACCATGGCACCATGGTATAATGAGCATACTCGCACACTAAAGAGAGCAGCCCGAAAAATGGAGCGCAGCTGGAGGTAAAACAAAACTAGAGGTATTTCGTATTGCTTGGTGGGAAAGTAACCTATCATACAGAAAAGCATTAAAAACAGCTAGATCCGATTACTTTTCTTCTCTTTTAGAAGAAAACAAACATAACCCCTGGTATTTATTCAATACAGTGGCTAAATTAACGAAAAATAAAGCCTCAACAAGTGTTGACATTTCCCAACACCACAACAGTAATGACTTTATGAATTACTTTATCTAAAATCGATACTATTAGAGATAAAATTGCAACCATTCAGCCGTCAGCTACAGTATCACATCAGACAGTGCACTATAGACCCCCAGAGGAACAGTTCCACTCATTCTCTACTATGGGAGAGGAAGAATTGTGTAAACTTGTTAAATCATCTAAACCAACAGCATGTATGTTAGAACCTATACCATCTAAGCTCCTAAAAGAGGTGCTTCCAGAAGTCATAGGTCCTCTTCTGACTATTATTAATTCCTCATTGTCATTAGGATATGTCCCCAAAACCTTCAAACTGGCTGTTATTAAGCCTCTCATAAAAAAAAAAAAAAACACAACTTGACCCCAAATAACTAGTTAATTATAGACAAATCTTGAATCTCCCTTTTCTGTCCAATATACTAGAAAAGGTGGTATCCTCACAATTATATTCCTTCTTAGACAAAAATGGTATATGTGAGGATTTCCAGTCAGGATTTAGACCGTATTATAGTACTGAGACTGCTCTCCATAGAGTTACAAATGATCTGCTCTTATCATCTGATCGTGGATGTATCTCTCTATTAGTTTTATTGGATCTTAGTGCTGCGTTTGACACAATTGACCACAGCATTCTTTTGCATAGACTTGAACACTTTGTTGGAATCAGTGGAAGTGCATTAGCATGGTTTAAATCATACTTATATGACCGCCATCAGTTCGTAGCAGTGAATGAAGATGTATCATATTGATCACAAGTGCAGTACGGAGTACCTCAAGGCTCAGTACTAGGGCTGCTACTCTTCATGCTTTATATGTTACCCTTGGGAGATATCATCAGGAAACATGGTGTTAGCTTTCACTGTAATGCTGATGATACTCAGCTCTATATTTCTTTGCGGCTCGGTGAAACACAGCAATTTGAAAAACTAATGGAATGCATAGTCGATATAAAAATTGGATGAAGAGTAATTTCTTACTGCTAAATTCAGAAAATACAGAGGTGTTAATTATAGGACCTAAAAACTCTGCTTGTAATAACCTAGAGTGCTATTTGATAGCAATCTTTCCTTAGAAAGCCACATTTCTAGCATGTGTAAAACTGCATTTTTCCATCTCAAAAATAATGAGCTCCTTTTACATTATAATCCTCTACGTACGCTACGTTCTCAAAACTCAGGCAATTTGATAATACCTAGAATATCAAAATCAACTGCGGGTTGCAGATCCTTTTCCTAGATGGCGCCTAAACTCTGGAATAACCTACCTAACATTGTTCGGGAGGCAGACACACTCTTGCAGTTTAAATCTAGATTAAAGACCCATCTCTTTAACCTGGCTTACACATAACATACTAATATGCTTTTAATATCCAAATCCGTTAAAGGATTTTTAGGCTGCATTAATTAGGTAAACCAGAACCGGAAACACTTCCCATAACACCCTATGTACTTGCTACATCATTAGAAGAATGGCATCTGCCCTAATATTTGTCTGTTTCTCTCTCATCTGTAAAGAGGACTTTGGATCACTGGGCAACAGTCCAGTTTTTCTTCTCCTTAGTCCAGGTAAGACGCCACTGATGTTATCCGTGGTTCAGCAAATTCCTTGTTAAGTTCACTTAAATTCTTGAATCGATTTTGCATTACAATCCTCATAAGGCTACGGTTCCCTTGGTTGGTTGTTCATCTCTCTCACACTTTTTCCTTCCACTTAACTTTCTGTTAACATGCTTGGATACAGGACTATGTGAACAGCCAGCTTCTTTGACAAGCAATGTTTGTGGCTTGTGAAGGGTGTCAATGATTGTATTTTGGACAACTGTAGAGACAGCAATCTTCCCCATGATTGTGTAGCCTAGTAAACCAAACTGAGAGACCATTTCGAAGGCTCAGGAAACATTTAAAGGTGTTTTGAGTTGGTTAGCTGATTCGCATGTCACCATATTCTAATTTGTTGAGATTTTTGTTGAATGCGAGCCAAAATCATCACAATTAAAAGAACCAAAGACTTAAACTACTTCAGTCTGTGTGCACTGAATTTATTTAATACACGAGTTTCACAATTGAAGTTGAATTACTGAAATAAATAACTTTTCCATGACATTATAATTTATTGAGATGCACCTCTATGTGTTTATTTTTAACTTGTTTAATGATAATTATTTAGTTTCTCAGACATAAAATATTATTTTAGACAAAAATATTCTTTTACTTGGTTTGTATAGTTTTTGTATAAAAGCTTGGTTGTGTTTAATACTACAAAATCTTTTTTAGGAGTTATTAGGAGTGGGCAATATAAGCGATTTCTTATGTAATAATGTAGTTGCTCCTGATATCAACATGCTAAATGAATGTGTTTTTTTGTTTCTTTCTTTTTTTTTTTTTGATGACCTGATACCTTGAAAACTTCTTTTTCTTGTTTCACTTGTTGAACAGGATCCGTTTTCAGGATTGAAACAAAGTCTATTCATTACTCTGTTAAGATCAATATGCTTAACAATGTGTTTTTGACCTTCACTGTGTATATTTTAGTGCTATCAAATAGTGCATTAACATATGCAGTTAATTTTTCAGTTTAACGCGTTAAAGGTGACATGATGAAAATCTGACTTCTCAGGTTTTAAGTGCTCTATAATCAGGTCCCTGGAGCATCTATCAACCAAGGAAATGTAACAAAGATTAACCCAGTAACTTTGTTTTGGTAAGGATTTTTTTTTAATCATCTGAAAACGAGCATGTCTGATTTAGCGCCCATAGTGATGTTGCAAAGAAATCTCATTCTAATATTACTGCCCCTTAATCTATAAATTTCCATCCATGGCACCGTCATTTTGATTTAGCAAGTGACAACGGTATACGGTATACGACTCTAACGCAATGGTGAAAGTTTGAGCAAAACATGCCAACTGTTCTGTCTTTAGCTGCACAGATGAGCACAGAACACTATTTAGAGTCCCAGCCTCAAAAGAGACAAGAGAGCAGTGGATTAATTGATTTATTTACTGTACTGTATGTTGCTGCTGCCAACAGATCTAAGATAGACATGCAATTTATTTCCCATCTGTTTACCTTCACAGACGTAACCTACTGTTTTTGTAACTCGTGTTTTTTTTATGTAAACTTGTGTGTGAATGAGAACTTTGTTTAGTACTCATATGATGGGACAGGCACTTTCTTTCTGTGTGCTTTGGATGTTTGCACTCAGATAATGGTTTAAAACGCATCATTTCAGTGCAATAAACATGATAATCAAAACCAAAACGGATGTTTTTAGCAGGTATGAGCTGTAATGGTGCAACTCTATTCTGGAAAAGAGGGTGGGGAGCAGCAGCTCATTTGTATTGACCTGTGCTTGTAGCGCATAATTGCACGCACAAATGTACCTACACGCACTGTATCATTTCATATTATATCGTGAAAAAAGTATGAGCATGCAATGTCATAGTTATGTCATCAGTTAAGTCATGTTACCAAAAAAGCAATTAAAGCTGCCTTAAAAACTGTGCATGTATGTATTGTTATATGAGTATTGTTACATGAGTCACATTTAAGAACATGCCTCGGTAATGCAGTGGTTTTCCAAACTGTCCTAGAGCAGCACTGTCTCCCTCATCCAACATGCCCGAATCAACACAACTTCAACTAATAGCCATTGTAACTGCTACTACAGTGAGAACAGTAGTTCATTTTTATGCTACGGTCATTTATAATGTGATATTATTCAAGATATTGGACTCTGAATATTACATTTACATTTATTCATTTAGCAGACGCTTTTATCCAAAGCGACTTACAGATGAGGATAGTGGAAGCAATTAAAAACAACAAAAAGAGCAATGATATATAAGTGCTATAACAAGTCTCAGTTAGGTTAACACAGTACACGTAGCATGGGATTTTAAATAATATAATAAAGTTAGAGGGTTAAATAAAGATGGAAGAGATTCTTGAAGATGGCTAAGGACTCAGCTGCTCGGATTGAGTTGGGGAGGTCATTCCACCAGGAGGAATATTAGATATTGTTTTTTTGTTTTTGTTTTTTACAGGTGTCACTGTAAATATTAATGAGAATAAGTAATAGTAAATAATCAACCTTACTTCAACTCTGTCTTCATTGGCTACAGTTTAACTTGCCGTTTAGTCAGAGTTTCAACACACTTGTATGAGGACACTATAACACATCACACCTGTACTGAGGGCCCTCAATGGTTGCTTATTCAATTTAGAACAGATTTTAAAGTTCTCTTAGAGGGTTAGTTCACCCCAAAAGGAAAATTATGTCATTAATGACTCACCCTCATGTCGTTCCAAACCCGTAAGACCTCCGTTCATCTTCAGAACACAGTTTAAGATCCGTCCGTTTTGAAGCATCAAAAATACATTTTGGTCCAAAAAATAGCATAAACTACGAATTTATTCAGCATTGTCTTCTCTTCCGTGTCTGTTGTGAGCGCATTCACCACAGTGTAATGATATCCGGTTCGCAAACGATTAATTCGATTTAACTGGATCTTCTTGAACCAGTTCACCGAATCGAACTGAATCGTTTGAAACTGTTTGCGTCTCCAATAAGCATTAATCCACAAATGACTTGAGCTGTTAACTTTTTTAATGTGGCTGACACTCCCTCTGAGTTAAAACAAACCAATATCCCGAAGAAATTTACTCCAACAATACACTGACCGAACTGCTGTGAAAAAAGAACTGAAGATGAACAAAGAGCCGAGCCAGATAATGAATATGATAACTTAAAGTAATGACTATAACTATGGATCTATGAGACCGAATGATGACCGTCACCACGGTCTTACCTTGAATGACGCCATTCTGCCAGCTCTCCTCGAGACCTAATGTAAACAATGTCAGGTGACTGACCCCTAGTGGTTGGTTCCCTATAAAACATCCGGATGAACCGAACACTTCCTCTTGCCTGGAACGCCTCAGTTAATCCCGAGTGACAAGAAATGGTGACGGTCATCATTCGGTCTCATAGATCCATAGTTATAGTCATAACTTACGATCTATTTCGACCTCACTCAGAGCGTCACCACGGTCTTACCTTGGATGACTAGTGCCATCAAGGTCACGAGGGAATGTAAGCCTCTCCTTCTTTACAAAAAAAATACATTTTGGTCCAAAAAATAGCATAAACTACGAATTTATTCAGCATTGTCTTCTCTTCCGTGTCTGTTGTGAGCGCATTCACCACAGTGTAGTGATATCCGGTTCGCAAACGAATAATTCGATTTAACTGGATCTTCTTGAACCAGTTCACCGAATCGAACTGAATCGTTTGAAACTGTTTGCGTCTCCAATAAGCATTAATCCACAAATGACTTGAGCTGTTAACTTTTTTAATGTGGCTGACACTCCCTCTGAGTTAAAACAAACCAATATCCCGAAGAAATTTACTCCAACAATACACTGACCGAACTGCTGTGAAAAAAGAACTGAAGATGAACACAGAGCCGAGCCAGATAATGAATATGATAACGTAAGTTATGACTATAACTATGGATCTATGAGACCAAATGATGACCGTCACCACGGTCTTACCTTGAATGACGCCATTCTGCCAGCTCTCCTCGAGACCTAATGTAAACAATGTCAGGTGACTGACCCCTAGTAGTTGGTTCCCTATAAAACATCCGGATGAACCGAACACTTCCTCTTGCCTGGAACGCCTCAGTTAATCCCGAGTGACAAGAAATGGTGACGGTCATTATTCGGTCTCATAGATCCATAGTTATAGTCATAACTTACGATCTATTTCGACCTCACTCAGAGCGTCACCACGGTCTTACCTTGGATGACTAGTGCCATCAAGGTCACGAGGGAATGTAAGCCTCTCCTTCTTTACATCCCTGCTTAGCGGCCGAGAGCAGAATTGTGGACCCAAGCGTAACTGGGTCCGCCACATTGACCCTGTAATACTGGGCAAAGGTACAAGGTGAGCTCCATGATGCCACTGCACATATGTCCGTTAGTGCCACCCCCTTCAGTGCTGCCCAGGATGTGGCAAGACTCCTGGTAGAATGAGCTACCAGGTTCCCTGGGACTGGTAAGCTCTGACTGGAGTATGTGTGTGCAATAGTGTCTACTTTCCAATGTGATAGGCGCTGTTTCGAGGCTGGTTTTCCGATACTTTTCTTATCAAAACACAAAAACAACTGAGTGTGTAAATGTCGTAACGACTGTGTCTGCTCAATGTATGTGCGAAGTGCTCGAACTGGACATAAGGTAGCAAGATCAAGTTCTGTACAAGAGAGATCAGGATCAGGTTGAAACGCTGCAAGTTTGATTACTTGATTGATCGTGCAAGTATTAAGAACTTTAGGCAGGAAAGCCCGGTTCGGCCAGAGAGAGACCCCTGAATAGTTTGCCTTCCATCTCAGACAGTCTTCACTTACTGCTAAAGAATGTAACTCACCCACTCTCTTTGTTGAACAGATAGCAAGAAGAAAAACTGTTTTCCACGTCAGTGATTTAAGATCCGCCTGGGCCAATGGTTCAAATGGGTCTCTAGTCAATGACTGTAGAACCATGGGAAGATCCCAGGATGGTGATCTCAGCCTTTTGTCTGGATAGAGGCGACGTGCACCTTTGAGAAATTGAGTAACCAACATGTGTTTACCAACTGATAAACCTTCCACAATACTGTGGAAATGGGAAATAGCCGCCACATAAACTCGTACGGTGTTGACTTTTTTTCCTGAGTCTAAAAGTGACTGAAGAAAGCATAAAATGGAATCGAGACCACAATTCATGGGGTCCAAGTTTTTGTCCTGACACCAGTTAGAGAACACACGCCACTTACTTGAGTAGTTATCCCAAGTGGAAGGTGCTTTAGCATTGTTTATGGTTCTCCTTACTGCCTCCTCTAGCTGACAAGAGAGGGGCTCAGTAGGGGCCAAACCCAGAGTTGTAATGTGGCTGGGTTTGGGTGCCAGATCTGTCCCTCCACTTGAGAGAGAAGGTCTGTTCTGGTTGGTAGTGGCCATGGATGGCCCTGTACCAGACATAGGAGAGGTGGGAACCAATGTCTCTTTGGCCATTTCGGGGCGATCAGTAAGATCTTGCAACATCCCAGATCCACCCTTTTGAGCACATGAGAAATCAATGGTAGGGGAGGAAAAGCATATAATAAACCTCCCGGCCACTCGTGAGACAGTGCATCAAGTCTCAAAGGCCCTTCTTGGCCACTCAGAGAGAACCACATCTTGCAATGGGTTGTCTCGGCTGATGCAAACAGGTCGGTGTGGGCTCTCCCAAACCGGGTCCAAATGAGATGCACCACCTCCGGGTGTAATCGCCATTCCCCCGGGAGAGGTCCAGTTTGGGAGAGGAGATCTGCTGCCCGGTTCACTTTTCCGGGTATGTAAATTGCCCTGAGAGAGGCGAGTCTTGGGTGAGCCCAAAACAGAAGTCTCCTGGTTTCCTGGAGGCAGCGCAATGACCTGGTGCCTCCTTGGTGATTGATGTAATAAACTGCCGACATATTGTCGGTTCTTACAAGGACATGCCTGTCCTGTAGGAACGGAATCAAGTGTCTCAAAGACAGATAGATTGCTCTCAGCTCCAGCACATTGATGTGTTCCATAGTCCATGGGAACATCCATGAGCCTCTGACTGATCTTCCTTGCCAGACAGCCCCCCAACCTTTCAGAGAAGCATCGGTTGTCACCACCATTCTCCTCGCTGGTATATTTCCCAGAGGAACACCTTGACCCAACCTGCTGCTGCTTATCCATGGACGCAGAGCCTGAACACATTTCTGAGTGACTTTCAACTTCACTCGCCTGTGTAATTTTGGGTGGAGTTGAAATTTGTTGATCCACCATTGCAATGGTCGTGCTTTGAGCAGTCCCAGAGGCACTACCTTTATTGCTGCCGCTATCATCCCCAGTAATCTTTGGAACTGTGCCAACTCCATCCGCTTGCCTAAGCGGAAAGATAGTGCCAGGGCAGATAACCTTGCTACCCTCTGTGGGGAAAGATATGCTGTAATTGTTAAGGTGTTCAAAACTAACCCTACAAATACGGTCTCTTGCCGTGGTTCGACATTTCTTTTTTTAAAATTCATGCGGAACCCAAGCTCTTGTACATGGTTGGTAACAGCCTCTGTATCTCTTAGAACCTTGTGACGGCTTGGTGCACAGATTAGCCAGTCGTCCAGGTATGGGAGGATCTTTATACCCACTGCCTGAAGAGGGTAAAGAACGGCTGACACCACCCTGGTAAATACACTGGGGAGAAAGGGAAAGGCCAAAGGGAAGGACCTCGAATTGATATGCTTGGCCTTGAAAAGCAAAGCGAAGAAACTTCCTGTGATCTGGATGAATGGGCACATGAAAGTATGCATCTTTGAGGTCTAGAGTTGTAAACCACTCGTTTGGCTCTATAACCTCCAAGATTTGGGCGGTGGTCAGCATCTTGAATGGCAACACTTTTATGTATGCATTCAGACGTCTTAGGTCTAAAATGGGTCGGAGACCACCATCTTTTTTGGGCACAAGGAAATAGTTTGAATAAAACCCAGTGTGCTGTTCGCAGGGTTGTAGCTGAGTAATTGCCTTCTTCCCAAGAAGGGTTGTTATTTCTGTGGATAAAATTTCTGCCTGGACTGCGTCTTTGACCACAGTTAAGTGAATCCCTGAAAACGAAGGAGGTCATTGCCGGAACTGGATTCTGTATCCGCTCTTTATCGTAGCGAGTACCCAATGATCTGAGATTTTCCTCTCCCAGCTGTCCAGGCATAGCTGGGAGCAGATTCCGGCAGCTCTTCCAGGATTGTTACGCAGTTCCCCCATAGGGGCCTGAGCCCCTGGGGTTTCGCCTCTTTTGTGGTGCATCTCTAACTGATGTATGAGACCGAGCCATTTGGGAATGCCGTGGTGCTTGTCTGGCACTTTGGCTGCTATCAAACCTCTGAGAATGGGTATTTTGTCTTCTGTTGAACTCCCATGGTCCTGGCCAACTAAAATGGGGATGATGAGGGGGCTGAAAGCCTCGATATGACTGTCTAGCTGCCTTAGCGGGACCAAATGTGCGTTGCACTGATTCTCTTCTCTTCCGCGCTTGCTCAGCTTTATCAAGCGTCGTCTGAGAGTCTGGGTGAAACACACGGCCTGGTTTGACGGGTATGTATGTCAGTTCCTTCCTGATAGTATCAGCATTGAACTGGGGTGCAGCTTTGGGATGATTCCAGGCTTTGCTTAGCATTTGTGAATAGTCCTCAGTAACAGGAATCGAAACAGATGGTTGAGACTGGGAGACCCCAGCCCACACACCTTGCACCACTGGTATCGTTGATGCCTCAGCCTGGGTTTCCAAACCTAGAATTCTTGCAGCACTAAGAATTATGTTAAAAATGTCAGGTTGGTTACGGTCTCCATCAATAGCAGAAGACCTGGACTCATCTCCTTGATCTTCCTCACTCACATCCTGATCATTACTACCAAAAAGAGAGTCATGAGCATGAAGAGAAATTGTGTCAGGAATGTTACCTCTTCCGCCCTGATTTGGAGGAATATCATCCTCAGAAACAACAGATGAAACGGCATGTTGTTGTCCACCTAACCCCCTATCGTGGGGTCTAAAATTATCCATTTTCCCAGCCAAATCCCGTAAAGTTGCTAGAATTTGCAACTGGGTGTCAACTTGAGGTTCTGAAGCCCTTGACCTTCTTCCATCAGAGCAGCTAGGTCCATCATGGACTTCAACAGGAGAATGTTCCCTTCTCCGTTTAAGAGAGCGTGCATCAACCACTGATCCTGATGCACCTCTAACATGAGCTGGCCATTCAAAAAGGCTAGCTCTCTGCACCCACTCTTGTAGGGAGAACACAGCTGCGGCCGGGCATGGTTTTCCAATGTCCTCCAGTAAATGGGCTATACCCAGACATGATGGACACTCGCGATGTCCATCCCGAGGATGCATAGTAGCACGACAATAATGGCACAGAGGTTGACTCATGATTGTTAGACAGCTGCGTACAGTTGTAGCTCAGATAACACATAGGAATACTCCTGCGCACAGGAGTTTGCCAATGATATGTAAATGTGTGTATACACAATGAAAATTATATATATATATATATATATATATATATATATATATATATATATATATATATATATATATATATATATATATAAGCGTCGGAATACAATCCCTACAAAACAAATTTAAACATGAATCAAATTCGTTAAATTCGTTAAATTGTAATGTAAATAATACCACATTACCACTCACAACCACTCACCTGAAAATATAGAAGAAAAAGGAAAAAAATACTGCAATCCTCAGGGGCACCAGGCGCCTGCACTATAGTGACGGATTGAATGGGTACAGATTTCCAAATAACAGTGTATACACGCGGATTTCCTCCAAACCGGTCTCTAGAGAGGCGAGAAAGGCAAAGAGGAAGTGTTCGGTTCATCCGGATGTTTTATAGGGAACCAACCACTAGGGGTCAGTCACCTGACATTGTTTACATTAGGTCTCGAGGAGAGCTGGCAGAATGGCGTCATTCAAGGTAAGACCGTGGTGACGGTCTGAGTGAGGTCGAAATAGATCAAGCACGCCAAAGTATGGCCTAAAGGTTCCTGCACAATTTCACCAAGAGATTTAAAAATTTATATTTTTGCTTTAAGCACGATTACTCTAACAAATATTAGTCACAGCGGCAAAATGCACCCATTTATTCATCTCATCTCTAATATGTTACAATTAAGCAGTAGATACTGTTTATAAGGGTTGGGAGATTCTCCCCCATTTTTCCCTATGTGTTATAGATTGCAAAGGACTTACTCTGTTACTAAGTCATTTTAGCGTTATTACCACTAAATTGAAATAATTTAATAAATGGTTCACGTCTATCTAAAGAAAGGGCAATAAAAATTAAACACATTACTGAAATCCAATGCAGGGGTTAAAGCAAAAATTTTTTAATTAAATAAAATGTAAAAAAATAAATGAGCATGAACTTTTTTCCGTGGTTTGAGGGTTGAGTAGGATGCACCATATTTAAACTATTAAGTTTGCTTATTAAAGCGTTTAAACTAAACTCTCAGAAGTTTGGACACGCGCGATCAAGTGGACATTACGCTAATTATATGCAAGAACCGGAGAACAGGGCGTAGGTCCTGCCCAAGACAATATCTGATTGGCTGTCACACTAAGAAGGACGGATCAGATGGACACGCTTATAACCCAATGACAAGCAACTATGCGTTGCTTTTAGCTCTGTGCCTTGCATTGCCCTGCTGGCAGTGACTTGGGCTTTTGCCTATTTTTGTGCTGACCTTTCCATCGTCCAGCTTCAAACCACCAAGAGCACACTCAAAACTCATCAACTCATCTGTAAGATCCTTTGTTGAACTTCGTCCAAGAAAACCCTCTCAGAGAAACTTCTTTAATCCAGGAAGTCTCGTGAACTAAGTGCCACCCGGAAAAGTCAACCAACCACTCACCATCGATTGCTGTCTCTCCGAACGCATCATCGACCGACTGCCAGCCAATCAGTGCCAGAGAATCACTCTCCAGCAACTTCGTTACAGAAGAGAATGCATCCAAAGCCAACAAGGAGCATCCAAACGCAAGTACACAATACCTCCTAATTCTGTCTGAAACTGGTGCAAATCTTATTAAGAAAATGAACTAAGATTAAAGTGCTAGTAGATTGATTCTCTCAGGTTGCGGTCAAGAAATAGTGTTCTCTGTCACTGTCTGAATGACTGTTTGTGTGTTTTCGTTACTTTAGTTTGTGTGTATTAGAGCATTGGTTCCCAACCTGGGGTCCGCGCCCCCCACAGGGGGGGGGGGGGGGGGAGCGGATATGCTTTGAGGGGAATAAAGATGCATAAAATGTTCTACTAATAATTTTATATAAAAATATTTTTTCAAAGTTTAAAAAAAATCATATGCTAACAATGCCAATTTCAATTACAATTTCGTTATTTCAAATGTAGGCCCATTGCGCGTGGCAAGCGCGCTCATAATGTAAAAGAGACGCCGACGCGACCACAACAGTGGCCAACATCAAATGGCAAACATAATGCAAGGGGAACGAAACTGCTCGTTCCCTTATCGAGTCCGTCTCTCGACATTACGTATGGGGAAATCCATTTCCTCGAAATTATGAAGTCTGATTGAATAACTCTTTTGCTTGCAAATAGCCAATGGCGCCCTTGCCCTCACCTGATTGGCTGACAGCCATCAATATAGGTGACGGTGGGCGCCAAAACCCTCAGAATCTTTTTTCTTCACTTGAGTCTGGTTTCGCCGTGGATTCACACATACAGAGCGGAAAATTGTGGAAAATTATCCCCTCTCGCGTTCCGGTGATTTTACTCTTAAAATGTCTCTTTGCTGCATGTGTGGTGGGCCCATTGATTTCCCGGACGCACACGAGCAGTGTGTGCTGTGCCTGGGTCGGGCTCACACAGAGGCGGCATTCGAAGGACCGGGATGTGCCTGTGAGGAGCTTCCCATCAAGATCCTTCGTGCAAGGCTGGCCGTTACCCGTAACGGTGGCCCTGTAAATCCTGCCTCTCTCCCGTCCGCCGCCGTCCAGCCGTGAACCGGGAGACTGCAGAGAGCTCCGTCGACAGATTCTGTCGAGGTACTGGCGTCGGCCCAACGCCCACGCCACCCTCACGTGGAAGATCCCCTCTCATACTCTGAGGCCAGTTACCGCCCTCCACTAGAAGCGCGGGAAATGGTCTCGTTTGGATATGACGAGGACGACGCCATGTCTACTAATGCCTCAGACCCGGGAGCGTGGTCCGAGGCCCCGTCTGAAGCCGCCCCCGCCTCGCTGGATGCCGAGCTTATGTCGATCCTCACGGAGGCGGTGGCAGATATGGAATTGGAGTGGACAGCCCCCAAGGAGCTGCCGTCTAAGAGATGGATGGACGGTTCTTTCCTCGGCAGATCCTCGCGCACATTCAGCCCGGCGATTACTTCATTGCAGTGGATTTAAGGATGCTTACTTCCACATCCAGATAGCCCCACATCACAGGCGCTTCCTGCGTTTTGCATTCGAGGGTGTGGCGTACCAGTTCAAAGTGTTGCCGTTTGGGCTCGCTTTGGCTCCCCGTGTATTTACAATATGCATGAATACAGCGCTCGCTCCCCTGAAACTCAGTGGAATGCTCGACGACTAGTTAGTCATCACTCGGTCGAGAAGCGCTCTCGAGGAACACAAACACAGACTCCTTGCCCATCTGACAGGTTTGGGGCTGTCTGTGAACATTCAAAAGAGCACACTGCAGCCGTGCCAATATATCACATTCCTGGGTATGATACTGGACTCACGCTCTATGACCGCGAAGCTGTCAGAGCCGAGAATCCAGTCGATTCAAAATACACTAGCCCTCTTCGTTCAAGGCAGAGCTATCCCCTTAAGAACGTTTCAGAGGTTGCTCGGTCTGATGGCGGCCGCAGCCTCCGTCTGCAGACTGGGCTTGTTACACATGAGACCGCTTCAACACTGGTTACAGAGCCGAGTGAAGCCGCGGGCGTGGAGAGCGGGAACGGAACGCCTTATCATAACGCGTTTATGTCTCGAGAATCTGGCGCCTTGGTTCGGCACGACCATATTAGAGCAGGGTGCTGCTATGGACAAAGTGGTCAGATGTGTAGTGGTCACTACGGATGCTTCACTATCAGGCTGGGGAGCCCTATGCGATGGCAGACCAGCATTCGGTACGTGGACAGGGGACCAGACGCGTTGGCATGTAAACTGCTTGGAGATGGAAGCGGTTCATCTAGCGCTGCAGAGTTTCCTTCCGTTTGTGAAACACCGTCATGTTCTCATCAGAACGGACAACACGGCGGTGGTGGCGTACATCAATCGCCAGGGAGGTTTGCGTTCACGATCCCTGCAGGGATTAGCGAGACAATTGCTGTTATGGACGGACAGGGTACTTCTGTCGATTTGAGCAGTGCACGTACCGGGCAGTTTGAATTGCGGCGCGGACATGCTGTCCAGGGCCGGCATTGTACACAGAGAATGGAGGCTCCATCCGCAAATGATAAATATGATCTGGAATCTGTTTGGCAAAGCGGAGATCGACCTCTTTGCGTCGCAAGAGAACGCCCACTGCCCTCTGTACTTCTCGCTGACATCATCCCCCCTGGGGGGAGACGCGCTGTCGAGCCACTGGCCAAAGGGACGGAAGTATGGTTTTCCCCCAGTCAAGTTAATGCCGCTGGTGCTGCAGAAGATCAGGGAGGAGAGATGTGCGTTGATCCTGGTAGCACCCAAATGGCCCAACCAGCCATGGTTCCCCGGAACTGGTGAACATGTCGCGGCTTCCCCCGTGGCGGATCCCGCCGAGAAGGGACCTCTTATCCCAGGCGAGGGGCACCAAATGGCACCCCAACCCAGAGCTTTGTGATCTGCATGTGTGGTAGATCAGCGTGGAGTATATCAGCGAGTGCTGCAGACAATAGCAGAGGTTAGAGCCCCTTCGACGAGGCGTTTATACACTCTGAAGTGGAAAGTATTTGCTAACTGGTGTGTTGACAAAAATGAGAACCCCAGGAGTTGCGATATCTCCATTATTCTGACCTTCCTACAGGAACGTCTGGATGCTGGCAGTACCCCATCTACAGTGAAAGTCTACGTGGCCGCTATCGCCGTTTTTCGTGACTTGCTAGACGGCCATTCAGTGGGGAGGCACCCCCTGATAACGGGCTTTCTTCGGGGAGCTAGGCGGCTTAATCCACCCCGCCTTCGTCAGATGCCGGTTTGGGACCTGTCATTAGTGCTTAGTGTGCTGTCCAACCCACCTTTTGAACCAGCCGAGTTTAGCGACCTTAAAGTGCTCTCATTTAAGACGGCGCTACTGCACGCGCTAGCTTGTGGGAAACGAGTGGGAGACTTGCATGCCCTGTCAGTAAACAGCGCGTGTATGCAGTTTGGACCGGACGATTGTATGGTCAGACTTTTACCCAAACGCGGCTATTCGCCTAAAGTGCTCTCAACGCCGTTCAGAGCTCAGATAGTTACAATTCAAGCATTTTGCCCCGAGGAGGACAGTAATTCAGTGTCTCAGAAGTGCGCTTTGTGCCCTGCGTGCATATGTGAACAGGACTAGCCAGTTTCGAACTTCAGAGCAGCTTTTCGTCTGCTACGCGGGTACTGTCGAAGCAGAGGCTATCACACTGGATAGTGGAGGCTGTGCGACTAGCTTATGCTTCCCGGGGAACCGCCTGCCCAATCGGGGTGCACGTCCACTCCACAAGGAGTTTGGCGTCGTCATGGGGTTGGGCGAAAGGTATGTCTATTCAGGACATTTGTTTCGCAGCGGGCTGGTCGTCTCGCAACACGTTTGCGAGATTCTATAATCTGGACATTCCCTCTTTCGCATCACATGTGCTGTCAGTGCAGGAGGAGGGAGTTGAGCAGTCATTGGACTAAGCTATGGGCACGCCCTGCCTAGCGCGTGCACTAGCTGTGGTTTCTACCAGTTCAGCGTCAGTTATTGTTGTAATAGCTGCGGTTGAGGTATTCATTCACTATCTAATGTGGTCCCTTTATTATGCCCGCATTATAAGCCGGCAGTGAATTCCCAAGCACCAACATATTGCTGCATTTTCCCCATATCACACCAGTGTTGCTTATCTGGGTGCACTGGATTACGATGGTGTAAGAGCTGATTTGGCTCTGTGCCAAGAGGTGTTTCAACCAGGTCCGGTACCCGACCTAGAGCTAACGCGCTGTAAGAACTAGTGCTTATGCTCTTCTGTGGCTCGATGCGAGCTGGGCCGGACAGTATTTCCCACACGGCGGGGGTTTTATTGTTCCCCATACGTAATGTCAAGAGACCGACTCGATAAGGGAACGTCCCCGGTTACTCACGTAACCTTAGTCCCCTGAGAGGAGGGAACGAGACATTACGTAACCTGCCGTGTGGAAAAACCTTCCAGCCTCATTACTCTCGTTCGGTGGAAGATTCTGAGGGTTTTGGCGCCCACCGTCACCTATATTGATGGCTGTCAGCCAATCAGGTGAGGGCGAGGGCGCCATTGGCTATTTGCAAGCAAAAGAGTTATTCAATCAGACTTCATAATTTCGAGGAAATGGATTTCCCCATACGTAATGTCTCGTTCCCTCCTCTCAGGGAACTAAGGTTACATGAGTAACCGGGGACGTTATTGTTGTGGTTGACGGACCGTTTATCAGTTTGGACCAGTGCAGCGCGAGCCGATCGTGATCATGCGATGCTGTTACTACACAGCGCTAATAAGAGATCCAGTAAAGAAAGCATTTGAATTTGCCACAGAAGTAATAACATCGCTGCGAGTTCTAGAGAGAAACATTCACATTTCTCCGTTATTAACGGATCAAACAGCGCGTGGAAACCAGGAAGAAACATTGTGCCATGAATGAATTATCCAATGTCCAGATCTGCAACATTCACCATGGATTTACTGTAGTAACACTAACCGAACCATTAAAGTTTGGCAGGAATAGTAGGCTATAATGCCTTCAAGTAACATTACATCTGTTTTATTTTGACATGAATACAATTGCTGCTCTTAAATGATAATCTGAAATAAAATAAACCTTGGTTTATAACTATTACAATTTCATTTTTTTTCAAGAAGCTGTTTTGTTTTATATGCTCATAAGAAGAATCAATTAAAGCTCCAGAATTACTCAAAAGTAAAAAATATCACACTTTATTATGTTAGTTTTAATAGAAAAAAAAAGAAATCAAGGAAATTTTCTGGCAATTCCCAAGGAAAAAGGTTGGGAACCACTGTATTAGAGTAGTAAAATAAATCCTTGTTTGATTTTACATACCAGTGTCTTGTGCTGTGTGCTTACAAGTTACTGCCTTAAACTGTAGATTCTGTTACCTTGCTCATAATCAGTTAACATAATTTTATGATATTATTACCGTAGGCCACGGAATAATATTTTGTCCAGACTTGTTTTAAATTCCCTAATCTCAATTTATCAGTTGACGAATAGTTGATAAAGTGTTAAATATTAATTCTGAATAATTTGCATACTAATTTGGTTCTTATTCACTGTAATTCAATCCCCTTTGAGTTATATTGGTGTTAATTCCCTTATTAATCTTACATTTTATGGTGGAGAAAATTTTGGGCAGTTTAAACTAATTTGTAAGCACAAAACAAGTCATTTGTGATTGTATCTAATCTATTGGTCTGGAAAGATACATTAGAGACACAGGAAAACAATAATTTTATTGTTGATGTGTAACATTAAGAGCGCATAACAGGGCGTGTGTGAATGAATGGAAATCTAAACTCACGTTTAGTCTGTATACGTGTTTTGTTGTTATTGTCGCCATACAGCGCACCAGGACAGAAGTGAGCGTGTTCCTCGCTTTCTTCCTAAAAGGCCTTGTTATAGCTAGATTGATTAATTATTGTGTGTTCCAATGTTAAATTAACTAAGCTGTCTCCCTACGTTGACATTAGATTAGCTAACTAATGTACCGGTCTGTATCGACTCTTGTTGAAGTTAAGATACAGTTACTCGTGAAACACTACATGTGTAAGAGTTTGATTTGAATGGGAGTATTTTGTTAATCTTGATCAAGTTTAATGATGAAGTAAATCCTGCATGCTCTGTGCTGCATGTCCACAGAAACTAACATGAAGAATTCTGATCAGCTGAGATCGCAATAACATTATTGTTTTAACCGTAGTGCATCTGCAGTGCACAAAATATTTTGCCTCACTCACAAAGAGCTGAGATTTATTGAGCGATATATCATAAAGAATAAGCGCCCATTGTTTGTGTAATACTGAAATACGCTGCCATTTCATGTAATGTTTTGAACTTTGTCTGCACCCAGACATACCCTCGTGCATCTTGAACTGTATTGCTGTGCGTCACAATTGTAACAGCCGTGACACAGAAGTATGAAAAAGATTTTCCGGTTGACCCTCAAGTGCGCATGCGCACACTGTTGTCAACAACTCGGGTGTTCACTATAGACAGTAAAAGAAATGGACACAGCGACCCCACTGGAATCAACGGAGACAAATGAAGTCAATTAGAAGCACGCACTTCCTGGGGGTCGAGCGTACTGCGCAGACTCAAACTGAGCTTCATGACGTAGATGTCACGTGAGCAACATGTAAGTCTCCTAATCGCTGTGCCAAGAGAAATCTGAATCACCCACCGAATCTTGCAGAGAATGCAAGCGTGAACAGGAGCAAATTTTGGTAAGTATTCTAATTAATGATCTCCCTTGACTTTATGCCTCCGTGCCCCCCCCAATAGCCTCACGGACCGTAAAAGATTGCCTGCGAGCTTCTCCTCCTGTCCATACAGTAATTTCTCTAATATTTGCTGTTTAAGTGACGCCAAAATGAATGGGAGTCAATGGAATACTAACAGCAGGTTGGGGTCCGCTAGCCAATGGCGGCGCCCAGGGGTGCTTCAAAAAAATATTAAACCCTGCCCCCCTGGTGTTCACGGAAGTCTATACTAAAGCCATTAGCCTCGTAGGTTAGCACAAGCATTGTTGTGGCTCACTGAAGCTGGATGCAGTGTTTTGTAGCAGTGTTGAAATTATTTAAACATCTCCACTCTAACAATCTGTGAACATTCCCATCTTATGTTTTACTCTTTTTAACTTCCCTCTTCCCATTAAATGAATATTAACTCAGAAGTATTTAATTTGTGACAAATCTACCATTAACTAGAGTTAAATCTAATCGTAAACACCTATACCCTAAGCATTACATTGGCAATAGCTCTTCAATTTTGTAATAGGAAATCTTGACCTTCAAAGTTAAGTAAACCAGTTACCAATTAGATCAGCCATTCTAATTTTCTTCTCTTTTGTATTATTTAGTTTTCTCATTTATTTTTTTTCCTTTATTTTACGTTATTTATTTACTTTGTTTTATGGTTTATGGTTTCCTTTCTCATTCTGTACCGTCATGGGCAGTTCCTTTGCATGTTAATTACTATAAACGCTTGGATTACAATTTCAGTCTCATTTCTTTTAAATAAATAACAGGGAACTTCATCATTCATTTGTTTTAAATAAAGAGACGACAATTATTAAAAAGTGGTTTATTTACTTTTAATTTTACATTTATTTTATTTTTTCCTTTTTTATATTTTTCTTTTATTTTTAATTAATTTTTTTAAAAAATCTCCTATTGCCAGTATTGTTTTCCCTTCTGCTTCATTTTCCCTTGTCTTATCTTCAGTGGGGGCAGTAATGTATGAAGATATTTATTGACATAAATGTATAGATAAAACACTCGAGTTTAATGATAAAGTGGAAACAACTCCCTTTTGACATTGTTTTATTTAGGTGTGCACCAAATAAAAGCAGCCTTTAATTGCAGCAAGGCTTAGTGGATTAGCATATAACCATAGCTTAACTATTGGTCAACTAGATCCACATTCTAAATGAGTCAGTATCCATTCCCTCACTTGCATTTAATTCCTTCCTTGTCTTTTCTGCTCTTCTCTCTTCTACCCATGATATTTCTGGAACTGAACCTGTGAGAATCAATCAAGAATCAAAAAGTAATTACAGGAAGTTTTCAAAAGAAACTGTTCGCAAACATTCTGAAGTTTTCAACAGTTGTGTGAATTCACCCTCCTTGCACCACACTCTACACTCTAAGATTTTGGCATCCTACACGGTCTAAGCCAATTAAATTGATAGGAGGAACAATAAAATACTACACACTTGAATAAATGTGTTTTTTTTTTTTTTTTTTTTTTTTTTTTAGAAAAGAGCACGTAACAGGTGTATGGTTTCAATCCTATAAGAAGGAGCATGATTATTGTCATTAACACTTTCTTTCTATCAGGAGGAAGTTATAACAACAATAGGCTAATACATAGAATTAAGAGATTCCAGGTACCTTTCAATTTGACCTTCATTGAAATATCTCTATTGAATTATTTACAAAAAAAAAAAAAAAATCTTCCCTTCCTTGAGAATATTACTATTATTGTATTTGTAGTTATTTGTTTCACAGCTCTGGTTGCTCTCTGCTATCTTCGAGTATCACCTTGATTTGCCTGGTCTTTTCTCACTCTCCCTCTTCTTAGCTGTATCCTCCAAGTTGTATGCAATATTTTCTCCCACAGAGACTACGAGTACCAGTACACTCCGACGGAGGCCCACAGTTCCAGCACACCACACTTAACTACCCATCACATACTTAGCTCACACACACTTTCACAGATCTGTGCCAGTCCCTTTTCCAGGTTTCCCTACCGTGTGCCAACATGTTTTGCACCAACATCTCTGACATCATGACACAGGATCCATTCCGCAGCTACAACCACAAAGAGATTGGAAAGATCACTGGCTCCCTGAGTCACACGCTGATTTCCTCACTCAAACTGAGCGATGAGCAAGGAGCTCACCTCCAGGAGAAGCTGACTCTTGCAAAACAGTGCATCAACCAGTTAGAACTGGAAGCACGGTAACAACAGGAAGGGTCTGATGAGATGAAGCCATGTGCCAAAGAGGAAATCGAAAGGCTTCAAGAAACATTGACAACCACCAGCTCAGAATTAGAACAAGCTAAGGCTGCCAAAGATGATCTGGCCAACAAGTTAAAGTATGAGGAGCAGCTACTGGAAAAAGCCAAGGCTGACTTCAGAGACAAGAACAGCCGAATAAAGGCCCTTGAAAACCATCTTGAAAGGTCACGAAATAAGATCAGCTGATTGACTCAACAGCTCGACTATGTAAAAGAAGAATCCGACTCAATCAGAGAGGAACTCAAGGATGCATATGAGCTGCACCCTGAGCCAACCAGGACAAGGCGTCCTCTGGTCTCACCTCTGACCAGCATGGCTGCGTCCCCTATCCTGGGATTGCCACGTCAAAGAGAAAGTGAAGAATCACCACCAAAGCCCTATTCAGCTTTTATGGAGGAGCGCTACCCTACTGACAAGAGAAGGGGGCCTCTCCGAACCAAGTATGAAGCTGCACATGACCTGGAACTCAAAGACCTGCTGAATAGCTTTGAGTCCTTAATAGACTTTAAGCTTCTACAGATATGGGCTTAAGTTCAGGAGCATCTTCCCTTTCCCTTTTCCTTTCACAATGCTCCACAGAAGCGCAGTGTCATGTCACAGACACTGGTTCCAGCTCACTGAGCGAAATCAAAAACCTAAGACCAAAGTAAGTCTCAAACTTGGTGCCACATGGCAAGAGTCAAACTTCTTTTCTGTGTGCATTCAAAACCACAGACACCTAACTCACTACTTCCTTGTTGTCACTGACCACATGATATCAACATCGGAGACAAAGTGTGGTACTACAGTTTTGTGCAGTCACAACAATAGGGTCCCCATCGCCTGTCAAAGAAGTTCTTGCCTCGCTGGACAGGACCCCATGAAATCGTGGACAAGCTCTCACCTGTCGCATACCGAATCAAGATTAGCCAAAAGCGCAATGAGCCAGTCCTACGTTGGGTCCACCGAAACCAGATAGAAGGGCACTTGGGCTCCAACAGACAAGAAAAGGGGGAAACCAAAACTGAATGACACAGATCAAAATCACCACACACTACACCCCGTTTAATGAAACACTCAATTGTCTTCATAAACACCTTACTCAGTCATTCAAATGATATGCACCCACTCTTTTGAGATTGCCCCACTAACAAGAAGTAATTAGCATCCCACCGATGTCAATACTAATGCTCACTTTCTTTATTCCCTTCCTTCTCTTTCACTCTCCACTACTCTGACCTAAACAATCTAAAACCTACAGAAACTTGGTATAGGGCCTAACGATAGGGTTGACTCACTACGTCCACTGTGCAAAAACATGGATTGCAGAGTCCTGTGAGCTACCCTAGAGAGCTGCACGGGTCCGATTTTGTAAATCCGCACCCGCCCGTAGCCGCAGTGCTTAAAACCGCATCTGACCAATTTTCCGACAGCAGCACTAATTAAAATAGAACCGGCACCCGACCCGCACAAGAAATCAAATCAGTTAAACAAATTTTATTGCCAGGTCATACAGAAGTTATTACACGGACTTTGGCATTAACACAAGGACAACCTCAGCCGAAGCTGTCAAAAAGCCGGTACATAAAGAACATGGCTAACGTTACCACAAAACGCAATTTCGTCTAGCCTACATCAGATGTTGGGTGTAGGCCTATAGTAGGCTGTGTTATGTATCCTGATTGACTTCATGATTAGTTAAATCTGTTTTGCACATGCTTCGCCACAGAGTTAACAATTTCAGACAGTACAGGATATCATCTGTTGTGGAAGATTTTTATTAGTAAGGTTTTAATTAATCAAGTATATAATTAATGTGAATCTAGCCCTTTTTGCTGCTAGTTATTATTCTATTAAAATCTCAAAGGCCTAAAATATAATAGAAAGTTGCCTACACCCTGGAATGTACAAAACTGAGGAAAAACATATGGTCAGACATACATTAAGGGCCTCCCCTCTCTAGGGGTATGTACGAAAAGTGTAGACTATGTGGAACCGCCCCATATAGTGTATATAAGGAGAAACCAAATAACATTTTGGTAGATCTCCTTGCAACGAGCTCTCGGCTTTGTTTTGCTTAAAATAAAGTCTTTTCTTCTGAGAGAAAAATCCCTGACTGAGTTTGATTCTTCTGAGAACCGCCAAAAGACACCACAGATTTGGCACCCCAGATGGGACTGGACAAGAGTGGCAGAGTGGACAGCCGCTTTTGAGCTGACCGGGTGGCCACCATAAAACAAGGTAAGCATTTTTGCTTATAAAATTCGTTGAGGTCAGTTCTGAGTGGTAAGGACACTTAAAATCTACTCTTCCAAATTTAGAAAAAAAATAGGATATCCAAACTGAAAAAGGGGTTTTACTCCAGAAGAAATAACTGCATGCACATATTTGGTTTATTAATAGGAAAGCCTTGTAAGGTAACCTAGATTTAAAACAAAAATGGTGTAGGCAAAAAGACATTGTATAATCTGTGTTTATTGGATAGCTGTACCAAGTAGGACAGTGATAAACGGATAAGCAGATTAAGGAATCGCGAGGAAAAGTCCCACGGATACCGCTTTGAGAAAGTATAGGTGAAATTCTCGAAGGACAGAAATAGGTGGGCCCTTAAGGAGCTCTAGGAAGAGCTGTGTTTTGTTGTGTGGATGTATATGTGTCCGGACGAATGAATTTGTGAATGGTGATGAATGTATGAACAAATAAATTCCGTATTGGGTGGGTAAGGGTTGAGCACCGTTCCTGGACCTTCACTTAAAAGTGTGAACCGGCAGAATTGGACTCGACCCAGATCCACTTGAGAGGGATGAATGTATGATGAGCCTTGATAATAAAAGGACAATTAATGACTGATTATCCCTTAGATAAAGGGAAAAAGTATGCAAGAATAAGCACTCTGGCTCAATAAAGAGTGTAGCAAGTGTGAATGGGTTTAGGAAAATAGTATCAATAAAGTTTGAACCGAGATCTATAATAGAGTTTTGCATTTTGGATGTCTGAGTGAAAGGGGAGAAAATTTCCTGAACCCAGTGCAGTGGGAGTGAGAGCAAGGGAGAATTTCCACACTAAAATTTTAATACATGGGTGTACAAAAACAAAAAGGAAAGAGAAATAAAAAATAAAAATAAAGAATTATTGTTAGAAATAGTTATCTAAAAAGTGATAATAAAATAGAGTAAATAAAATAGACAGTCAAATAATAATATAAATAAAAAAGTATAAATGCATGAGACAAAATAAAAACTAAATTCAAAAAGGTATGACACATAGTCAAGAATAAAAAATAGGGTGTAAGGGGTAAAAATAGTTAAATTAAGTGAAAGGAAAAGAAGAGATTGTAACCAAGTGACTATAAAACTAAAAAGTTGATTTTTGGTGGTAATAACATAAATAAAGATATGGCAGCCACACCAGTGGAAATAATTGGATTAAAATATCCACTGTGTAAGGAGCAAATAAACAAAATCTAAAAAAAAAATGGCAGAAGAGAACAAAGAATATGATGACAAAATGGCCAAAGGAGGGGCATTTGATGTAGCATTGTGTGAGGAAATGGAAACTCTGATAAAAAACTATAAAACTAAAAGCATCAGTATGAAAAGAGAAAAAAGAGAAACAAATAGGGAAAAAGAGAAAGAGATAATTGCTCTGTTTAAAAAAGAAGGTGAGGATATGTTGAAGAGTATAAAACAGGCCAGGAAAATCTTGAAGGGGGCAGAGAAAGATAACATGAGAAAAGAAAAGTTATTTTCAGAGCCCCCCCCCCCTTATCTGCCAGTAGAAGGAGAGTTCCCAATACTCAAGGGAACCATGGAGGTAACAGGAGAACTAGAGTTAGAAGGGCAGTTAGAGATTGATGAGGAAAGGAAGCCAGCTGTAAAAACACAGAGGCAACCCAGAAAGGAAAGTGCAGAAAGTTTGCAACTGGATTGTTACAGGCAAGCACGTACAGCATTAGAAAAAATGAAAGCTAATCAGGAAGATAAAACCTGGTTTGAGGAAGGACTAGAAAGAAAGAGGAGGGAAGATAGAGATATTGTAGCACAAGTACAAGCTTTGGAAGAAGAAATGGAAGAGAAAATTAGAGAATCAGGGAAGAAGATCAGAGAGGTAAATAAGTTGGAGAGAGGAAAGAGTAAGTTGTTCTATGGTAGTGAGGATGAGAATCAGGCAGAGGAGTTACTTGATAACAGTAAATGGGAACAGGGCAGAGATAAAGGGACACTTAGACCACTGGCCGCACAACTCCCCATTTAAATCAAGGGTGAGCAGGGACAGTATGTCCCCTGGGCTTCACAGGACCTCGAGGGGCTTGTCACTCGCCTTCCTGATATTCATGAGGGGGCAGGGAAATTCATTAGAGTGTTTGAAGAGGAAACAATGGGAAAGCTATTGGCAGTGGGAGATGTTAAAGCTCTGCTGGCTAAAATTATTGGAGGGACAAAGATGGATGAAATTCTTCTTACAACAACTCTAAACAGAGCAGTGAACTCTCACAATATGGATGGGATTGTTTTTGATGCATTCCGCCCAGCAGTATGGCAGGCATTGCGTGCGGAGTATCTGATCAGACTGAATCCTAAATCACTGAAGGGAGAAGGAATTGGAGATTGAGAGAATCCAATGACTTATGTGCAAAAACAGCTGAAAAGGTGGAAACAAGAAACTGAGGGGGATCCCGAGGGAGACCCATTAATGTCAACATTGTTTAGACAAGCTGTGATCGATGCTATGCCGCCAGCAGTAAAAAGCAAGCTGGAGGATGTGGTCGGTTTAACTTCTAAAACACACAAAGAGTTTTGTGACCATGTGTCTCATGCAGTGGAACAACAAAGAAAAAATGAACTAAAACTCAAAAGTCAAGAGAAAGAGTTACAACGTAAACTAACTCAATTACAGCTTGAAGAACTCACAAAGAAGAATAAGAAAAATATTCAAGCTTCAGTAACAAATGCGACAGCAGAACAAATGACGTTAATGCCTCCAGTAATTGCTCCACAACCTACTATTCAGTCAAGCCCACTTACAGCAGTCCCTCCAAATGAACACTCGAACTCTGTGCCCATAATAAATGTTTACACTCAACAGCCAGGACAAATGGGATGGAGAAAAAACCCCATACAGCAAAGAGGCAGAGGCAGAGACAGGCCTCCACCATTGTGCTGGGGCTGTGCGCAGCCCGGACACATCAAAGCTGACTGTCCAAATCAGCAATGGCCACAGCAACCTCATGGTGGAAGGGGGATGAGCTGGCAACAGCCTACTCAGGGTCCAGTGCAGGGCCCAGTAAACCCTTGGGGAGGTCCCAATCCAGGCTATTAGGGGTGCCCAGAGAATCCTAACGGGGAGAGTCAGCTTCCAATTTTATCAACAAAAGCTGATCAAGAGCCTATTATGCAGATTAAAATAGAGGGAGATACATTTCCATTTTTGGTTGATACGGGGGAAAATTTAACGTGCATTAATTTGAATTATGCTTCACATCTCCCCTTGTCTGGAAAATTTGCAAAGACAATAGGATTCTCGGGAAAAATGCAATTGATTCCCATAACAGCTCCAGTGTGTCTACAAACAAAAGATCAAAGTATAACAATGCCCATTCTGGTATCAAATCAAACTCCTATTAATTTGTTAGGAAGAGATGCATTATGTAAATTAGGACTACAAATTTGGTGTTCTCCAGAAGGGATATATATTGATTCAATAGGAACAGAAAAACAAATGATGGTTGCAGAGCCAAAAGCAAATGTTTTTTGGATAGGACAGATAGAACAAGATGTGAAACAGACAGTCAATAAATGGGGAAAGTTTATTGAAGCACAGATACCTGAAGCACAGTTATCAAAGTCTGATTTACGAACAATAAATGAAATAACAGAAGATATGCCAGCTGAGGTACCAAACCCACACACTTTACTGACAAATGTCCCTCCTGATGCCAAATACTTTACTGTAATTGATCTTTGCTCTGCCTACTTCAGTGTACCGCTTGCAGAAGAGAGTAGATATTTATTTGCATTTAAACATGCAAATAAGCAATATACATATTCTAGACTACCTCAGGGATATAAACATTCACCACATATATTCAACAAGATTCTGAAGGCTGATTTAGAAGACCTTGTAATAGATGGTACACTATTACAATACATGGAAGATTTAATTATCTGTTCTACCTCACTAGAACAATGTCACAAAGACTCAATTAAGGTGTTGACAAAATTAGCACAAGGAGGACACAAGGTGTCTAAAAACAAATTGCAGTATTGCCAGCCTCAAGTGGAATACTTGGGAAGATTAATTGCATTTGGTACACGAGCTATAGCTCCAGCTCAGTTAGAAGGTATAAGTAAAACACCATTACCTCAGACAGTAGGACAAATGATGACTTTTCTAGGAATGACAGGCTTTAGTGCCGACTGGATAGAAGACTATGCAGTAAAGACAGGGCCTTTGAGAGAAATGATGAAACAAGCAGGATTACAACATTTAAGCAATCCATTAAAATGGAACACAGATGCCTTACTAGCATTTGAAACAATAAAAAAAGAATTACAACAGGCCCCTGCCCTGGGAATGGCAGAATATGATAAAATGTTGCATCTATATGTGGCAAATAGAGTTGATGGTTATGCATCAGCTGTATTAATGTAAGAGACCTGTAGTGGAAGGAAAAAACAGCCTATAGCATACTACAGCACAAAGTTAGACAATGTAGCCCAGGGATACCCACCATGTTACCAACAGGGTTTAGCTGCAGTGTATTATGCCTATGAAAAAGCATCCACAATAACTATGGGGTATCCAGTAACAATATATACCCATCACAAAGTTGTGGAATTAACAGAACAAGGGAAATTTGTTCTAACACAAGCTCGAATTCTACCATATTCCTCCTTACTCACATACCCAGATGTTACCATTAAAAGATGCCATACAGTTAATCCAGCTGAATTAATTCCTTTGGCTTTCGAAAGAGAACCTCATGAGTGTGTGAATGAGTCCTTGGCATTTACTCGATTACGACCAGATCTAGAATCAACACCTATTACTGAAGCAGAAGTAACTTACTTTGTAGATGGTTCTAGCTTTAGGGATCACGAAGGAAATCATACAGGATATTCAGTAGTGAAGAAAAACAAAAAAGAATTTGAATCTATGATATCACAACATTGTGTACAGCCCTGCTCTGCTCAATTAGCAGAATTAAAAGCTCTCACAACTGCATGTCAGTTAGCTAAAGGACAAACTGGTAACATTTTTACAGATTCAGCGTATTCTCATGGTGTATGTCATCTATTCGGAGCAGTGTGGAAACAAAGAGGTTTCAAAAAGAGTGATGGGACTCCCATCCAACATAGTGAACAAATAGGGCAATTGATTTCTGCTATGATGCAACCAAAACGACTAGCAATAATCAAATGTCAAGCACACAAGAAGGGAAATGACTATGTCATCAAAGGAAATAATGCAGCAGATTTAGAAGCTAAAAAAGCTTCAGGGTGTCAAGTAGCAGTATTAGCACCTGTTGTACTTATCGAGCCTCATCCTCAATTGGATGACATTATTCGAATTCAACAACAAGCAGGCCCCTATGAACAATCAATGTGGCAACAAAGGGGAGCTAAGAAAGACTCACAGGAGATCTGGCGTACACAAAGGACACATTGTTGCACCTACTTCGCTGTTGAATATTCTTATTACAGATGCACATGGTTTTGACCATTGTGCAAGGGGAGAAGTAGTAAGAAAAATTAAACAGCAAGGATATTGGTCTCCTTATTTATATGCAATGGTGGATGAATTTTTGTCCACATGTGAAGTATGTGCTAAATACAATGTGAGAAAAGGCATAGTGACACCAATAGGCCATATTCCAACACCTGAAGGCCCCTTTAAACATCTTGTATGCGATTATGTGGATATGATAAAGCGTGTACAAGGCAAAAGATACATGCTTGTTATCATAGACAGGTTTAGCAGATGGGTGGAGGCGGTACCATCCGCGGATTTAGGAGCAGGAACAGTAATTAAATTTCTAACGAGAGAGGTAATTCCTAGATTTGGAATTCCATCAGAAATAAGTTCAGATAATGGGTCAGCATTCATACAAAAAACTGTGAAACAAGTGTTGCAACAATTAAGAATAAAACAGAGACTAGGATGCGTTTATAGACCTCAGTCACAAGGGATAGTGGAGAGAGTTAATGGAGTGATCAAGGCCAAAATAAACAAAATATGTGAAAGTACTAAACTTAATTGGATTGATGCATTACCGCTCGCACTAATGAGCTACCGCATGCAAACTAACAGGAACACGCACTTAACACCGCATGAAATGCTTACGGGTCGACCCATGCCTGTGCCATATTGTAGAGGTCCCTATAAAGGACCGCCTCTAGAACAATTACAAATGGAACTTCGCTCTTATATGAAGAAACTAACTGCCATACATAAAGCTATCTATTTACAGGAAAAAAGAAAAGAGCCCAGTGAGGAATCAGAGACGGCCTGTCCAGTTGTTCCAGGGGACCAAGTTTATCTGAGGGTATTCCGGAGAAAATGGAATGAGCCCAGGAGAGAAGGACCCTACACAGTGGTGAGAGCTACCCCAACAGCAGTCCAAGTGGAGGGAAGCACAACCTGGTATCATCTAAACCAGTGGTTCCCAAAGTAGGGGTCGCGACCCCACGGTGGGTCGCGGGACCCCGGCGCAGGGGTCGCGAGATGATTTCGATATAGGCTTTATATATTTTTGTTTCAATTAATTTAACTCTTTCGCATCGCACGTACGATCACACCGGTGTGGTCAGTCTAGGCTAGTCCCTGGAGTGTAACTGTTACGACCACACCGGTCAGTGCATGACGTGAAATTCAAATGTGCTCTCGCGAGTTGGCTGGCGCTGAGCCAGAGACAAGTGCGCTCAGAGCAGTCATCACAACTTTTCAGTATTTTCAACCACATAATGTTTATTTTAGGTTTCAGACATATAAGTACTAGAAAAAACAATACATTTAGAGTTTGTAAAATACACACTGATGTCAAAGGAAGAGGCAATAATAATCTTTTTCATTATAATTAGACACATTTTATTCATATCAGATACACATTGTGTAAGTAACTTTAAAGTTTACTCCATTATTCTCCCAGTTCACCAGCCACTTACTTTTATGTATTTCGGGAGAAGTGGATGAATTCACGTGTTGTAAATCCAACAGATCTGATTCTCTGAACTGCGTCTGCGACACAAACTAAGATGGCGGCGCCCATCGCGCATACAGCTCAACTAACGCGATCGTTATAAAGGTGTTTAAACAACAAAACACTTCCACTTGCATATATTTGACAATCGGAATATCAGCTATTTCATGCCATATCTAACAAATTTGTTAATATTTTGAATAAAAAAGGAAAAATGACAAAAGCAGATCATTCATTCAGCTCTGTTGTTGCTGCGGTATGTTACGTGACAAGCAATGACGCGTCACCATGGAAAGCATAAAGTGACACATCTAGCGGATTAGCATGAGTATGTGTGTGTGTGTGTGTGTGTGTGTGTGTGTGTGTATATAGTGTGAGCACGCGTGTGTGAGCAGCTCAGACTTACTCGACTGGTTCCTGATGGCAGAATAATGAACGAGTTCAACCCAACATAGCTGCACAGTTACTTTCCGAGAGAGAACAGGTGGATATCGAGCAGCTCATGCAGACTTGTAACACTCATTTTGCACGCAGAACAATAAAATATAACTTCGTGTGCTTTGAGACTGGGCATAAAATCGATTTGCTGTACATTTCACGCAACGAGAGGTGTTTTTTTTGGGGGGGGGGAGGGGTCGCGGGGCAGCAGCGCATTTATCATGGGGTCGCGGGCTAAAAAGTTTGGGAACCCCTGATCTAAACCACTGTACTAGAGTTCCCACAGGAAAGGCAGAAAGAAAGGAAAACAGACAACCAGACAATGAAGGAGAGAGCAATGAGGAAGAATCAGGGACACATGATGAAGTGCAAACTGACGAGAGCTCTTTCCTCCTGTCAGACAAACTGGAGAGGACAGAGAATAAGTCTGACAACATGTCTGAAGACCATCCTATGCCTAATGCATCTCATCATGCAGACTCAAACTCAACCGATAGAAAGCAACTTGACTTCCCTTCAATTGACTTTACAACCTTTGAGCAAAAGTGACAATGTGATCAACTCAACAGAACCAATGGTAATCAAAAATCATAGAGACATTGATTATGATGTTCAAGGTGATGAAGACGTTAGTCAAGTTGATGCATTATGGGATACAGCCCAAAATAATGAATGGTATAAATGGGCAGCCTTTACAGCTAAAGAAACAGGAAAAGAAAATTGCTTGCTGTGCTCCAAATCTCCGTTAAACAAAGTAGTAGCCATACCAAATCCATATGACTACCGAAAATGTGCCCAATTTGGGAGAAACTTTTGTCATTTAACAGATTTTACCAGGCCATATTGTATTGCTGAATGCCTTGGATTTTTGGGAAATCCCAAATTAACAGATTATTTCTTTAGACCACTCTGGGGATCCTGGTGTCAGTATTCAGATATAGGTCAAAATATAAAAATTGAAAAACAAAAAGTAGAGTTTCCAAAATGGTATAGCATAGATTATAAACAAGAATATGAGTGTTTCCATAAACAAAAAGGAACCCAAGATGTGGGTAAATTCAAAGGAAGATGTGCTATTATTTGGTATATAGATAAGAAAAATTCTTGGAAATCAGGAGTTCCTTCTAGAGCTCCAGAACTTTTAGCATTCGGAACAACTAAAGGAAGTAAGATAGCACCTGAAAAATGTGAAAATCAAACTATAGCCTTACCTCCAATAGAAATTTATGAAGATCAATCATTAATAATAGCAGATTTCTTTTGGATCTGTGGAGGGGAAATATTATTGCCTTCTTTACCAGTTGGATGGAAAGGTATATGTGTAAGAGTACGGTTACTTCAAGAAGTTAGCATGGCACAATGGGGAACAGAACAGAGCACGAACAAGGAAGACAATAGAACTAAAAGAGGATACGAGCCAGACCCAGATGCATATTTAGACTCAATTGGACAGCCAAGAGGAATTCCTAATAAATTCAAGGCAAGAAGTGAAATAAAAGGAGGTTTTGAGTCGATCCTGGTTTGGATCACACCCAACAAAAATACAGAGTGGATTAATTATATCTATTATAATCAACAAAGATTCATTAATTATACTGATGAGGCCTTAACCTTATTAGGCGACCAAGTGCATGCAACAAGCAGAATGACATGGCAAAACAGACAGGCTCTTAATTGGCTCTTGGCAGACAAGGGAGGAGTTTGTGTTATGTTTGGAGATCAATGTTGTACATTTATCCCAAATAACACCGCCCCTGGAGGAGCTTTCAGTGTTATGACAAAAATAAAAAAATTAAGAAATGAAATTACAGCAAATGCAGGAAGAGACCAACACATTTGGGATTGGATTGATGTGAAATTTGGAGCATGGGGAGCATGGTTTGTCAAACTAGGAATGTTTTTAGGAGTTGCCATATTAATAGGAGGATTATTATTTTGCTGTGTATTACCTTTATTAAGATCATTAATCGTCAATGCTACTGTTAAGCAAATGGAAGTGATACAAGTCCCGAATAATCAACAAAGGATCATGTAAAGGAGTCTGGAGAAATATTATGAAGGATGGCTAAACAAACTGAACTTGAATGAGCAAACTTTTGACGATAGTTCTATTGACTCTGAGGATGATGAAGATGTCTAAGGGTGAACCATACCCTGGATATAAGTGCCACTTGAACTTTGGCCAAGGGAGGCTCTCTACTATACATAAGGTATCTGAGCTGAAGATCAACTGTTATAATCTTGTGATATTCAATTATTGATGTAATGTATGTATTTTATGTCTTTTATACATAACTGTGACAACCACAGGCAAGTGCTGAACCAATTGCACGCTCACGCTTTTAATATTGTGTACTATTAGAAAAAGGAGCTGGGGAGACTGGATCTTTTACTCGCTCCTAGTAAAAAAAGGAGAGAGATGTTTGGTCCAGTAATCCCTCAGAGTGGAATTTCATAATCTAGTCACTGGTGATAATACAATGTGACTTATTTAGTCACTAGGTAGTGTAACTAAAATGACTGGATTATGGAGTAGCACTCTGGATAAGAATAATAAAATGTGAGACTTATTAAGTCTCAAAGGGGAGAATATGTGGAAGATTTTTATTAGTAAGGTTTTAATTAATCAAGTATATAATCAATGTGAATCTAGCCCTTTTTGCTGCTAGTTATTATTCTATTAAAATCTCAAAGGCCTAAAATCTAATAGAAAGTTGCCTACACCCTGGAATGTACAAAACTGAGGAAAAACATATGGTCAGACATACATTAAGGGCCTCCCCTCTCTAGGGGTATGTACGAAAAGTGTAGACTATGTGGAACCGCCCCATATAGTGTATATAAGGAGAAACCAAATAACATTTTGGTAGATCTCCTTGCAACGATCTCTCGGCTTTGTTTTGCTTAAAATAAAGTCTTTTCTTCTGAGAGAAAAATCCCTGACTGAGTTTGATTCTTCTGAGAACCGGCAAAAGACACCACACTGCCTGATTCACTTCATGTCTGAGGGCATTACGCACAGCTCAGTGTAGCCCAGGCACGGCGCCAGGATTCCAGTTTTGGAAGGGCCAGACCAATTGTGGGTGGGCCTTAAATTAAAAACGTAAAAAAAAAAAAAAAAAATACAATTATCCAATCACTGCTTAACCTAATAAAACTATTGACTAATAGCCTACTGTTATATTATCTGTGCGTGGACATAATATAGATTTTAATAGCTTGATGCTCTTTAAATATTTTGTTGCATTGTTAAAAGTTTCGGTGCATAGGACAGACCTATCCGCATTCACTATTGATGGTTCTGACCAAAGAAGAGCGATTTGGAATCTCCATTACGCATGAAACGCAACATACCAGGGCTGCTTTTCCCGAAAAACATTGTCTCTTAATGCGATTCGAAGACTCTTGAGGTATAACCTAACTAAAGGTATACTACCACTAAATTCATTGCTAGGCATCTTCAGGGCTATCATCCACTCGCAAGGCAGAGGCGCTGGACGCATGCATGCATGTCTATTTCCCTCATTTAAAATATAAAATGTGTAACAACAATGAGTTTTACATAGTAATTAACTCAAATGATATATAGGGAATTTGAATAATTAATCAGGAATATGATTAATATATATCTCAGATGACAGTTACATTTAATTTTATTGATTATGAAAAATAGCTCAATTGTCTAGACCAATAACTAATTACAGGGCACTGTAACTTACTCATTAATATGTCAATATTCCATTCTTCATATCAATTATTGTGATATCTCTTACTGTAAATTACTGCAAATCAAACAGTGGTTTTTCCAGCAAACCAGATTGACCTATCAATTTTCAATAAAGTTATCACTCCTTATAATTCAAGGAAAAATATTCTCTGGCCATGAAAACATTATCCTATCCTTATGATAAATTTAGTTTCTAAATTTAAAGCTTGTAGCTAAAGATCAGACCTTTCAGTGACTCGTAATGTGAGTGGGGTGGAGTCCAAGCCAATCATCAGTATATGGGTTTTTAATAATTAAACTAGTAATACATCAAACTACAAATCACACAGAGTAAATATGCGTACGACAATACAGACAGTAAACTCTTTACAAGACATAACGGAATCCAAATAAAAGAGAGAGAGAGAGAGAGAGAGAGAGAGAAAATGGAGAAAGCGAGAGAGATCACAGAATGAGCTCAGGTATGAAAATCATTCAGTAACCTTTTTGGAAGCCAACAACAATCAGATCATAGCAACACTTTAAAGCAGCATTTAAATCTCCATAGAGAACGATACTTGCATGGCCCAGTGGGTGAGTGTGGTACCGGCGACGCACGTGTGATGCGCGGGTGAGCTGCTCTGGATCTCGGCGTGAGCGTGGGGTCACGTGGTCCTTTGTGGCAAAGGGATGTTCGTTCATCTTAACGCGGTATTTGAAAGATTCAACAAACAATGTTCCAGAATTCGTCTTCCTTGTGTGGAGAGGCGAATAGTCGAATAAACTTAGTAAAGAAAAGAAAACAAACAACAGAAACGAAAGCTTCCAAAGGATCCATGAAAATGGAGGGAGACGGCGAAATGAAATGGGCCTCGCGGGAGCGACATTGGTCGCAGCAGCGTGTCCAAGAACGAAGAACGAGAAGAAGAGAAGAGCGCGATATGAGCGCCGAGTGACTCGCAGGAGCGACCTGGGTCGATGCAGGAGGGAAGGGAGTCAGCGTAATAAGAGAGAGGCGGGCCTTGTTCGGTCGACTCTTATAGCTTGAGATAGGTCCCGCCTCTGTTCGCGTGAACAGCCAATGAACGTCCGCGATCTGCAGCTGGAAAAAGTTCCTTTTTCTCTGTGTAAACAACCCCCCCTAATGATTTAAGGTTGGTCAGATTTCATCAGGGATATTCTAGCAAGTTCGTAATTCCAGATTAAATACATTTTTCATTACTTTGCTCTAGATAAATGGGTCTGTCAAAGCATGACGATTAGAAAAATACTAAACATAATATATATAAATGATCAAAACATGAAGTTACATTCAAATGCAGAATTACACACATTTAAAGATTTGATTAACACATGATAACACTGCAAATAGTCCCAATTTATATGGGAAACCTCTAATGCACCGCAAAAACAATAATATACACATTAAGACTACATTTGAGTACATTTTACCATTCTTTTGTAAGGATTAGGTTTCCTGTCCTGTGTAGTCCTGTATGGTCGTAAAATTTTATGAGCTGCAAGGGACTGGGGGTTGCAGCACATGGCTTTCTTTGAGAAAGTTGGTGAGGAGAAACAATTCCAATTTATACGCTAGTAAAGTTATAATCCTCACATAACAAGGATTAACCATTGTACCCACAAACATATTCAAAATACATATTATTAAGGACTTACATAAAAAAAGCATAAAGAAACGTTCGTTTGCGTGTGTGTGCTTATGTGTGTGTGTGGGGGGGGGGGATTTCATGTCCCCTTTGAGGCTCGCATGGGTATCGTAAATAATTTAAGTCCAGCCAGGCTGGCGCCAGGCCAGGCACTTAGCTGAAAAAGGGTTTCATTTGTATGCCTGAATTTAACCCATGAATCGATGATCTGCATATCCGTTACAAATGCATGTGACTATAAGTCGCAGGACCAGCCAAACTATGAAAAAAAGTGTGACTTATAGTCCGGAAAATACGGTATATGTATGTTGGTACCTACTTGATGGGGAAATGATTTCTAGAATTTTGATAAGAAGTAGATGTGTGTAGGATGCACCATATTTAAACTATTAAGTTTGCTTATTAAAGCATTTAAACTAAACTCTCAGAAGTTTGGACACACGCGATCACGTGGACATTACGCTAATTACATGCAAGAACCGGAGAACAGGGCGTAGGTCCCACCCAAGACAATATCTGATTGGCTGTCGCACTAAGAAGGACGGGTCAGATGGACACCATTATAACCCAATGACAAGCAGCTATGCGTTGCTTTTAGCTCCGTCCCTTGCTTTGCCCTGCTTGCAGTGACTTGGGCTCTTACCTATTTTTATGCTGACCTTTCCATCGTCCAGCTTCAATCCACCAAGAGCTCACTCAAAACTCATCAACTTCGTCCAAGAAAACCCTCTCATAGAAACTCTGTTGCATAGCAACCCACAATCCAGGAAGTCTCGCGAACGAAGCGCCACCTGGAAAAGTCAACCAACCACTCACCATCGATTGCTGTCCCTCCGAACGCATCATCGACCAACTGCCAGCAAATCAGCACCAGAGAATCCCTCTTCAGCAACTTCGTTACAAAAGGGAACGCATCTAAAGCCAACAAGGAGCATCCAAACGCAAGTACACAATATCTCCTAATTCTGGCTGAAACTGGTGCAAATCTTATTAAAAAAACGAACTAAGATTAAAATGCTAGTAGATTGATTCTCTCAGGTTGCGGTCAAGAAATTGTGTGACTCCATTCACCCTCCGTTAATAACATCACTTTTCTCTGTCAATGTCTGAATGAATGTTTGAGTGTTTTTGTTAGTTTAGTTTGTGTGTATTAGAGTAGTTCAATAAAGCCTTGTTTGATTTTACACACCAGTGTCTTGTGCTGTGTGCTTACAAGTTACTGCCTTAAACTGTAGATTATGTTACCTTGCTCATAATCAGTTCTCATAATTTTATGATATTATTACCGTAGGCCACAGAATAATATTTTGTACAGAATTGATAAAATACCTTAATCTCAATTTATCGGTGGACGAATAGTTGATAAAGTGTTAAATATTAATTCTGAATAATTTGCATACTAATTCGGTTCTTATTCACTGTAATTCAATCCCCTTTGAGTTATATTGATCTTAATTCCCTTATTAATCTTACAACAGCTATCCAATCACTACACATTTTGTTCTTCGGAAGGCAGGTCTTAATCAAACAATATAATGCAAATAATGTACATTATGTGAAAAATTATGTGTTTTTCGAACCACCAAGCATAAGAGCATGTTCTAGTACAGCCCCAAAACAAGTTCAAGACATTGTTAAAGAGCATAATAGGACCCCTTTAAGCACTCCTACAATTTCCCTGTATCATGACCATTAATAAACATACCTTGTCAATAAGATTAAAGTGGGATTTGTTCAACGTTGCCATTCAGTTATCCATTCACATTGATCTTTGATATGAATATCTTTTGGTAATTAAATATCACCAGCTAAAAAGTAACCAGTAACTTGTACTCTGAGTATTTTTTGAGAGGACTTTTTATTTTTACTTAAGTACTGTTTTGACAGTATTATTTCAGTATTATTATTTAATTGAGTATTATTTCATCAATGTAATAGTACTTTTCAGTACTCTTTCCACCACTGACCATTCCTAATTGGCTCACTCAAATCCTGAGGGTGTGACATCATCCCCCATATATAGCCCTGATGACCAGTTCAGGGTGGGTCTTCTAGATTCAGGACTTCCAGGAGAAGATGCTGAGCTAAGGACCTTCAAAACCACGCTAAGCTTGTGCCAGGCTTCAGCCTTTACTATTCATTCATCAAGATCCTCTGATTTGAACTGGTCTCATCAATTCACTTCAGCAGAGACCAATTGGAGCCCCAAAGTGCATCAGCAGTTTGATTCTTTTCAAACAGGTGAGATTTGCAAGTATCAAAGAATGTCTTATTAATTGATACATTAAGGATCATATGCATACAAAGGTGAACTAAGAAACTTATGTTAGGCTGTAGATCTGCTGAATATCTAATTGTACCATAGCTTCATGTCTTTATTTCTATTCTATTTACTGCTTAACCTTTAACCACTTTTTCCAAGGCCAACTGTATGCATGTGTGAATATAAAAAAAACATTCAAATGTTCCAAGAACTGGTAACTTAAACAGGGTTTGTAGAGATACTGCAAAATAAAATTACAGGACTTTAAAGAACTTGCACTCCTTTTTTGGTTTTCAAGGACTAAAATCAGATCTCACTTACTGATCAATATTGTTATTGTCAGTCACTCCATTTAAATTATTCAAACTTTGAGGTGGAAGAAATAAAAAATTCTAAGTTTCCTCATCCAGCCCCCTCTGGAACAAGCCGTCCCTCTCCAGCTCACCTCCCGCCAGGAAACCACACACACCTCACCAATGGCTCTGACCACCTGTCATTATCGAGGCATCCCCATATTCTCCTGTGATCCACGATAGTCCTCAACCCAGAAATGCGACCAGTAATGTGGCGATTATGGCATTATGGCAATTATGGCATTACGTCTCCTGAGTTTCCTTTGTCTCCGCTGGTCCCGACCAGCTCTCCATCGTCTCCTGAGTCTCCTTCACCTCCGCTGGTCCCGTCCAGCCCTCCTTCGTCTCCAGAGTGCCTCCCAGAGCTGACTCCTGAAAAGCACCTGCAAGAGCGCCTTCCATTGCCTGCACCTCATAAATGCCTCAAGTGCCCACTCCTCCAGGGCATCCTCAAGTGCCCGCTCCTCCTGAGCAACCCTCAGATTTCCTAGTTCTCCCCCAAAAAATGTGTGTGTGTGTGGGTGGGGGGTGGGGGGATTGTCTAATAATGTTAGTTTGGTTGAAACAGATCAAAGAACTTCTTGTCTGGAAATATTCCAGCAACAGATGGTCCTGGCTCCCATGACCATTTAACACATAAATTAAAAAGCTGATAAACACAAACAGACAGATTTAAACTGATGTTCCCCCGGCTTGACAACTCACAGGATCGCCCCAGCGTGACTTTCTTAACCTCAGCACTGTCCCCCCACTTTTCCCCCTCCTCCTGCAGACATTCCAAGAAAATGCATGTCTTGTTTTTACAGACAAAGAAAATTCTAACTTGGGATTTCTAAAAGACAATAATTTATTTCCCTTGCTATTTGAACAATACATTCACAAATAATGTGTTTTGTGCCTTTTTGATGCTCAATGTGTTTTATGTAATCGATGGAGTTTTATCATTGAATTATAACCCTTTTCTAGTAGATAAGGTTTTTAACACATATGAAAAATGTCTGATATGTGATGTTGAATGAAAGCTTGTTTTATTTCCAAAATACTGATGTGAATGAAAAGTCTGTATTATAAACAGTGTTCGTTGTACAATACTTTATAGAAGTTATTAACAAAATATAAAAAAGAGACTTTTTGGGGATACGTAAAGCGGTTCTTCTTAAAGAGGCAAACAGAAACAAGAAAGGGCCTGTAATACCAAATTTTAGACATTGTTCAAATAAGTACAAGCTAGAAAAAGAAGGATTAAATAAAGATAAATGTTTTTTTGTTTTTTTATGATGAAGCCAAGTAGTTTCAAAAGAGATGAGTTTTCAGCTGTCACAAAATTGTCAGGGATTTAGCATTCCGTATAGGGGTGGAAAGATCATTGCACCAGCTAGCAATGATGAATGAGAATGCTCGGGAAAGTGATTTTGAGCCTGACTGTGATGGTACCATGAGGCATCGCTCACTAGCGGATCACAGATTTCTGGAGGGGATGTAGATTCATAATAGTGAGTGGAAGTAGGTGGGTGCTGAGCCTGTGACTGTTCTATATTAAAGCATCAATGTCTTGAACTTGATGAGAGCCACAACCAGTAGCCAGTGCAAGGAGATAAAGAGAGGTGTAACATGGTCTATTTTGGGTTTGTTGAAGACCAGTAGTGCCGCTGCATTCTGAATCATTTGTAGAGGTTTGATGGTGCCTGATGGAAGTCCAGCCAGAAGAGCATTGCAGTAGTCCAGCCTAGAAATGACAAGGGCCTGGAAAAGAAGTTGTGCAGCATGCTCTGTTTAAAAGAGACTGACCCTGGCCAACCTGACGAGAGCTGTGAGAAAAAGATAAATTATTAGAGAGAGCAGCTGGGATTGCTGAGTCTTCTGGATGAATCCAGGTCTCAGTCAAATCCAAGATGCTGAGTGTGGAGTGTGGAAAAAATAGAAATGAAGTCCGCTTTGTTGACAGAGCTGACTGACAATTCCAAAGAGCAAAAGAGAAAGAAAGAGGTGCAGTTGAGGCTGTAGGGATAGGATGCAGTTTCGCAACATTATGCTCTTTAACACATTTCTCTAGTCGGAGAGAGCCAGCAATTTCATCTTGCAGCCAGCAAGAAAACATTTATTTATTAATAAATAAGTAAAATGTCTAATATTTCACAATTATTAGGCTACTTCTGCATGTTGTTTGTGGCAAACTTAATGCATGTGTTTGAGCGTGAAATATATTAAGACTTGATAATATAAATATAATATAAACCTCTGATTAGTTGAATATAACAAAAGAACTAGAAAAATCTTACAGACCATTTTTTAGTGTGTAACAAAAGACCTATATAAACCTGCTCAGCAAGTTTAAGACACTGTCCATATGAAAGACCAAGAGATTCACACCTTTATCTCGACCCCCACAATTCATACAGTTAACTAGTTAGGGCTATTCTTAAACTTGGAGCTCATTATATTGAAGTACAAATCCAAACACCAGACACGTTATGCATTTTATGAATAATGAAATGTTATAAAAATTATGCATTTTATTTATTCACATGCTGTAGGTTGTTGGCATTTTAGTTCACAACTTTAAGTTCCATTGTTTACAAAAAAAATGCTTTATTGGCTAACGTTTCATAAACCTTCAGTTATGCTCTAAAATCCAATTCGATTTATAATTTCACAGTATTTTCACCTCCTAAATCATTAACCTTTAAATTATCAATTCTATAATCGTCAAATTAACTCAGGCCAATGGTATTTTTTAATGACATTTTATTATTTAAGGCCTAATGGTTCGAGTCTCGGGTTGGCACTTCGGATGGGTTAAATGCAGAGCACAATGTCTGAGTATGGGTCACCATACTTGGCTGAATGTCACGTCACTTTCATTTATTTATTTTTGAATAATTGTAGCCTACATAAATAGGTGAAGCAAAACAAATATTTGGATCGTCCCTTATTTTTTCCCTTATTTTCTTAAAGAATAATCACTCATTTTCTACAAGAATAAACATAAGATATTATTAATTCATAGAAATAATTTAGTCAATTAAAATATATTTTTTTAAACTTGAATTTAAATACTATTAAACTAACTTTAAAATCTCAAGGAGTTTAAAAATTAAAAAGGATAAAATGTCACAGTGCATGTTAAATAGCTTAAATGAACTTGTGTTAACAATATAATTAGAACTAACAACATAGTTTGATTTTTTAAATGAACAATTCCTGTATAAAATGGGACTGCAACCTTTATATCAAACATTTTTAAATCGTCCACAGCTGAGCAACGCGAGAGGCTGCGCCAGAGCGTGTGAAGTGAATGTGCTGCACAAATTCATTTTCAGATGCAATGGAAAAAAAACAACAACAACAAAAAACAATAACCCTGGATAGCCTAGATTAGGCCCAGGCTCTGTTCTAAAGTATATAATTATTATAATTACTGTTAACCCAGAGTAAAAAAAATTTACGGATTCATCGCCTATTTTCATTTGCTGCATGTTTTCTCTCTTTCTTTTTTTTAAACACGCTAAAAAATAAATTAAGTTTGTGAGAGGAAAAAGTATAGGAATCGTGTATAGGTTGCATTTTAACGGATTAATCACCTATTTTTGTTTGCTGCATGTTTTTTTTTATTATATAATTAATGTAGAAGTTGCATGTTATTACATTTAGAAATAATAACAGCTGGCCTAATAATGTTATAACGTACCAACAGGATATATTTAGGTCCCATCACTTTACAACAAATCCTTTAAATTTAAATGTGATTTTATTAACAAAGTTCGGGAGGAGCATGATCAGATAATCATCCACTTTGGCACAGGTGCATCTCGTTTAGCTAATCATCTTAACTAGCACACCAGCGTATATATATCCAGTCTTCCTACCTCCTGTCCCACGACAGTTTTTCGGCATGGACGGTTTGTCAGCATTCGGTTCGCTCTGCCTGTCATCTTATCACAGGCCCAATCTTGCTTCCGACAAAGATATCTATACCGGGGATTTTTTCAGATCTGCCGCTTTTTGCACTCCTACCCCACCAAACACGGACGCTGAACACCAACAAGCGTTATCGCGTCAGCTGCTCTTCTCACTAAGCCACACGTTGTGGCCAAAAGATCGTGCAAATCCCCGAGCTCGCCTCACTCAACAACACGATTGTCCCGCCAGGACCAGGCTCTCTTATAATGCTGGATCGCACCAGCAGCAGGCTTTCAACCAGCCCCAGTTCTCACCGCAGCAAGCCTCTCTCGCTTTTTCGGCCGTGGCGCAGTTTGATCCTGCCTCCACTAGCGGCGAAGACCGTGCGGTGTAGTTATGTGTCGTTCATGAAAGAATCGTGTTTTTTTATTTATTTATTTTTTTTTTACAAAACTTCTAGGCGAACGAATCGTTCTGTTTACTCTCATTTATGAAGAGTTTTCCAGAGTTGTCATCCACACTGAGCGAGTTTCATAATAGTCTCAAAGAGATCGAGAGCTCTCATTCGTGAACGAAAGGACTAAACCGTTATACATGAGTTGATTAAACGGATACATGTCGTTCGTAAACGCCATGAACTGGTACATATCTTATCTTAACAAAATTGATGAGAGTAAACCTGGTCAGTTAGCCATTTATCATGTCAATCTTGCAAAGTGCAAAGCGCAGTTGTAGGTACTGTGCACATATGCTTGCTAACATATTTAGCATACAAAACATAATTCCACGTTTAATCCCCGATTTATGAACATGAATATATATTTTTCCAGAGTTGTCATCCACACTGAAATGCCTAAAGACATTACATTTGCTTTACTGTACATGCTTAAACCTCACTGAGATGATACAGACATAAGCTTCATGCAATTATTCTAGCAGGATCAATTATTTAGGGACATATTTCACCATTTACTGGCATGATTAATCTGAATTTTTCCAAAAACGCAACTACCCTCGTGTTTGGCCGCAGGACAGCAAGTGTGAGTAAATTTTCTATTGTCTTTTTAGGACTGTAATATGAAAAGCATACAAAGTAAATATCTTTAGAAACCGCTTGAATTTGAATATCACATTACTGCAATTAATGTTACTGCTATAGACATGTCTATTGGTACAATGGTTTACAAAACTAAACATGCTACTTATTAGGTAAATTGGCAACATGAATGGGTATATAAAAAAAAGCCTCTCAGAGTGGCAGTATCTCTCAGAAGTCAAGATGTGCAGAGGATCACCAATTCCCCCAATGCTGCGACGAAAAATAGTGGAACAATATCAGAAAGGAGTTTCTCACAGAAAAATTACAAAGAGTTTGAAGTTATCATCATCTAAAATGCACAATATCATCCAAAGATTCACAGAATCTGGAACAATCTCTGTGCGTAAGAGTCAAGGCCGGAAAACCATGCTGATTGCCTATGATCTTCGGGGGCCCTTAGACAGCACTGCATGACATACAGGAATGCTACTGTAATGGAAATCACAACATGGGCTCAGGAATACTTCCAGAAAACATTGTTGGTGAACACAATCCACCATTTGCCGTTGCCGGCTAAAACTCTATAGGTCAAAAAAGAAGCAATATCTAAACATTATCCAGAAGTGCAGGCGTTTTCTCTGGGCCAAGGGTCATTTAAAATGGACTGTGGCAAAGTGGAAAACTTTTCTGATGGTATGAGGTTGCATGAGTGCGTGTGGCATGGGCAGCTTACACATCTGGAAAGGCGCAATCAATGCTGAAAGGTATATATCCAAGTTCTAGAACAACATATGTTCCCATCCAGACATCATCTCTTTCAGGGAAGACCTTGCATTTTCCAACATGACAATGCCTGCCAGACCACATACTGCATCAATTACAACATCATGGCTGCATAGAAGAAGGATTCGGATACTGAAATGGCCAGCATGCAGTCCAGATCTTTCACCCATAGAAAACATTTGACGCTTCATAAAGAGGAAGATGCAACAAAGAAGACCTAAGACAGTTGAGCAACTAGAAACCTGTATTAGACAAGAATGGGACAACATTCCTATTCCTAAACTTGAGCAACTTGTCTCCTCAGTCCCCAGACGTTTGCAGACTGTTATAAAAAGAAGATGGGATGCCACACAGTGGTAAACATGGCCTTGTCCCAACTTTTTTGTATATGTGTTGATGCCATGAAATTTTAAATCAACTTATTTTTCCTTTAAAATTATACATTTTCTCAGTTTAAACTTTTATGTTATATCATCTATGTTGTATTCTGAATAAAATATTGAAATTTGAAACCTCCACATCATTGCATTCAGTTTTTATTCACAATTTGTACAGTGTCCCAACTTTTTTGGAATTGAGTTCGTAAATGCAGGAAGGGAGCAATTCAAGTAACACAGACTCCTCCTTAGTGGAGGACAATTATTATAATCACCAGTAAGTTCAATCAAAAAATATGAAAAGTAACCTATCCTAAAGAAAAGCATTAAAAACTGCTAGATCCGATTACTTTTCTTCTCTTTTAGAGGAAAACAAACATAACCCAAGGTATTTATTCAGTACAGTGGCTAAATTAACGAAAAAAAAAGCCTCAACAAGTGTTGACATTTCCCAACACCACAGCAGTAATGACTTTATGAAATACTTTATTTCTAAAATCGATACTATTAGAGATAAAATTTCAACTATTCAGCCGTCAGCTACAGTATCACATCAGACAGTGCACTATAGACCCCATGAGGAACAGTTCCACTCATTCTCTACTATAGGAAAGGAAGAATTGTATAAACTTGTTTAATCATTTTAAACCAACAACATGTATGTTAGACCCTATACCATCTAAGCTCCTAAAAGAGGTGCTTCCAGAAGTCATAGATTCTCTTCTGACTATTATTAATTCCTCATTGCCATTAGGATATGTCCCCAAAACCTTCAAACTGGCTGTTATTAAACCTCTCATCAAAAAAACACAACTTGACCCCAAAGAACTAGTTAATTATAGACCAATCTAGAATCTCCCTTTTCTGTCCAAGATACTAGAAAAGGTGGTATCCTCACAATTATATTCCTTCTTAGAGAAAAATGGTATATGTGAGGATTTCCAGTCAGGATTTAGACCGTATCATAGTACTGAGACTGCTCTCCTTAGAGTTACAAATGATCTGCTCTTATCATCTGATCGTGGGTGTATCTCTCTATTAGTTTTATTGGATCTTAGTGCTGCGCTTGACACAATTGACCACAACATTCTTTTGCATAGACTTGAACACTTTGTTGGCATCAATGGAAGTGCATTAGCATGGTTTAAATTGTACTTATATGCCATCAGTTCGTATCAGTGAATGAAGATGTATCATATCGATCACAAGTGCAGTGTGGAGTACCTCAAGGCTCAGTACTAGGGCCGCTACTCTTCATGCTTAATATGTTACCCTTGGGAGATATCATCAGGAAACATGGTGTTAGCTTTCACTGTTATTGCTGATGATACTCAGCTCTATATTTCTTCGCGGCCCGGTGAAGCACACCAATTTGAAAAACTTATGGAATGCATAGTCGATATAAAAAATTGAATGACGAGTAATTTCTTACTGCTAAATTTTGAAAAAAAAGAGGTGTTAATTATAGGACCTGAAAACTCTGCTTGTAATAACCTAGAACACTGTCTAAGACTTGATGGTTGCTCTGTCAATTCTTCGTCATCAGTTAGGAACCTACGTGTGCTATTTGATCGCAATCTTTCCTTAGAGAGCCACATTTCTAGCATTGTAAAACTGCATTTTTCCATCTCAAAAATATATCTAAATTACGGCCTATGCTCTCAATGTCAAATACAGAAATGTTAATCCATGCATTTATGACCTCAAGGTTAGATTATTGTAATGCTATATTGGGTGGTTGTTCTGCACGCTTAGTAAACAATCTACAGCTAGTCCAAAATGCAGCAGCAAGAGTTCTTACTAGAACCAGGAAGTATGACCATATTAGCCCAATCCTGTCAACACTGCACTGGCTCCCTATCAAACATTGTATAGATTTTAAAATATTGCTTATTACTTATAAAGCCCTGAATGGTTTTGCACCTCTGTATTTGAATGAGCTCCTTTTACATTACAATCCTCTACGTCCGCTACGTTCACAAAACTTGCAATTTGATAATACCTAGAATATCAAAATCAACTGATCCTTTTCCTATTTGGCGCCTAAACTCTGGAATAACCTACCTGATATTGTTTGGGAGGCAGACACACTCTTGCAGTTTAAATCTAGATTAAAGACCCATCTCTTTAACCTGGCTTACACATAACATACTAATATGCTTTTAATATCAAAATCCGTTAAAGGATTCTTAGGCTGCATTAATGAGGTAAACCGGAACCGGAAACACTTCCCATAACACTCCATGTACTTGCTACATCATTAGAAGAATGGCATCTATGCTAATATTTGTCTGTTTCTCTCTTATTCTGAGGTCACCGTAGCCACCAGATCCAGTCTGTATCCAGATCAGAGGGTCACTGCAGTCGCCCGGATCCAGTACGTATCCAGACCAGATGGTTGATCAGCACCTAGAAAGGACCTCTACTGCCCTGAAAGACAGCGGAGACCAGGACAACTAGACGCCCCAGATACAGATCCCCTGTAAAGACCTTTTCTCAGAGGACCACCAGGACAAGACCACAGGAAACAGATGATTCTTCTGCACAATCTGACTTTTCTGCAGCCTGGAATTGAACTACTGGTTTCGTCTGGTCAGAGGAGAACTGGCCCCCCAACTGAGCCTGGTTTCTCCCAAGGTTTTTTTCTCCATTCTGTCACCGATGGAGTTACGTTTCCTTGCCGCTGTCGCCTCTGTCTTGCTTAGTTGGGGTCACTTCATCTACAGTGATATCGTTGACTTGATTGCAAATAAATGCACAGACACTATTTAACTGAACAGGGATGACATCATTGAATTCAATGATGAACTGCCTTTAACTATCATTTTGCATTATTGACACACTGTTTTCCTAATGAATGTTGTTCAGTTGCTTTGACGCAATGTATTTTGTTTAAATCGCTATATAAATAATGGTGACTTGACTTGAACAGCAGCTCTATAAACAAGTATTACACAAAACACTCATGCGCAGCTATCCATCTCTTATGTGGACTAATCACTTGTCGCTTATTTCTTGAAATGATAAACTGAAGCATCATGTTAATGTATGCACACTCCGCCTAGAAACAAGTCTGGAATTGGAAGATCGCGTCATGGGATGGACCAACTCACCTCTGACAAAACGTCAATGTCCGAAAAGATGCTGAGCTCTCGTGCGCCCACATACTACACCATCAAGCGACTGAGTCATCCAATAATTCTAAAATAATCTGTTAAACCCTATAAATCTACAGCCGAGCAAAGAAACTCTCAGAAGAAATTCAAGTGTCACTATCCGTAGCCGAGGCAACCGACTTTTGAAGCTTCTTACACAACCAGGCAAAACCTCCAAAGACATAATCCGAATGACAGATCAAGAGCCAATCAGCAATGGGACCACCTCAGGCAGAAAATAAAACCACCGCTTTCCAGCGCAAATGCAAGGAACAAACAAAATTGTTTCTATCTGTTGAAAACTGGTGCTGAATCGATCTTAAGCAGTAGAGATAAGACAAATCTCTGCTTTTGTGATCTAAGAACGAATATCTTACTTGATATTTGGGACTTAATGGAAACTCTGTTAACTCTCATCTTCAGTAACTGTATGTGTGTGTTTTCATTTATCAGTTCAATCAGGTTGATTTGAATCTTCAGATTCAATTCCCTCTTAAAATAATTAATTTATTACACATTTGTAGCAAATTCATGAACTCAAACGCGATATCAACAAGTGTTTTTAAATGTAGGACCTTTTTTTTTTCTCGCAGAAATCTTTAAGCCCTGCCAATACGTAATAAATATTTGCAATGAAAAGTTACTGTATTTCCCTAAAAAAGTCAACAATAAGCAATAGGGTTCTGGTACTCACTTGATACTGTATAGTTTTGTTCCCATTAGTGACTAAACTCATTTCCTCCACAGATCCCTTCTTTCTATATTCTTTAACTACCTTCACTTCTAGACGACTGCGTAGAATGATCGCGGCATTTCCTACAAAAAAACAAAAAACAAAACAAAACAAAAAAACAACAACAACCAAAAACAAGAAATACAGCATTAATTCTTTACATACACACTATTTACAAAACATTATCAATATACTGCATGAAAACATGAACTAAAATATTAAGACAGGCAAACAGTACTGGCATAGTATTAGGAATTAAAACAGATAAGATATTTTCATTTCATTAATTAATTTTTACATAAAGTAACATTACTCTTCCAAAATTCATTAACCTGTAAACAAGGTTAATAGCTGCAAAATGCTGATGCCTACTTTATGAAATAGCATTTGGAATGGCTTGTGTCAGATAACAAATATAAACAGAAAAATCAAATGTCCACTCACAGTGTTATGACTTACCTTCTATAACCTGGGTGACCTGAGATTGGAATGTGTCGAAGTTAAATGGTGTAAGAAAGCCCAGAGAACCCAAATGGAAGGCCATGACAGGAGGCACACTCTCCTACATCATACACAGAAATTAACATTTACACTTTTAAGGAGGATTTTTCAAATTATGGAGGGATTCTGTGTTTTTCTTTATGTGATACTTTTTTCTTTCAAAGAAAAATGTCTGAAAGATAATGTTAAAACTAGAAAGGTATATTTTTTCCCTCTATCATACAATTACACAGAACATACCTGTCTGAGTTCCATAAATATATATTTTTTCAACGTTCCAAAGTTTCTGTGCATGTAACTCAAGAATTATTGTATCTCAATATTTATTTTTAGAATCTGGTTTTTATCTGTTTATTTCTTTTGGTTTATTATTTTAAGGCTATATATGGGATTTCACCATTGACAATCCCAGATACAGTACCTAAGGATATCAATGCGACCATTGCGACCAATGCGACCATTAATATGTAAACTTCAATAATTTGGACATGGAGCCACACTGAGATGCCCATTTCTATGAGATTGAACCATAGGGGTTTAAAAAAAAAAAAAAGGAAATGTTCTTAGGAACCAGAATCTAAAAGAAAATTTGAAAAAGGAATATTCATGGCACTCTAACCAATCAGTTTCAATTCTGTTTCAGTATGGTGGAAGTGGGTGACTGCACGTGCTAAAGGTATTGTTGTTTCCCAACGAAATCTGAGATTTTTACATATAAAGCAGCTGATGGCAGGGTGATAGTAGAGGATAGTAGAGGATGAGCTTTATTGAACTTTATTGTGATCAAAATGAGAAACTGTCTCATCAATCAATCAATCAATCAATCACCTTTATTTATATAGTGCTTTAAACAAAATACATTGCGTCAAAGCACTGAACAACATTCATTTGGAAAACAATGTCTCAATAATGCAAAATGATAGTTAAAGGCAGTTCTTCATTGAATTATGTCATCTCTGTTCAGTTTAAATAGTGTCTGTGCATTTATTTGCAATCAAGTCTGAAGAATCATCTGTTTCCTGTGGTCTTTTCCTGGTGGTCCTCTGAGACAAGGTATTTACAGGGGATCTGTATCTGGGGCTCTAGTTGTCCTGGTCTCCACTGTCTTTCAGGGCAGTAGAGGTCCTTTCTAGGTGCTGATCCACCATCATGTCTGGATACGTACTGGATCCGGGTGACTGCAGTGACCCTCTGATCTGGATACAGACTGGATCTGGTGGCCACGGTGACCTCGGAACATGAGAGAAACATACCAATATTAGCTTAGATGCCATTCTTCTAATGATGTAGAAAGTACATAGGGTGTTATGTGAAGTGTTTCCGGTTCCAGTTTACCTAATTAATGCAGCCTAAAAATCCTTTAACGGATTTGGATATTAAAAGCATATTAGTATGTTATGTGTATGCCAAGTTAAAGAGATGGGTCTTTAATCTAGATTTAAACTGCAAGAGTGTGTCTGCCTCCCGAACAATGTTAGGTAGGTTATTCCAGAGTTTAGGTGCCAAATAGGAAAAGGACCTGCCGCCCGAAGTTGATTTTGATATTCTAGGTATTATCAAATTGCCTGAGTTTTGAGAACGTAGCAGACGTAGAGGAGTATAATGTAAAATAGCTCATTCAAATACTGAGGTGCTAAACCATTCAGGGCTTTATAAGTAATAAGCAATATTTTAAAATCTATACGATGTTTGATAGGGAGCCAGTGCAGCGATGACAGGACCGGGCTAATATGGTCATACTTCCTGGTTCTAGTAAGAACTCTTGCTGCTGCATTTTGGACTAGCTGTAGTTTGTTTACTAAGCGTGCAGAACAACCACCCAATAAAGCATTACAATAATCTAACCTTGAAGTCATAAATGCATGGATTAACATTTCTGCATTTGACATTGAGAGCATAGGCCGAAATTTAGATATATTTTTGAGATGGAAAAATGCAGTTTTACAAATGCTAGAAACGTGGCTTTCTAAGAAAATATTGCGATCAAATAGCACACCTAGGTTCCTAACTGATGACGAAGAATTGACAGAGCAACCATCAAGTCTTAGACAGTGTTCTAGGTTATTACAAGCAGAGTTTTTAGGTCCTATAATTAACACCTCTGTTTTTCCTGAATTTAGCAGTAAGAAATTACTCGTCATCCAATTTTTTATATCGACTATGCATTCCATTAGTTTTTCAAATTGGTGTGTTTCACCGGGCCGCGAAGAAATATAGAGCTGAGTATCATCAGCATAACAGTGAAAGCTAACACCGTGTTTCCTGATGATATTTACCAAGGGTAACATATAAAGCGTGAAGAGTAGCGGCCCTAGTACTGAGCCTTGAGGTACTCCATACTGCACTTGTGATCGATATGATACATCTTCATTCACTGCTAGGAACCGATGGCGGTCATATAAGTACGATTTAAACCATGCTAATGCACTTCCACTGATGCCAACAAAGTGTTCAAGTCTATGCAAAAGAATGCTGTGCTCAATTGTGTCAATGCAGCACTAAGATCCAATAAAACTAATAGAGAATACACCCACGATCAGATGATAAGAGCAGGTCATTTGTAACTCTAAGGAGAGCAGTCTCAGTACTATGATACGGTCTAAATCCTGACTGGAAATCCTCACATATACCATTTTTCTCTAAGAAGGTATATAATTGTGAGGATACCACCCTTTTCTAGTATCTTGGACAGAAAAGGGAGATTCGAGATTGGTCTAAAATTAATTAGTTATTTGGGGTCAAGTTGTGTTTTTTTATGAGAGGCTTAATAACAGCCAATTTGAAGGTTTTGGGGACATATCCTAATGACAATGAGGAATTAATAATAGTCAGAAGAGGACCTATGACTTCTGGAAGCACCTCTTTTAGGAGCTTAGATGGTATAGGGTCTAACATACATGTTGTTGGTTTAGATGATTTAACAAGTTTATACAATTCTTCCTCTCCTATAGTAGAGAATGAGTGGAGCTGTTCCTCAGGGGGTCTATAGTGCACTGATGTGTCTGATGTGATACTGTAGCTGACAGATGAATGGTTGCAATTTTATCTCTAATAGTATCGATTTTAGAAGTAAAGTAGTTCATAAAGTCATTACTGCTGTAGTGTTGGGAAATGTCAACACTTGTTGAGGCTTTATTTTTCGTTAATTTAGCCACTGTATTGAATAAATACCTGGGGTTATGTTTGTTTCGGATCTAGCAGTTTTTAATGGTTTTCTGTAGGATATGTTACTTTCCCACCAAGCAATACGAAATACCTCTAGTTTTGTTTTCCTCCAGCTGCGCTCCATTTTTCGGGCTGCTCTCTTTAGTGTGCGAGTATGCTCATTATACCATGGTGTCAAACTGTTTTCCTTAACCTTCCTTAAGCATAAAGGAGCAACTGTATTTAAAGTGCTAGAAAAGAGAGTGTCCATAGTTTCTGTTACATCATCAAGTTGTTCTGAGGTTTTGGATATGCTAAGGAATTTGGATACTAGGGCTGGGACAACTCTCTCTCTCTCTCTCTCTCTCTCTCTCTCTCTCTCTCTCTCTCTCCCCCTCTCTCGTGCATATTAACCAAAATCATTAGACACGATAGAAAAAGGGCGGAACGCCAAAGTTTCACGTGGAGCATTCAGAGATTTTTTTTTCTCCATGACAGGCTGCTGGCTCCCACTGTTAATTTTTATTTATTTATTCTTTTGCAAAAGCACTCTCTGTATTAGCTTAAAGCCCTCAAGTTTACATTGGTTACTGTATTCTTTCAATTGCTCTAAACAAGTATTTTGGGTGACCTTTTTATTGAATGCTAGACATCAAGTTGTTGTTATTTTCATCTGAAAGAAGAACTTTTTTTTCAGTAAGCTAGGCCCTATGTGTTCAGTAAGCTTGTTTCAGTAAGCTATGTGTTTTCAAGGCTTCAAGGTTTTATTGAATGCTATCTCTATACAAGTGCAAAGTAATGCATTCTTAGTCTTTTATTTTGTAATTTTAAGAGCAATAAACATATATTGCAATATTAAGGAATTCATGTTTTTTTCATTCAGATATGTAAATCAACATGTATAAATTGTTAGTATTCAATTAATAGGGAGATAATCGAAATCGAATCGGTCTGAAAAAATGAATCGTTAGATTAATCGATGCATAGAAAAAAATAATCGCTAGATTAATTGTTTAAAAAATAATCGTTTAACCCAGCCCTATTGGATACATCAGGAAGATAACTTATAAAGCAGTCTTTTGTGGTAGAAGTGATGGTTCTTCGATACTTGTAACAATAAGTAGAATTTACAATTTTGGCTATATGAAGTTTGCACAGAACTAAATAATGATCTGAGATATCATCACTTGGCTGAAAAATGTCAACACTATCAACATCAATTCCATGTGACAGTATTAAATCTAGAGTATGATTTTGACAATGAGTAAGTCCTGAAACATGTTGTCTAACACCAATAGAGTTCAGAATGTCTATAAATGCTGATCCCAATGCATATTTTTCATTATCGACATGGATATTAAAATCACCAACTATTAAAACTTTATCTGCAGCCAGAACTAACTCGGATGTAAAATCACCAAACTCTTAAAGTCTGTATGGTGGCCTGGTGGCCTGTATACAGTAGCCAGTACAAACATAACAGGGGATTTATCATTAACATTTGTTTCTCTGGATAATGTTATATGTAGCACCATTACTTCAAACGAGTTATACTTGAAGCCTGCCCTCTGAGAAATCCTGAAAATGTTGTTATAAATTGAAGCAACTCCTCCCCCTTTGCCTTTTAGACGTGGCTCGTGTTTATAACAGTAATCTTGGGGGTGGACTCATTTAAAATAATGTAATCATCTGGTTTTAGCCAGGTTTCTGTCAAACAGAGCATATCTAGATTATGATCAGTTATCATATTATTTACAAAAAGTGTTTTCGTAGAAATGGATCTGATATTCAATAAGCCAAGCTTTATTATTTGTTTATCCATATTGCATTTGTTTTTTATTTGTTGAACCTCAATTAAATTGTTAATTTTAACTTGGTTTGGACGTTTTTTGTATTTTCTAGTTTGGGGAACAGACACAGTCTCTATAGTGTGATATCTAGGTGAAAGAGTCTCTATGTGCTGAGAATTAGCTGACCTCTGTGACTGGAGGCAGCTAGCAGACGGTCGGTTTAGCCAGTCTGTCTGCTTCCTGACCTGGGCCCCAGTTAGTCAAGTATGAACTCTAAGACTATTTGCCATATTTCTAGAGAGAAGAGCAGCTCCACCCCGGGAGGGATGTAGACCATCTCTTTTAAACAGGTCAGGTCTGCCCCAAAAGCTCGACCAATTGTCTATAAAACCTATTTTATGCTGTGGGCACCACTTAGACATCCAGGCATTGACTGATGACAATCTGCTATGCATCCCATCACCACGGTAAGCAGGGAGGAGACCAGAGCATATTACAGTGTCTGACATCGTGCTTGCAAGTTCACACACCTCTTTAAAGTTATTTTTAGTGATCTCCGACTGGCGAAGTCGAACATCATTAGCGCTGGCATGAATAACAATATTACTGTATTTACGTTTAGCATTTGCCAGCACTTTTAAATTTGCCAAGATGTCAGGCGCTTTGACTATGGTGGCTGGTGTCTCTATATTCACGTTCCGTACAATAGAATCACCAATAACTAGAGCACTTTCATCAGGTTTCTCAGTGGGTGCATCACTGAGTGGGGAGAACCTGTTTAATGTTTTGGTCGGAACAGAAGAGCGGTGTTTTGACCCACGACTACGCTGCCTCACCGTCACCCAGTTGCCCTGCTGCAGGGGCTCTGTGTCAGGAACCAAACATTGTACAGGAATCCCTGCGCTAGACACATCCAAAGCCGTATCTAGAGCCATAACATTCTTACTGTCCTCAATTAAAGTTTGGATGCGTGTCTCTAATTCGGAAATCGTCTCTGTCAGCCTAACTATTTCCCTGCATTTATCACATGTGAATCCCTCATCAGCGACAGAGATAGATAAACAGTACATGTGGCAAGAGGTGCAAATAACAATAGCAGGCGAAGCCATTACTCACCGAGCTTGATGAAATATTCTTACTGCGGTTGTTTGATGAACTCGTGAAAAAACTGTATCTGCTGCTCTGCAACTGAGATGAAGTGAAGTGGAGGAAAGTTTGGTGAACAAGCTTTTAGTCAACTTGACAGGACCTATATCTGGCGCTCTGAAGTGACGGTAAAAAGGTGAGGTAAAAATCCGGTCTCATGATGAAATTATTTTTCTAGTTTCATACAACTTCCCGATTGAGTGGATTGGGGAGTCTAAGCAACTTTAGTTTGAAACATGCACAACTACGATACACATAGCAAAATATATCTAACAATATGATCATACGAAGTAAAACTGGTTCTGTGATTACCGCTAAGGAGATAATGAACACGATATTGCGTAGCTTGTCAGTGATCTATAGCTCTATCACTGTCAAGTTTTTGTATCACACTACCTGGGTGAACTTCCAGTTGTCGTATTTGGTAACATGGATGCCTCAGCCAGCACTACTCAGTTGAATGAAACAGCTGAGCCGAGAAGTTTTGAGTCTGCGAATGGCTCTGGAAGCTAAGACAAGCTCGAATGAGTGAATGGGTGTGGCTACAGCATTCATTTATTGCGGAGTGACAGCTATGGAGAAGCTCCAAGGATCCCCTGGCCGGGTACATGGGATTGGTGCTGGGTCAGCATTTCAGGAGAGAGAGCTACAGGATCCGGCTGCATCTGCTCACCAGTTACAAATACAAGTTCCCTGCCCTCTCCCACAGTCACCAGCATGGAGTACCGTTCTGAAGAAAGGAGTGTGCAAGCCCCATAAGCCTCCAAATGCAGCCGGGCAGCCTAAAAGCAGTGTCATGCAGACTCGAATGAGACTTGAAATGAGAGCAGTGGAGGATAAAGGGAATAATTGGCACTGAGAGTAACCACTGACTTGTTGCTGTAAAAAGTTTGATCAGCTAATTAAGGCCGTTAGACTGAATGTTGACTAGGCTATACAGGAATTGAGTTTAGTAACATTGGAAAAAAATGTCATCATTCTGAACATCTATACACATTATGAGAGTTCTCTGAATGAAGATGAATATCTCAGTAGGTTGGCTTCTCTCGTCTTTTATTCAGGATAATGCTTCAACATGTTTTTTATTTTATTATTTTTATTGTGAGTGTTACGTTCCCACTTTTTAACTAGTCTAGGGGAATGGAGGAATACGTAACAAAGAAAAGGAAAATCCACATGGAGCCTCTCGTCCCAGTCCCAGCTCTGAAGAACACTGCCAACCACCAAAGGATCCACTATAATTTGATTTATTATACTTTAATACATGCAGGAGTAGCAAGAACAAAGAAAACAGGCTTCAGGAGGGGGCATAGCCAAAATAACAAACAAAACAGCAGCTTACTCCATTTTGAAACTAACTTACCTAGCACAGGGAAAAATAAATAACAAAAAGACAATATACTTCCTTAACTACCTAACTGGTCCAAAGAACAGGAGAAAAGGAGTTAAAAGAAATGGGCACCCTCCTCCCTACAAGTTATAAAGTAGACAACTTAAATATTGAAGACAGGACTACAGAAGTATTAGCAATATTGAGTGGAGTTCAACAGTCTAGGTGGGAGCAGCAAGCAACAGTACGCAAACTGAAACTCTAGCACAAAATTGGCATTAGGCATCAACTAACAACAGTACCAAAACCACAACACTAGTCTGGGGCTGCAGAGAGGGTCCATGCAGGGAGAGGGAGATGGCTCAATCTTTCTCCTTTCCTCTCTCTTCCAACTGTGCTTTCTCTGTGCTTTTATAGCTGGTTCCTCTCTCTGGAGGAGCCAGTGAATGAGTTGATTGGTCATCACGAGTATCAGGTGTCAGTAATCAGCTCCTATCAGCACAGCACAGGAGAGAAAAGATGACAGAACAAACAAAAGCTCTTGACTGACCCCAGAACAGTACAACCTACGTCACAGGACGTAACACCCCCATCACCAAGTTTATAACCCATGGCTTATAAACAGTTAATACTTTACATGTACAGTACACTTCAGTCTCCATCACAGGCTCTGGAAAGCGCATCTGCCACCACATTCTCAGAGCCTTTCTTGTGTTTGATGTCCAAGTTGTATTCTTGCAGATACAGTGACCACCGCATCAAACACTGATTCCAATTGCACATGCGAGACAGGAAGACAAGGGGGTTATGGTCAGTGTAAACAACAAGAGGGGTACAACTACCTCCAACATAGACTTCAAAATGCCGAAGTGCCATTACTAGTGCCAGAGCTTCCTTCTCGATGGTACTATAGTTTTGTTGAGACTTTGAAAACTTCTTGGAAAAATAACAGACAGGATGCTCAATTCCTGCCCTGTCTTCTTGCAACAAAACTGCACCAGCTCCTACAGCACTTGCATCAACATGTAGCTTGAAAGGTGAAGAGAAGTTAGGAGCAGATAAAATGGGACCATAACACAGAAGGTCTTTGGCAGCAAGAAATGCATGGTCACAATCAGAACTCCACACAAAGTTCTTTGAAGTGCTAAGCATATCAGTGAGGGGTGACATAATCGTTGCAAAGTTCTTACAAAATCCCCTATAGTACCCTGCCATTCCTAAAAATCTGTGTAACTGACGCTTGGTACTGGGTGTAGGGAACTCAATGATGGCAGACACTTTTGCTTCAATAGGCTTGACATAACCCTGACCAACCTTTTTACCAAGGTAAGTTACAACACCTTTAGCAAACTCACACTTGGCCAAATTAAGGGTTAACCGAGCATCACTTAACCTTGTAAACAGTTTCTCCAAACTGCAGACGTGATCCTCCCACTCATCTGCATAGACTACAATGTCATCTAAGTAAGCTTCACAACTGGGCAGGCCTAGCAAAATTTTTTGCATTAGACGTTGAAATGTGGCAGGTCCGTTTCGCATCCCAAAAGCCATACAGTTATACTGTAAAAAATCATCAGGTGTTACAAATGCAGAGATCTCACATGCACGTGCAGTTAGTGGAACCTGCCAATAACCTTTTAACAGGTCTAACTTGGAAACAAACTTCGATGCACCAACTCTGTCCACGCAGTCTTCCATCCGTGGTAAGGGAAAGGAGTCAGGTTTTGTCACACTGTTTACTTTTCTATAATCCGTACAAAAGCGAAAGGTGTTGTCAGACTTTGGGACCAGTAGGCATGGAGAACTCCAGGGACTTTGACTGGATACAGCCAGCCCATTTGAAAGTAGATAATCTACCTCTGATTTCATAATCGCTCGCTTTGCCGGATTCACTCTGTATGGATGTTGCTTGATTGGAAGAGAACTCCCTACATTAATGTCATGACACAACATACTGGTTCTACCAGGCACGTCAGCAAACAGGGCAGGATGTTTCCACAACAACATTTTAACATCCTTACGCTGGTCTTCAGGTAAATAAGATAAATAAGAGTCCAAACTACTTAATATAGCTGAATTATACAACTCAACACCAGGTGAATAATGTTCAGCTACCAATTCCTCAACATCAGGACTGCAAACAGGAGCTACTGTAACACTGGGTTTCAGTGTAGGTGAGGGAAGAGAGGTCCCAAAAGAGTTACGAGCAATGTAACGCTTTAGCAAGTTAATATGACACACTCTCTTCTTACGACAACGATCGGGAGTATTTACAACATAGTCTGTGTCACTTAGTTTTTGTTCAATGACATACGGACCAGAAAACTTTGCATCAAAAACTGAGCCAGGAACAGGAAGTAATACCAGAACAGAGTCACCTGGTTGAAAACTGCGTTGTACTGTTTTCTTGTCAAAGTGACTTTTCATTCTAGAATGTGCTGTGGCTAGGTGGACTTTGGCTACTTCGCAAGTCTTTTGTAAGCGTTCGCGGAAAGATGCGACAGTCTAAAATTGGGACAGCAGGGCTACTCTTACTAGTGAACTGTTCTTTTAACAACTTCAAAGGCCCACGAACGGTATGAGCAAACACAAGCTCATGAGGACTAAATCCCAAGGACTCCTGAACCGACTCCCTCACTGCGAACATAAGTAGCGGTAAGCCATCCATCCAGTCTCTTCCAGTCTCGACACAGTAAGTGCGGATCATGGACTTCATGGTTTGATGAAAACGCTCTATCCCCCCCTGTGACTCCGGGTGATAGGCGCTAGACAGTTGGTGTGCTATACCCAACTCTTTCAACATCTGCTCAAAAACTTTTGAGGTGAAGTTCGTCCCCTGATCAGTTTGAATTAGTCTGGGTAGACCAAATGTTGTACAAAACTTTACAATCTCCTTCAACACTACGGGTGCCTTTAATGAACGCAACGGTACAGCCTCAGGGTAACGAGTAGCAGTACACATCATTGTTAAAATGTACTGATGCCCATGTTTAGACTTTGGAAGAGGCCCTACACAATCAATCAACAACTTTTCAAATGGCTCACCAATAACAGGAATTGGATTAAGGGGAGCTTTTGGGACAGTCTGATTTGGTTTGCCTGCACGCTGGCAGACATTACAGGAGCGACAAAAATTAGACACAGCAGATTTTACTCCAGGCCAGTAGAAGTACTTTGTAATGCGCTGAAATGTTTTGTTGACACCAAGATGCCCCGCAAGAACATTTTTGTGTGCCAACTTCAAAACCTGAGAACGGTAACTGGCAGGCAGAACAACCTGATATATGGTCAACCAATCTTTTTGCTCTGACGACCTTGGTTCCCATTTGCGCATTAGGACTCCATCATCCCAAAAGTAGCCTACCCTTGCTGTTACAAGATTGCAATGATCTACCGCTAAACTAATACATTTTGCAAGTGTAGGATCCGACTTCTGCACAGCAGCAAGATGTTCCTTACCCACGATGGAAGGAAGTTCAGCAGAAGACAGAAGGTCATGCTCAGACACCATTTCCAATGGAACAGACAACTTGCACTCTACTGACTCGGGTTGCTCAGCCATGAAAGAATCTGAAAGATCAACCATATCTTGAAACTTTCGTGACTGAGACTGAGTGACCGCACATGCTGGAAACACAAGAGGAAATTTCTCAGCAAGATCCGACGAAGCACACTCAGTTGGCTCACTTACAACAACTGGCCTGGGAAAGACATTACCACCTGCAAGATCATTTCCCAGGATAAAGCTGACGTTGTCTACGGGTAGTTTCTTACACACACCCAGTTGAAAATTACCTGTAGCCAGGTCAGACTTTACATTAACAGCATGCAATGGAACACTAATACACCCCATTTCAATTCCACGTACCAAAATATTTGCGCCGGTATACGAAGTGTCAGAGAAAGGCAGCACATCCTCTAAAATGAAGGACTGGGCTGATCCCGTATCTCTCAAAATTTGCACGCACTTAACACTAGGGCTGCCAGCTAAAGACACATAGCCTGGCCGAAGAAACGGTCCAAAAGATGAGGTATCCGTGGTACACAAATCAGGAGCAGATTGTATTAATGCTACATGCCTAGGTTTTTCAGTTGCTTTTTTTTTCTCTTTCCAAGCTCGACAATCATTGATCAAATGGCCAGGATTAAGACAATAAAAGCAAACTCTCCTTTCAGCTGTATTTCTTGCAACGGTTTTAGTTCTGCCACTGATTTTATGACCTTCTCCGCGAGTTACATCTTGAGCTACAGACTCTGCAGATAAAACTGTTTTCGTCTGACGACCACAATAAAAAAAACGTCCGATGTGTAAGTGTGAATTCATCCGCAAGTACTGCCGCATCCGAAAGCTTCGTCACTTTTTGTTCATTTAAATGAACCACATCACTTTCCGGCACGCATGTTTTAAAGTCTTCCAATAAGACCAATTCTTGTAACTCTTCGAAAGTGGTAATTTTGTTTGCAAAACACCACTTCTCAAAGAGGGTCTTTTTTTCCCTAGCAAATTCGACGTAAGTTTGTTTGGCTTGCTTTGAACATGCTCTAAATTTCTGCCGATATGCCTCAGGCACCAATTCATATGCTCTCAAAACAGCTGCTTTCACAGTGTCAAAGTCCAATGACGCCTCAATTGGCAAAGCCGCACACACCTCTTGTGCTTTGCCAACGAGGTTACACTGAAGCAGCAAAGCCCACATATCCTTTGGCCAACTCAATTTAGTCGCGACACGCTCAAAGGCAATAAAGTAAGAGTCTACCTCTGTCTCACGAAAGGGTGGCACTAACTTGACATATTTACCAATATCTAGATCAGCTTTAGAAGTTAAAGAATCAGGATAGGAACGTGGTTTAGGAACCGGCCGATCATATAAAGATCGTGTCTCAAGCTCACGCAGTTTAATATCACGATCTGCTTTAATTTCAAGAGCTCTCAAACGAAGGCGTTGAGTCTCATACTCTTGCTTTTTTAGTTCTTATTCAAGCTCTTTTAACCGCAGTGTGATTTTAGGATCTAGAGAAGATACTTTCTCACTACGACTGACTGAACCTGAAATATCAGACACCGCTTCCATATCAGTTACAGCTTCTATCCCCTGCTCTACAGTTCTCTCTGTGAAAGTACCCACCTCTACCAATTTACGATATAACTCATCCTTTACCACACCTTTCTTTGCACTTCTAGAAGTTAGTGTTATGTTGTAAAAGTCAGCTAGCTCTAACAGATCTTTTTTTCTACACCGATTAAACTCCTCTATTGACAGAGACAGTGAGAACTTTACTAAATCAAATTCCATTTCTTTTTTCCTCAAAAACACAACAGAACTTCCTCACCCATCAAAGTTCGAAGCAGCCAAACAAAACTTACCCAATTCCTAGAAGATTCACAAGAGTTGTAACTCGAACATGCATAGGACGAGCCCCCAATTGTTACGTTCCCACTTTTTAACTAGTCTAGGGGAATGGAGGAATACGTAACAAAGAAAAGGAAAATCCACATGGAGCCTCTCGTCCCAGTCCCAGCTCTGAAGAACACTGCCAACCACCAAAGGATCCACTATAATTCGATTTATTATACTTTTTTAATACATGCAGGAGTAGCAAGAACAAAGAAAACAGGCTTCAGGAGGGGGCATAGCCAAAATAACAAACAAAACAGCAGCTTACTCCATTTTGAAACTAACTTACCTAGCACAGGGAAAAATAAATAACAAAAAGACAATATACTTCCTTAACTACCTAACTGGTCCAAAGAACAGGAGAAAAGGAGTTAAAAGAAATGGGCACCCTCCTCCCTACAAGTTATAAAGTAGACAACTTAAATATTGAAGACAGGACTACAGAAGTATTAGCAATATTGAGTGGAGTTCAACAGTCTAGGTGGGAGCAGCAAGCAACAGTACACAAACTGAAACTCTAGCACAAAATTGGCATTAGGCATCAACTAACAACAGTACCAAAACCACAACACTAGTCTGGGGCTGCAGAGAGGGTCCATGCAGGGAGAGGGAGATGGCTCAATCTTTCTCCTTTCCTCTCTCTTCCAACTGTGCTTTCTCTGTGCTTTTATAGCTGGTTCCTCTCTCTGGAGGAGCCAGTGAATGAGTTGATTGGTCATCACGAGTATCAGGTGTCAGTAATCAGCTCCTATCAGCACAGCACAGGAGAGAAAAGATGACAGAACAAACAAAAGCTCTTGACTGACCCCAGAACAGTACAACCTACGTCACAGGACGTAACATGAGTGATACGAATGTAGATGTGTCTGATGGTAACTCCTTATTTGCCAATCATTTATTGCAGTTTTGTTCTGATAATGGTTTGATTCTGTCCAGTAAAGAATTTTTACCTGTTGATAGTTACACTTATATCAGTGAGGTGTGGCACACAACCTTTTGGTTAGATCACTGCATCTCTATAATGATCACTGCACATGACTCTTTAGAGACCATAAGGATTAATTATGAATTTGCCACTACTTATCATGTGTCTCTTTCTATATCTACATATCTGGGTAATTTACCTACTCTTTTGTTTGTGAGTAACGACAAGTGTATAGAGAAAATAGACTGTCTGAGGAGGATCTTGGAGTATACGGCGTTCAGCCTGACACTTTGTTGAGCAAAACTGATTTACCAAAAGCTAGATAACTGTTATAACCCGTAACACTGCATTGAGTTACGTTCCTTGTATAATAGCATTGTGGTGTCCCTCCTTGCTTCAAGCAGGTCTTTGTACTTAACCAAGGTGAATAAAGTTAGGCCAGGTTGGAATGATTACATTGAAGAGCTTCATGCTCTCAGGTAGACATAAATATATCTGCTTATATGAATATAAGAACCTATCGCTTTTTTCGTTTCTCCTCCCCTCTCTCTCGCTACTCTCTCTCTCTTCAGTTTTTCACAAGTTCATCAAACAACTGTGGTAAGAATATTTCATAAAGCACGGTGAGTAATGGGCTACTACTACTACTACTACTAATGGCTTCTCCTGCTATTGTTATTTGCACCTCTTGCCACATGTACAGTTTATCTATCTCTGTCGGTGATGAGGGATTCACATGTGATAAATGCAGGGAAATAGTTAGGCTGAAAGAGAAGATTTCAGAATTAGAGAGATGCATCCTAACTTTAACTGAGGACAGTAAGAATGTTATGGCTCTAGATACGGCTTTGGATGCGTCTAGCTCAGGGAGTCCTGTACATTATTTGGTTCCGGCAACAGAGCCCCTGCAGCAGGGCAACTGGGTGACGGTGAGTTGAAATGGTCTTTATCCCTCCTGGGGTGGTGCCGCTCTTCTCTCTAGAAATATGGCACATAGTCTTAGAGTTTATACTTGACTAACTGGAGTCCAGGTCAGGAAGCAGACAGACTGGCTAAATTACCGTCTGCTAGCCGCCTCACATCACGGAAGACAGTTAATTCTCAGCATATAGAGACACTTTCACCTAGATATCACACTACAGAGAGTGTCTGTTCCGTGAACTAGAAAATACAAAAAATGTTCAAACCAATTTAAGAGTAACAATTTAATTCAGGTTCAACAAATAAAAAACAGATGCCATACGGATAAACAAATGATCAAGCTTGGCTTAATGAATATCAGGTCCCTTTCTACGAAAGCACTTTTTGTAAATAATATGATCACTGATCATAATCTAGATGTGCTCTGTTCGATATAAACCTGGCTAAAACCTGATGATTATAATATTTTAAATAGGTCCAGCCTCCAAGATTATAATCATAATCTGTTATAATCATGATACACGTCAGGCAAAAGGGGGAGGTGTTGCTTCAATTTATAACAATGTTTTCAGGATTTCTCAGAGGGCAGGCTTCATGTTCATGTAACTAATTTGAAGTAATGGTGCTTCATATAATATTATCCAGAGAAACAAATGTTATTGATAAATCCCCTGTTATGTTTGTACTGGCTACTGTATACAGGCACCAAAATAAATAATACAGACTTTATTAAAGAGTTTGCTGATTTAGTGCTGGCTGCAGATAAAGTTTTAATAGTTGGTGATTTTAATATCCATGTTGATAATGAAAAAGATACATTGGGATCAGCATTTACAGACATTACAGACATAAACTCTACTGGGGTTAGACAACACATCTCAGGACCTACTCATTGTCAAAATCATACTCTAGATTTAATACTGTCACATGGAATTGATGTTGATGGTGTTGAAATTATGCAGCCAAGTGATGATATTGTAAATTCTACTTCTTGTTACAAGTATGGTAGAACCATCACTTCTACCACAAAAGACTGCTTTGTAAGTTATCTTCCTGATGTATCCCAATTCCTTAGCATACCCAAAACCTCAGAACAACTTGGAGCGCAGCTGGAGGAAAAAACAAGAGGTATTCCAAGCAATACTTGGCGGGAAAGTAACCTATCCTACAGAAAAGCATTAAAGACTGATTACTTTTCTTAAAGATCTAATTACTTTTCTTCTCTGTTAGAAGAAAACAAACATAACCCCAGGAATTTATTCAATACAGTGGCTAAATTAAAGAAAAATAAAGCATCAGCAAGTGTTGACATTTCCCAACATCACAACAGTAATAACTTTACTTCTAAAATTGATACTATTAGGGATAAAATTTTAACCATTCAGCCATCAGTTACAGTATTGCATCAGACAGAGCACTATAGATCGCCAGTTCCACTCATTCTCTACTATAGGAGAGGAAGAATTGTACAAACTTGTAAAATCGTCTAAACTAACAACATGTATGTTAGACCCTATTCCATCTAAGCTCCTAAAAGAGGTGCTTTCAGAAGTCATAGATGCTCTTCTGACTATCATATGACTGCCATCAATTCATAGCAGTGAATCACAAGTTCAGTATGGAGTACCTTAAGGCTCAGTAATAGGGCCGTTACTCTTCCCGCTTTACATGTTACCCTTGGGAGATATCATCAGGAAACATGGTGTTAGCTTTCACTGTTATGCTGATGATACTCAGCTCTTTATTTCTTTGTGGCCCGGTGAAACATACCAATTTGAAAAACTGATGGAATGCATAGTCGATATAAAAAACTAGATGCCGAGTAATTTCTTACTGCTAAATTCTAAAAAAACAGAGTTTTTTTTTTATTATAGGACCTAAAAACTCTGCATGCAATAACCTAGAACACGGTCTAAGACTTGCTGTGTCAATTCTGGCTGCTCTGTCAATTCTTCGTCCTCAGTTAGGAAACTAGGTATGCTATTTGATAGAAATCTTTCCTTAGAAAGCTACGTTTCTAGTATTTGTAAAACTGTATTTTTCCATCTCAAAAATATATCAAAATTATGGCCTATGTCAAATGCAGAAATGTTAATCCATGTATTTATGAACTCAAAGTTAGATTATTGTAATGCTATATTGGGTGGTTGTTCTGCACGCTTAGTAAACAAACTACAGCTAGTCCAAAATGCAGCAGCAAGAGTTCTTACTAGAACCAGGATGCATGACCATATTAGACTGGCCCTGTCAACACTGCACTGGCTCCCTATCAAACATTGTATAGATTTTAAAATATTGCTTATTACTTATAAAGACCTGAATGGTTTAGCACCCAAGTATTTGAATGAGCTCTTGTTACATTATAATCCTCCACTTCCGCTACGTTCTCAAAACTCAGGTAATTTGATAATACCTAGAATATCAAAATCAACTGTGGGTGGCAGATCCTTTTCCTATTTGGTGCCTAAACTCTGGAATAACCTACCTAACATTGTTCCGGAGGCAGACATACTCTTGCAATTTAAATCTAGATTAAAGACTCATCTCTTTAACCTGGCTTACACATAACACACTAATGTGCTTCTAATATCCAAATCAGTTAAATAATTTTTAGGCTGCATTAATTTAGGTTCAAGGTTCAAGGTAAACTTTATTATCCACAAGTAGGAAATTCATGTGGTCACCATTACACGCTCCATTGTTAAGTAGCCTGCTACATAACAATAAAAACATAAATACAACACATTAAATATAAAGGCATAAAAAAACATTGAAACATTAAAACCTAAGAAGAACAAAGACACGAGAGACAAAACAATAAACATTGAAAAGAAAACATGACAAGCATGTATGGATAAATAAACTAGCTGAGTGCTAGCTGCTTTTTGTACAGTTTAATTGCTGTAGGCACAAAAGAATTGCTGTACCATGTGGTCCTAATTTTCTTTTGCAGTAGTCTGCCACTTGACCTGTTGCTTCTTAGGAAATTCTGATAAAGAGGGTGGGTAGAATCATTTAGAATTTGTTCTATCTTTTTAAGACTAAGGTCATTGTACAACTGGGCTACAATTAGCTGATCAACTCCAATGATCTTACTGGCTGTTTTGATTATTCGTTGCAGTTTGTTCTGGTCCTTAATAAACATGTTACCAGAGGCACAAATAAAGGCCAAATGATAAGACACTCTGCAAGAGAGCTTTGTAAAACATCTGAAGAATACAGCTGTCTATTCCAAAATGGTTAAGTTTCCTTAGAAAAAAAACATCCTCTTCTGTAACCTTTTGGACTTATTTTGTGCACATTCATTAAAAGTCAATTGATTATCTATTTCAACACCCAAATATGTGTATGTTGTGACCCGCTCTACCACTACACCATTTATATTTGAGGGTTGAACTATAATTCCCTTTTAATTAAAATCTACGGTCATCTCCTTTGTTTTCTTCACATTAACCACAAGGAAATTATCTGTACACCAATTAATAAAACCCTGCACCTCCCTTTCAAAGCTCTCTAAGGATGCAGTATTGGACTGTACAAAACCCACTAATGCTGTATAATCAGCATATTTTAAAAAAAAGTGTGGTTTGAGATGGTTGCTTGGCAGCTGTTGGTGTACAAAATAGGGGACAGAACGCACCCTTGTGGTGCCTCTGTATTTATGGCTTTTAACGATGAGACACATGAGTTGAATCTGACTTGTTGACTACAGTTAACAGTGTTAACAGTGGGGTTAACCCCAAGATGAACCAATTTTTTTTTTTACCATCAAGTGGGGTTGGATTGTGTTGAAGGCACTGCTGAAATCTATGAACACAATCTTGACAAGACTCTTTGGCTGTTCAAGGTGCTCATATATGTTATTTGTCAGAGTCAGCAGTGCATCTTCGACCCATCTTCCCACACGATATGCAAATTGGTTTGGGTCTAAGGATGGTGTTACCTCACATAAAAGCTGTTTCAAAATAATTTTTTCAAAACATTTAATTGCCGTAGATGTTAGGGCAATGTTAATTTGCAGGTCATTAAGTTCCCTAGGTTTATTATTTTTCGGTAAGGGCACGATCAAAGATTTTTTCCATAGAGAAGGAACTACACCAGCTGTGCCAGCTGATCTGCGCACACCCTTAAAGTCCTGCTGCTAATACCATCAGGCCCACTAGTTTTACAGGGATTCACATGTCTAAAATAAGACTTAAAATCGTCTATAGAATAACTATATCCACACACTTCATGCTACTTATTTCTTTATAAACAAGTTCCTGTTCAGCTGTATAATCATGAATATCAAATCTGCAATAAAAATCATTCAAGTCATTTGCCATTTCAAATTCATTTTCCACTGCCATGAGATGCCGCTGGGGCATATATCCTGTGATTTCCTGTACCCCCTGCCAAGCTCTCCTACTATCATTTCTAAAAAAAATCTCTAATTTACATTTATATACTGCTTTACATTCATTCCCTGGTCATCCCTTTTATGTTTTTCTGCACAGACATTTTCTGTTCTCTATTTCCTCCCAATTTAAACAGTCACTTTTCTTTGGTTAAGAAGTTGTTTTAATTCTGGAGTTACCCAGGGCTTGCTGTTAGGAAACATCTTAACTGTCTTTTTGGGAATGATTGCGTTCTCGCAGAATGTTATGTATCCCGAGATAGCAAGCGCCACGTCGTTGACGTTTTCGGTCCCGTCGGTCACTACGTTCCAATCCGTGCACTCTAAGCAATCTCGCAGGGCCTTGGATGGGTCAGCGGTCCAGCTCTTAACCTCCACCTTTCTGACTTTCTCACGCCACAGCCTATACACATAGGCGGGCATTAGTTTAACCATGTTGTGATCTGAGTTCCCAAAGCCGGGATTAAAATCTCCCATCACAAAGTTAGCAGAATCTGGAGCTTCTGACTCCGACTGAGCTACAATTTCATGGATAGTAAGAGCTGCAAAGACAGGTTGAAGGGAGTCCAATATTTAACAGAAAGTCCCGGGTGTAGGTGATCCGAGCCGTCTGGCCGGTGTGTATCTTAATGTTGTGGCCGAACAACATGTTGGATAAGGTCGGCCAACAAAGTGAGGATCAGCAGAAAAATGACTTGGTTCGGCTTCATAGTGTGGGCCAACACCTATTGGTTTAAGGCTTAATTAATCCGCAAAGTTACGGCGTCTCAAAACATACTGTGACGAGTGGGGCGGGGTCAAGGGACGTAGGAACGAGGAGTGAGGCCGGATGGAATGATTGGGAAATCAGTGACACCTGCGACCCACCGCCGGTCTCGAGTCCCACGTAGGAGATGGAAGGATATGAAACTGGAGCGACGACAGTGAAGGACGAGAGAGGACCAGGCCTGGGATTTATTTTATGTTTTGCTTTTTATTTGCGCGCATCAGTCGTCCGTGAGGGGCTGATGCGCTGTTTTGTGTTTATTTTGTGATTATTAAAGTTTCATTTTGATTGTGCGCCAGTTCCCACCTCCTTCTTCCGGATGAATATGTAGATTTATATTATTACACATACATTAAAACAAAACAAACAAATATAGGTATAGGAGACGTGGAGGGACCGTGTCGCCGCTCGCGCATGCGGTTCTCCTCTCTCTAATTAGGTAAACCAGAACCAGGAACACTTCCCATAACACCAGATGTATTTGCTACACCCAGATAGAGTATCTATCCAGACCAGATGGTGGATCAGCACCTAAAAAACACCTCTACAACCCTGAAAGACTGCGGAGATCAGGACAACTAGAGCCCCAGATACAGATCCCCTAAAGACCTTGTCTCAGACAACCACCGGGACAAGGATCTGTTAGGACTAGATTTTTTAGAGCATTTTGTTCCCCTAAGTATACTGTTATAGAAAGAGTAGCATGCTGAAATTCAGTGTAGCATATAACGATGGATTGAGGCTGCTGCTTAGGTTTCCACGAACACTGTACAAGTGTATGTGTATGTTATCAGACTCTGTAAACAGTATAATTTCAACACTGACAAACTTTGTTCAGTCAGATTTTTCACCAACGTGGAATCACTGGCATTTTAGTCTGTATGTATTTGATGTAATGGATTCTGTCTCTCTTTATAATTATTAGTTGTTTAATTTTCTTGCTGTATTGTATGTGTTTTCGGGACCACGTGTGTCCTAATAAAGCTTTGATGATGATTGATTAAATATGTTATTAAACCCCGGTCCAAGAATGCACATAAATTAGGCCAAAAAAGCTCAATGTGGGTGCTCTACCAGACAAAAATAAGAACAAAACATCAAAGAAGGCACACCACAGCTCCAGAGATAGAGACGTATTTACTTATTTTCTCACCACAGGTGATGTTTCAAGCTTAAATGCTCTTCATCAGACAATGAATATACATGACAATGCCCATATATAAACAAAACTAAATCACATGATCAAAAACACACACACACACACACACACACAAAGAGGAGGGCAATCAACAAATAATGTAAGAAAAGGGCAAATCACATAAAAATGATAATATGTTCTATACTGCTGTTTTGACAGAGGGCAAAACAATACATTTCTAGTTGATTCTAGTTTAACATGATTTATCTTTCAGATATTCTTCTTTAAATGTTTCAACTGAATGCAACGTTGACCCAGACTTGGTTCTTCACCACAGAAAATGTGTACAGTAAAAAAATGTATTCATGGAGCCACAATGAAATCCCCATATCCTGGAGATGAGCCATATATAGCCTTAAAAATTAATATAGTAAAAGAAAAGGCTAATAAGCACTAAATATCCAGAGGGATATTTAGTAAAAAGAGTTAAAGGCTTGAGTAGTTTTGGGTTTAGTTATATTGCGTCATACTTATACTTCATCAAACAAAAATCATTGTCAACACAACTACTTGCCAATATGCACGCAATTGTTTGTCAGTGATTCATTTATGACTCAAAGTTTTCTAGAACAGAAACAAGCATTTATTTTTTATATATATTTTTTATGTAATCAGGGTTCTAAATTAACTTAAAATTAAAATAAATTTTGGCGGGTGTTAATTAAAACTTACTAGCCAGTTTGGTTGGTGATGCATGACATGAGGATCTGTTCTCGGTCATTTATCCCCCTGGCAGCACTTCCTACATTTCCCATGAACACTGTGCTGTAATGCTACGTGATGACGTTTCATATGCCCATTGGCTGCAGGCAGTTTGCAGTGAAACCAGCATGAGAAACCATGGAAACGAATAGAGTGTCCATTAGAAAACACAAGGAAGAAGAACGAATGGAGCCAGAGCAGGGAGCATAGACTGAAAGAGGAGGGAGTTAGCTATTAAAGAAAAAAGATAAGATTAAACTAAATGTGGCGGTGGTTGGGACATATTTCTGGGGGTGAAAAGAGGAATGAGGCAGGGGATGAGGATATAGACAGAGAAACATAGAAAATAAAAATGTAATGCCAAATGGCTGACGGGTCATGAATGGCTTGTGTTTGATCACAAGAATGTTGTAATGCTTTGTCAGGATTGCCGCATGTAAGTTACATGAAAGAAAAAAAAAACTAAACAAGCAATTTCGTGGTGGGAACTAATCATTTTTTATTTGATTCAGTGTATATTTTGTTGTATGCATTGTACTTTATGTGTTTTTCATGCCAACAGTGTTAATAAAATGATCAAATGCATTCAGTGGCACTCATAATTTATGTTATTTTTACCTAAAAAAATATGGCTAGTGGAAATTCTGCTTGGCTGGTAACTTTAGAAAGTTACCAGCCACATTGGCTGGTGATCAAAAAAGTGAATTTAGAACCCTGAATGTAATGTATAATGTAGCCTACCAATAAAGTGTAATAATTCAGTGTGAGTGTGAACATGGCACAATAATAATATAATACAACACACTTTTTAAATGTTATTTCTATTTCTTTGATAGTGAACTTATATTTGATTATGTCATTAAATCAGTATATAAATGATTTTCAAACCTGGAAGAGAGAAGAAGCATACAGCAAAGTCCCATCTCCTCCCAAACAAATTATGAAGTCGACACAATTGGAAATATCATCATAATCTGTGAAACATGTCAACAGGTAGCACATCAATTTTACACATTTTTATCTTAACTGGTTAATGTGTCTAATTCCTAATCAGTTTTTACAGGCACTGCAATAGCATGCACTAAACTCAAAGCACATGCAATAAACAAATTCACTGCATTGACTGTGACCTAATCCGTACTGAGTCACGGAAAACAATGGATCATGAACTGATCGTGTGAATGAATTGTTTTGAAATGAGCAGCGAAAACAGACTTGATGAAGCCTTATTGTGCTTTCGGTTTTAGTTCATTTTACAGATACAGTGCCAAAGCATAAATGGCACAAAAAAACACAACATTAAAGACCTTTTATGTTAGTATAAAAAGTTTAACTATATTTTAAAAATCTACACTTTTTGCCCGGAACACTTTTACATTGTCATGTGACCATGATAATTTTGAGACAGTTTTGCTGTCGCAATATCACAATATCTAATAATATCGTTACATCCCTAATACACACATACCAAAACAAACTGCATCAGGTATAATAAAAGTACTTTTTGGATAATGCCTTACCTTCTCTAAAAGTGCAAATGTTGTTTTTGATGGAGACAAAGCTGTCTCTAGTAATGGCTGGATCTTCAATGACGGTCTTCTCCACATAGACAATCATATTTTTCTGCTGAAAGCCATTATAGCAGAGAACAAGAAAATTTCTGAATGTCAATGTCAACAAAGAGCAAATATGAACAGAACTTAAAAAACATTATGCTTTAAAGGGGTCATATGATGCAATTAAAAAAAAAATTCCTTTCTCTTTGGAGGGTTACAAGTTCTTGGTGCATAAAGAAGATCTGTCAATTTGCAAAGATTAAAATCTCAAATCCAAAGAGATATTCTTTATAAAAGTTAAGACTTGTCCACACCCTCCTAAAACACCTAATTTAAACAAGACCCAACATCTATGTCACTGTGTGGGAATATTTGCAAAACACCGCCCAAATGTATACGCCAGGATCCTCAAATCTTGCCCTGGAGGTCCAATGCGGTGTAGATTTTAGCTTGATTGATTGATTAAAGCCATCTGCCTTTGATTTTCAAATGATCGCAAAGACATTGATTGGCATAGATTAGCATGCTCAAGTGTGTTTGATTAGGATTAGAGCTAAAGTAGGCAAGAAAGTGGATCTCGGGGTCCAGATTTGAGGATCCCTGGTATACGCAAAGAAAGAATGCGTAACTTTGATTCTTGCTGCCGTATTGTTATTAGTGTGGTGGAGATGATGTGTGTTTCGTTGTGAAAGCAAAACGCAAAACGTTGTGGTGTCACAGAGGGAACCTTGGGAATATATCCCGCTTGAGGGTATATGAACGCTTTGGTCATGCCAGGTGCAAAATCAAGATAAGTAGGGGCCACTTAGAGGGCCTGCAGATCTCCTACTAGGGCTGGGCGATATGGAGCAAAAAATATATCTCGATATATTTTGCTATATCTCGATATACGATATATATCTCGATATCTTTACAGGAAAAATAACCCCAAAAAAAACTACTGCAAAAACAAATATGGCAAATATTACATGTTAAGGGGCCTATGAAACATTTTATTTTTTTTCTTCACCATATGTTTTATTGTTACCTAATTCTGTGTTTTAGCATGTGCAATTATTTAAATGCATAAAAACAACTTAATTAGTTAAAAACAATTCTTAAAATAGCCTTATGTGAAATGTTTTTTTCCCTTCAGAAATTCTGTGTATTTACATTTTTCTGATTATCAAATGAAGGCATAAAACATTCATTTAATTTATCTTTTAATTATTTAAAATTAAGCAAACTTTATTTTTTGGTAAACAAAGGGGATTTACTATTAAAAATAAAACATGGGAGAAATGTTGTGTGATTATTCCTTATAAAATTATGTTCGTTTCATTTTAATAGTAGTAGTAGTGAGCTATCTACATTCTGCTGTACAATAGTAATAGATTTCTGTTAAATTCTTTTATTTTGACGGGTTTACCTTTACAGTTCTGTGTATGTGATACCACAGTCTATGATGTGATATGAGCTAGTCTTACTCAAATCAAACGGTCAGAAGCTCATGAAGTGACTCTCAGTGCAGTTCTGGAGATGTTCCTCATGTGTTCACGTCTTTATTTAGAGAGAGGAAAGACAATGAAATCAGCGCGAGCGTTATGCGAGCTTCCGTGTTTAATGAATGAAGATGCGCTTCTGCTCCATTCGTTGACACAGACACGCAGAACATGCAGGATTCATATTTAAATAGACTTTTCCGGGTTAATATTTGCAGATATTAGTCCATTTCGCGATTTGATGTAAGTGCATGACCGACTTTTGATTAATTCATTTAAAATTTGACCAATTCCGTGACATTCCCCGTTAAACTGTAAATTCCATTTTTATGACTGGATTCCGCGATTCCGTCCGCGTTTCATTGGGCCCTACAGTAGACATCTGCCTGCCGTTCGCCCTACGCCTTAAAACTGAAGTATCTCCATATAATGGAGCCAGTTGTCTTTTTTTTTTTTTTGACTAGTTCTCTACACGCGAGGTGAGAGGGGACAAAAGCAAGGAGGCGGGGGGCGAGCGAGCGGGGGCGAGCACAGCACAGGGAAGGCAAACAAGCAAAGTGGCGGAATCAGAATATAAACAATATATCGATATATACGATATGTCAAAATCCATATCGTGTTTAAAAAATATCTCGATATATTTTAAATATCGAGATATCGCCCACCCCTATCTCCTACTCTCCTCAGAGAGGTAATGGCCAACAGAAAGGCGGTTTTAAGCGTCAGATGTCTGTCTGAAATATCTTGAATAGGCTCAAACGGAGGTTTGCACAATGCCTCTAACACTACAACCAATTCCCACGGTTGTAGTGTAGGTTGTAGTTGTAGCAACCCCCCATCGTTCTTTGGAAATAAGAAATATCGGCTGTAAAACCCGGATTCCCTGTCTTGAGAAGGGACCACCTCGATAGCCTCCATCTTTAATAGGGTTTTCACTTCCTGTTCCATAACAAGACTCTGCTTGGGCCGACTATCGTCGTAGTAACACCGTTGAACATCGGCGGTGCAGAGCCGAACTGAATACGTTAGCGTTTTTCTACTGTATGCAGGACACATTGAGATACATTTGGCAGTAGTTTCCACACTGCCTAATAATCTACTAAGGGAATCAGTCTCCCGAGACTGACCTCTGGTGTAAGAGGCTCCCGCAGGGGCGGCTGTGCCCTGGAACACTGGCAGGATTGGCAGATCGGCCCCCAGAATGTGCTGAGGAGAGATGGGCACCGTGTACTGCGGTGTACACCGCTCTACACCAGCAGAGGCTGCCCTCTGAAGCCCTGGGCTTCTGGTGTCAGGGCTTCTTGGCCAAGGGTCAGCCATAAGTGTCTCTCGGCAGGCACCATAGCTGCCATGGACCACCCAATCGCTCATGTGGTCTCTTTGGTGGCGGGGAGAAAAAGATCAGCGGTCCTTCTCAGTTCAGATATATCATGGGACTTGATCTCCTCTCCCTCGTCTAGCTCTTTAAGCAGGTCAGTTTGGTTCGCCCGTAACACCACCATGGTGTGCAGACACGCACCAGCCTGACCTGCTGCCACATACCCTTTGCCCACCAAAGCCGACGTTGTTCTAAGCGGCTTGGAGGGCAATGCGACTCCAGAGATTGGGCGCCGGATCTGGTGGAAGTGGAAGGAGATAGGGACTCGTCTCAATTCCCTCCGCCAAATCCACTCATAAACCCCACAAGCACAGCTGACGTCCTCAGCAGAAGCTGGCGAAGGCTCCCTCCTTAAAGAGAGCCATCCGGGAACGAAGCAGCCGCACCGACATTCTCTTATAGTGCGGACAGCCGCCCCCCTTGAGAGCCGACTCAGCGTGCTTCGAACCCAGGCAGACCACGCACAGGCTGTGTGTATCCCCACTCGTTATATATCACGGGCAGGGAGAAACACACAACCTGTAACACGATCCGGATTCGCCCTTAACATGCTTAGTATTTGCCTTGCTCTTAGACACCACTTAGAGCTCTACTGGACAGACAACAGTAAATAAGACTCACAAGACAAACAAATGACATTCACACACAGAGCGCTTGCTGAAGATGCGAAGCCAATGCCAGCTGGGCGGCACGTGTTTTTATAGCTTCACGCTCTTCCATTGGACTGATTACACATGATATTCAGAATCGCTCACGCTAAGCGTTTTTGATGCAGCTCGAGTTCCTTAAGAGGAACTACTTTGTTGCTGTGGATCACCGAATCGCCTTTCATGAAGCGAAGTCCAGCACGGGGTCGTCACATGTGGTTGGTGCAAGCCTGCCGGCAGCTCCTTTGTTACATCTGCTGGATGCACCATTTTCAAATCCACCAGCCTTTCCTCACTCAAGCCCATAGTTTGTGACAATGTGAGATGCATTTTATGTAGGACTGTTTCCTGAACCTGCAGAGTAGCCTACAATGGGTCTGTGTTCAATGACTGATCTATAAAGTGAGGCAGTTCCAATTTTGCAAGGACAGTCTGTCACTTCTAAATCAGACTGAAAGTTATTTTTTATATTTAAAAAAATTGCCACTGATAATTAAAATGCAAGTTTTAAGCAGTGTAAAGGTTGCGCTTGTTGTTTGACGTTTCTTCGATCACAAATGCAGACATGGTTTTATGTTTACACAGCACCACACACAACGCAACACCTAAAAAAAAATTATAAGTTAATATTATAAGTAATTATGTTCCCACTAGCAGTGTTGTGGGTAACGCGTTACAAAGTAACGCGTTAGAGTACTCTAATTACTTTTTTCCTGAAATGTGTAACTTAACGCGTTAGTTTCGTGCGTAAGTAGTCAGTAACTTCGTTATTTTTTTAAAAAAGTAATCCGTTATTTTAAGGAAAGGAAAATCCCGACTGCAGCCTGCTTTTTGTCAGACAGTAGGCCTAGGTCTACTGTGCCACCTGCGGATGTATCAGCGGAGCCGAAGCTCTGTGATCGTAAAGTCAATGGCTGTGATGCATCTGTGCCCTGCGCCTGACCCTGTGTGTGTGGGTTTTTTTTTTTTTTTCGAACTCCCGGCAAGATAGCAGAGAGGACAGCGTTTGGTTTATGGTAGTACGCACATTATTTTCAATTTGTCAACGAAAAAGAAAAGAACATCACGGTAAAATGCACACTCTGCTTTGGTGAAAAGCTTCTGTCGACCGCCAAAAATTCTACCTCAAATTTAACGCTACGTTTTAATCACTACTTTGAAGAGTAAATGTAAGAGGACTGTGTTAAAGCGAATTTAGGCTTGTGACTGTGAGTGACACTTTAATAATAATTAGTTCGGCTATTAAGCGATTTGTCATTTGCCTGTGTGGCAGTGAAGGATTTAATTCGGTTTGTTATCATTTTTGTTTGACAGGCAGCTGTTAATTTCTGTTAGATCATTGGCTGGCTGGTTGTTCATCATTTCTAAATGGATTTAAATCTGCAAGCCTGTTTAAGGTTGTGTTTACAAGTAAGCATACTTGTACTTTGATAACTGCATTATTTAAAGTTAAAGAAAAATCAGGAGTTATCTTGTGGTGCTCATAATATACAGTAGCCTCGGCTACCCGGGCTGGGTAACGTTAGGTGCGAATTTTGATTAATAATATGTTCTGTGATAATAAATAAATAAAACGCCATGTGGAATAGCCGATTGCTGACTGTCTTTCCTGTTATTGTTATCCTGCAGTGTTAATTTAGTCGGATGACTGACGTTATTCATTGTCGGGAGTCACGACTTCTAGGTGCATTTAAAGGGGCTGGGGGCTATGTCTGTCGTGTGTGAGCCGCTGCAAACGGCTTTTAATTTTTGGTAACGCATGAGTACTCTAACACGTTACTTTTATGAATAGGTAACGCTGTATCATAACTGATTACTTTTAATTGATGGTAACGTTGTAACCTAACTAACTACTTTCCAAAGTAACTATACCCAACACTGCCCACTAGTGCGTACCCATGTTCAACATGTCACTTCCTATTGCCAGTAGGTGGTGCTATAACTATATCCTAATATGGGTGTGTAGATGTCTTCAGGCCAGGACTCTAATCCAACTTGTGTAGTCTGGGGCAGATTGGACATTGTATGCATGAGTTACAGTAATGTTCTGTCTCACTTAATTTATCGCATGTTTTAGCTAAGTGCTGCTAGCATGTTTTAGTATGGTTTTTAGCATGTTGTCAGTGTATTTATCACTTGGTGACACTTTTTAATATGTTCCTAGGAGTCCATAACAGTGTTAACCATGTCACTTCCTGTTACCAGCTAGTGGTGCTATGACTATAACTGAATTTGGGCATGGGTGTTTATTCAGGACAGAACACCTATCAAACGTGTGAAGTTTGGGGCAGATCGGATATTGCTTGCCTGAGTTACAGTAACTTCCTGTTTCATATCAGATGTAAATTGCAAATGTGCAAAGTTTTGGAGCATGCTTAAGCCCTCAAATATGTTATTCACTTTGAAGAAGAAGAAGAAGAAGAAGAAGAAGCAGAAGAATAATAAGGAGAAACAAAGCAATTCCAATAGGGTCCTCTCAGTGCAGTGCTTGGTGCCTAAATACAGATGTGGCCTTGAAGAATGTGCATGCTACTCATACAATTCATCAAGTGTGGACACACAGCACCCTGCAGGCATGCTTTTATGGTGCGTTCACACCAGACGTGTGACGTGATAACAACGTAGTGAGCGGAGGGAAAATCAAAAACAACAATGGAAGACAAAGTCATCATTGCTGTATGTGGATACATGCGGAGCTGTATGATACTTTTTCATACTTTTACAGAAACAGGAATAAAAAGGATTTTGCTTGTATATATATAACATATCAATAGATTAATTTAAAGGGTAACTAAACCCCTGGTCAGAGCCTGACTCCACCCACTGGCAATATTTGAAAACTGCTGAAAAGTGGGCAGAGCACAGCGGAGATAGAGGGGACTTACCGAGGTCGGGCTGAGCGGGTGGGGCGTGAACCTGAGAACCGCAGTGACGGATTAATTGAAAAAAAAAAAAGTGGAGGATGTCAAGGTGTCTGTGGCCTGAGCCATATCAATTCGAGACGTTGGCTCAAACTGCGGTCTTAACTCCCGCACCACGTCGCTTTTCAGCGTGAGCTGTTTGGAGAAGCAATCCCGTGTAAAATGCAGTTTGCACACTCCAGCTCTAGGCGGGAACTCGCGGTCTTTCAGGCCAAGTGCATGCAACCACTGGTGCCTAATTTTAAAGTCTCCTGGAAAACTATGTAGTCCAGCAGTGCTGTAGCAACCACCAACACTACACATACTGACCACTGTACTAAATACAGATAAATCTACGCCAGCTTGAAGCTATTCTAACTGATGCAATACTATGCTACTAACTAACTATTCTTCTAACAATACTAACGTTACACTAACAACTATGCTAATTAACTACATAGGCTACACAAAATAATCTAAATAAGTATATAAATGCTATGCTAAATAGATGCTATAATAGTCTATCCTGGTCGTTTTCCATTAGAGCTGTAGTCAAGTCCAGCTTTGTCGAGTCCAAGTCAAGTCCAAGTCCAGGACTAGTCGAGACCAAGTCAAGACCGAGTCCAAAGAGGTTCGAGTCCAAGTCAAGTCCAAGTCCAAAAGTTTCGAGTCCAAGTCAAGTCCGAGTCCAAATGAGAGAAAAAAGGGTCCTCTTCAAGACCACATACTTAACTACTGATAATGTTTGTGATGAGCGAGACAGCATATCTCCTATTCTAAGAAAATTTATTTACATTATTATTTGTAATGATCAAAAAGCATGTGCAAAGTAACAACTCTGTAGGACAGGGGTCTCCAAACTACATCCTGAAGGGCCAATGTCCTGAAAAGTTTAGCTCCAACTGGCCTTAACACACCTGCAAGATTAGTGTGTCTAGTAAGAGCTTGATTAGGTTCAAGTGTGTATAATTAGGGTTAAAGCTAACAGGGGAGTTACACAAGATCCCGGGCCCTATGCATAGGCAGTCTTGATGGCCCCCACCCATGAAAATATCCAGGTAAAATAAAATATATTTCAGATTCATACTTTTCAAGGGCCCTCTCTTCCTTTGAGGCCCTGGTAATGAGTACTGGTTTTACCCCCAGTCCGACCCTGGGAGCTAAACTATAAAGGACACTGGCCCTCTAGAACAGAGTTTGGAGCTGTAAGGTCAAATTATTTTTATGTACTTTATTTTCATTTTATTTACTTAATAATGCTGCTTTTGCTGACATTATGCCTGTGGTCAAAAAATAAAATGACTGATGCCTTGGCACAGTGCACAGACACACGCAAAGATCGGGATATGACAAATGCGCGCAGCAAGGCTAGAAGGGATACGTAGGGCTCTACTGGGCATGCGCACATAAATACAGCGATATTTTTGTCATACTGTACTAGTCGAGCGCTGTCGGAAACAATCGACTACTCCAGCATGCATTAACCATAATGCATACAAAGTGTTTGCAAGTACGACTTGAATTTTAGAATTACAATATTGCGTGGAGCTGTTACTATATGACCTTATCTATGTTGCATGTAAAAATAAAATATGTAATGTAATAATTAGGGTTGTGCCTGAAGCCAAATACCTTATTCGGAATGGCAAGGATAATGGCTTAAAAAACGAATAACGCTCAAGGAATAATTCTGCCTGAATACTCGCTGAAGCTGACACAGTCTGGTGTTTGCTAGATAACATGAGCCAGGGCATCAGCGCCAGAAGTGAATGAATGTAAACTTTATGAGTGAAAAGAGAGCAAATCAAACACCGCATTGTTGTCGCCTCTCTGCGTATCTCTCAGAAATCAGAGCGATACAAGAGTAATTTTACCTATAATAATACATCATACACGTTATAGTATTTGTATATATTTAAAAGGCAATGATTTAAAGCTTAGGCTACGATATGATCCGAATGAATGGAATAAGCACAGCGTGCTCACCAATCAAACAGATGCGCTGCGCGTCTCAGTCTCTCAAAAACCAAATCGGTTCTCTCTCAAGAGTAGGCTAATAATCAGCTTAGATACGGATACATTGTCTACTTGTCCTACATGTTTGCATCTTTACCTTTTGCTGGTTTGCGCGGCACACACACATCTGTTTAGTGAAGTTCATTAACATTAAGACTCGCTCAAAGTGTTCTGCGTAATGAGAAAGTGCGCATTGAATGGATTCAGTCGTGTTCAAATGATTACTAAACGTTTGTGATGACATCTCTCTGCTTGCACGATAAATATTATTTTAGAAATTAATAATTATTTCAGTTTAACACGACATACTTGTTCAGTGATAACTACGAAAAAAATATAAAAAGTCATAACAGCCTTATCAAGTAAATGTACGATGTTGTATCCGAATGCAGATAGGAAACATTTTGTGATTGTTACAGATACAAATACTCGACTCGTGGTTCATGCTATTGCAAATGAAAACACTAAATCTTTTTTTTTTTTTTTTTTTAATGGATATGACATTACATATTTAAATTGTCATGTAACAGTCAGTAGCCTAACTCAAGCATTTTTTTATAAAAAAAAAATCGACTCCTAGAAATCTGTAGTGTTGCAACCCCTATACTGTACAACAATAATTAGTATTTAATTATTGTTGTAAAGGGGACGTTTGGTGTAGGTGTAGGTGTATCTAGGTGTAGACGTAAATAAAACACAATCTAACAGGTAGAAAATTAAATTAGAAACATCTAAACTTTTCAGGTCGCAGCAAGTGCACCGCTGGTCATGCACATCCTTTCCCGGAACAATACTGAAAGCTAAGATGGAGAAACAGATGATCATAGCTGTACAAGGATAGCCATTTTTTTAAATGAATCTATTATCAGAGCTACTGAAAGGGATGTTTAGTGCTGGAAATCCATTTATTCTTTGCTGAAACTTCTGCGTCATCATGGAGAGCGGGTCATGGTTGCCCAGCAACAGCAGACGCCACTGGAGCGCGAGCATAGATTACAGATTGCTTTGGGAAATAAGGAGAGCGGCGCGCCTAGCGTTTTCCACACGTTTTCATTCGCGACATCATGCAAATGTGGTTTTGTATTGAAGGATACATTTTTTTTTTTTTTGCTGGACTCGGTCGAGACCAACTAGAAGACTTGGCGAGTCCAATGGCCAAGTCCGAGACAAGTCCGAGTGCAAATTCAACGAGTCCGAGACAAGTCCGAGACGACAGAAAAATGTCTCGAGTCCGGACTCGAGTCCAAGACCAGACTCGAGTACTACAGCCCTATCTTCCATACTCACAATTCCAACTCCTGACTCACTACAGTAATTTTGACGGAACAAGATGGTTTTAATTTATGCCAAGGGCGTGGTAGCTCGTACCAAGGGGCTTGGAGAGCTGGAAACTGCTTATGTCACCTGCCACCACTTACATCACTTGCCACCACAACATCCAATAGAACAAATCTACTGCAGTAGCCACCGTTCAACCTGAAGGGGGTAGCACTCGGACATTTTACACCATATATTGTAGAATTAAAACACTTTACACTCAAATGTCAAAAAAGTTACTCGAATCAATGAAGAGCACTATTAAAGCCCCATTCTTACAGATCATTAACTAAAAAAAGTTGGTTAAGGGTTTAGTTACTCTTTAATAAAGACCAAAGATTAGATTTACCACAAACTAATTATATTTTATCTTGAACAACTAAAGAGACATCAGAGCCAGCAGCAAATGTCAAAGGACTAGCCGAGTTGAGAGTGCTCTAGGCGGATACATGATCACTGAGCTCCCGCTGATCGCATGGAGCTAGTCTCCAGAAATAGGGGATACACATTTTTAAATAGACGGTGTCTGTTGTGAAGTTAATTTCCACCGTCGGTGTATGAATGAGTTCTGTGAATGGGTGAATGTGAGGCAATTTGTAAAGTGCCTTGGATGGCCATGGGTCTGTTGAAAGTGCTATAAAATTTATTAATTTCACACGCGAATGAAGCAAATACACTCAAAATGTTCAATCGTCGAACTATCTGGTGTCTGGTGTAAATGCACAATTTGAATTAAAGGTTCTGAATTTAAATTCAACCCAGTCACATATGTAACTTATTTGCACCAGGTGGTGCAAGTTGCACCATTGTAAAGGCTCAAAAAAAGGTTTTCTCTGTTAAAATGTAGTTCGAGAGGACTGTGGATTTCGTTCCTCTCAAACACCATTGTAAGGCTGGAATTGTGACAACTGATTTTTTAAATAAACATAAAAGTATTACTGGTTATAATATTATAACTTTTTAACTTATTATTTATCATGTATATCAGGGCTGTCAAAATGGCCAGAGCCCTGCAGAGTTTAGATGCAACCCTAATTAAACACACCTTACATCCAGCTTATCAAGTCCTTCAGACTTATTTGAAAACGACATTGTTTGTGTGTTGCACTGAACTATGCAGGGCTGCATCCCTCCAGGAACTGAGTTTGACACACCTTATGTGCGTATCTATGGAATGATATTCCGGACATTATTCAAAAGGAATTGCAAATTGTATTTAATTAAATTGTATTTGCAATTGCGTTTTCAATTTGTGGATGCATAAAATGTGACAATCCAAATGCAAATGTAAATCGCGCATTACCGTTTGCATTTTCGCTCTTGCGAACGCACAGTGAGTGCCAAATTACACTGACTACACATTTGCTTTTTCACTCTCTCTGCACAGCGCATGTAAACTGCCAAAACTCAAATGGAATCGCAATTCCTTTTGCATTTGAATTTCCGACGTCTACACAGAAACCTGTCAATCAAGTGACAGGGGTGGTGTAATTTTATTGGGCGAGTTTCCATTGGGATGTGACGTCACTCACAGTCAACCGTAATAACCAACTAAAAAGATAAAAAGAGGCAATTTATATAATATTTAGTTTCATTGTAATGGCTGAATATATACACATTTCTGAAGCTATTATTATGTTTACATGAAGAAAAAAAAATTGAAAGGAGGCAGTGGTATTTGATATCCTTTTTCGTTTTATTGTAAATGTACAGTGAGGAAATTTGCATTCGCCAAGGCGAGCTGACTGATGTTATCAAGTGTGCTGCTGCTTGCAGAATTGCCGGATTTGCATTGTCACGGACATCATACTCCCAAGTTGAATGTGCAAAGTCTGAACAACAGAGGATGCACGGCCAAAATCAGCATGCTTTGAATTGAGAAACACGTGCAGACCTACATCACCAGACTATTTGCCTAAGGACCCACTTTATATTAAGTGGCCTTAACTAATGTACTTACATTTTAAATAATAATTTGGTACAATGTACTTATTGTGTACATACATGTTTTTACATTGTACTTATATATATATATATATATATATATATATATATATATATATATATATATATATATATAAATGACATGTAATTACATCTGTATTTAATTTCTGTAATTACATTTATAATTACACTGTTGACCCATACTTTACACCTTAACCCACCCTTAAACTTAACCATACCTCCAACCCTCTCCCTAACCTTACCCCTATCCCACCTCAAAAGCAGCAAAAGTGTTTTACAATACAATATGAACACAATAAGTACATTGTACTTATTTTTATGTAAGTACATAGTAGTTAAGGCCACCTAATATAAAGTGGGACCTTGCCTAATGTAACAGATATGCAGGTCAGCGATTCATGGGTTAAATTCAGGCATACAAATGAAACCTTTTTGCACTAAATGCCTGGCGCCAGCCTGGCTGGACTTAAATTATTTACGATACCCGTGCGAGCCTCAAAGGGGACATGATATCCCCCCCCCACCCCACACACATAAGCACACACACGCAAACGAACTTTTCTTTATACTTTTTATGTTAGTCGTTAATAATATGTATTTTGAATATGTTTGTGGGTACAATGGTTAATCCTTGTTATGCGAAGATTATAATGTTACTAGCTTATAAATTGGGAATGTTTCTCCTCATTTTAACTTTCTCAAAGAGCCATGTTTCTGTAACCCCCCACTCCTTTGCAGCTCATAAAACTTTATGACCCCCCTGGGCAACAGGACAGGAGAGAAGCCAAGTCACTGGTTTCTTTTCCCAATGCATTCTAAACTATTAGCTTTTGTTTTTATGTTTTCTAAATGTATTAAGTATTTATTTTTGGTACATTAGATGTTTCCCATATAAATTGGGACTATCGGCAATTCATTAGCGTGTGTTAATCTTTAAATGTGAGTAATTCTGCATTTGAATGTAACTTCATGTTTTGATCATTTATATATGTTATTTTTGGTATCTGTTTAATCGTCATGCTTTAACGGACCCATTTATCAGCAAAATGTGGTTAAAATCTATTAATCTTGAATTAAGAACTTGCTAGAATATCCCTGATGAAATCTGACAAGCCCTAAATCATTAGGGTAGGTGTTTCCACAGAGACAAAGGAACTTTTCCCCGCTTCAGATCGCGGACGTTCATTGGTTGTTCACACGAAAAAAGGTGTGAAACCATCCCAAGCCATAAGAATCAACCCAACAAGGTCCGCCTTCTCTTCTTCCTCTCTACATTCTCGGACACGCTGCTCTCCTGTGCAGCCTTGGGCCGCGCTCAGATTGCCGCACCCCCCCCCCCCCCTCCCCCCCCAGCCGGGAGGCGGAGAGGACAGCCATTATCATGGCTCCTTCGGAAGCTTTCGTTTTCGTTGTTTTCTTTTCTTTTCTTTACTAAGTTTATTCAACTATTCGCCTCTCCACACAAGGAAGACGAATTCTGGAATATTGTTTGTTGAACCTTTCAAATACCGCGCAAAGACAGAACAAAGGCCCCGCTCACGCTGCTCCACGCTCACGCCAAGATCCGGCACACGCACGCTGTTTTCAAAAGGACCAGCGCACGCACGCTGGGCCATGCAAGTATCACTTTTCTATGGAGATTTGAAATGCTGCTTTAAAGTTGGTCTGTGATTTGATTTGTGTTGGCTGAGAAGGGTTACTGACTGTGATTTCCATACCTGAGCTCATTCTGTGATCTCATTCATTTTCTCTCTCTCTCTCTCTCTCTCCTTTATTTGTATTCCGTTATGTCTTGTAAAAAGTTTACTGTCTGTATTGTCGTACGCATATTTACTCTGTGTGATTTGTAGTTTCGATGTATTATTAGTCAATTATTAAAAACCCATATATTCATGATTCTTGTCTCCACCACCCGCTCACATTACGAGTCTGTGATGCCTGATCTTTAGCTACAAGCTTTAAATTTAGAAACTAAATTTATCATAATGATAGGAAAATGTTTTCATGGCCAGAGAATATTTTTCCTTGAATTATAAGAAGTGATAACTTTATTGAAAATTGATAGTTTAATCTTACGGCCGTTTGCTGGACAAACCACTGTTTGATTTGCAGTAATTTACAGTAAGAGATATCACAATAAAATTTAGTGTAACTGTCATATGAGATAGATATTAATCATATTCCTGATTAATTATTCAAATTCCCTATATATCATTTGAGTTAATTATTCTGTACAACCCATTGTTGCTACAGTTTTGGTGGAGAAACACGCACATTTCAAACGTCGTTTTGTGAGCAATCAATCTGTGTATATGGTTTTTAATAATTTCTGCACGTGCGCTATGAAATTATGTAACGTTACTTGTGAGATAAGTCGCAAGACGCGAACTCACTCCTGACTGAGGCAAAAAGCTGATCAGTCAGCACATTAGGTATTTATAGAAACTTAACAGTATAGTCATTGTTATTTTTAATGAAAGTAAACTGCAGTATAATGTTAAAAGTATCCTGTTAAGAAAGACCAAAATCTTTTTACAGTGAGAACTTTTTAATATGAATAATTAAAAGATGAAGAAATCTTTTATTAGTTGCAACGTAAATCTGAACATGAGCAATGTTCCTCTGATTCAGTTAAAAAGGCCTTGCTTATTAAATATCGTTATTGAATTTGTGGTGAACCACAGTGATATTCAAAATTAAAACGATAAAAACTCCTGGTCTAAAATTGGCTTAGCTACCCGATTTTTAAACCTAAAACATTTAAATCATAAGTGCTATTTTGAAAAATGTCTATTGGATTCAACAGATGGAAAATTCCTTTTTTTTCTTTTTTGTTTTTTTTTTCATTTGTGTTTTGGAAGTGAACGGATCCTTCCTTCACCCTATGTTTAATATAGCACCACAGAATTAAAACTTTTTGTTTGTTACTCGTGATATGATGCAGAAAATCAGCCTGACAAACGATCAGATTCTAAGTCCTATTTAAATTCTGTAATTCTAAACACCGGAGGGAACTCGTGGTTTAGAAGTTTCAAGTTACATCCTGCTTTCTGATTCCAGCTTGCATGAGTGCAAGTCGCCATCCCGTGGCCGTTTCAGATAATGCGCTCTAATTGCTAATCTTGAGGTTTTAATTTTTTTTGAGAATTTTCCCCTTGAGGTATTGAATTAGCTGTTTAAATTCTCGAAAATTATTTGCATTTACAGCTTTGCTCGTGCGAATATTATTACAGGGAAACCAAAGAATTTTCCCTGCCTTTGACTGTTACATTTACTTTGAGTTTGGTTCAAACATGATTTGAATTAAAATGTAATTGTTTAATAGTGGAAATCTAGATGTTTCAGGTCAACTACTGATTGACCCACTTAGAAGGTAAGCCATCTAGTGGCAGTCTCCTGTTAAATCGACTAACAGACCTCTGTCTTTTCCATTCTGTTTTGAATTGCATGTCCACTTTTACCCTTTTTGATTAATCTCACCCTGTTTGATTAATTTCATAAATATTAATGATAACTTACAAACTATCATGGGTTATTATAGGATATTATTCAGATTTTCCTTTTAATTCTTACATGCTTATTTTAAATTTTGATTTAAACCAGTGTTGAATTTTTTATTTGAATTAAGTTTTCTGCTCAGCAGGTTAAGCACAGAGAAGCAGTACTTCCCCCCTTGTGGTGAAAACCAGCTACTCCTTCTCCCTTGTTTCATTCCTGTCTTTTATTTAGATTTTTATTATTTTTCTTCTCTCTTTTGGCTTAGGTTATTTTGATAATTACCATTATTATCATAATTCCCTTTCTTTGTTTTATCATTATTAGGTAAAGCTGGTACCTTTCCTTTCTACATATATAGTTACTCAATTGATGTTAAACAAACCAAACCTTAATTAACTGTAAGTTTCCTTTGTTCATCCTTTGTGTATTTGATTGTAGAACTCCCTTGGTGATTGGACAGTCATCTCAGGTTTCCAGTGAGCAAGGCTGCCCGACCAGTGCCCGACCACTGGCTGCGAGTGAAACTCGGTTCCTCTTGTCTCTGTCCGTTAGTGGCACGTGGTGGAGACATCAGCAATTTGGCACTCCAAAGGTTGTGCTAAAAGTCACAAGCTGTTCGAGAGTGCGCCACGCCAAAGTAACGGAGGACCGGGGACACTGCGGTTGAGTGTTTGGGGAGCGCCGGAGAGTTTGACCCAGCCACTGGTTTCCACCTGAATGACTTCAGTTCGCCCAGGTGAACCAAATGTGATAAAACCCATCCACTTATTATAAGCCACACAATATTAGATATTCCCCCGGATATATTTTAAGTGTTTAACCCTTTTTGCTTCTTTAAGCCACACCATATTTCTAGGTTTCCTACCCAGATAGCCCACTCACCTGTTGGCCCTATCTTAAAACCTAGCAGTAGGCTTAGACCTCCTTATTCTCACTAACACATTGTGTTTATATTGTTTGTATCTCATTTCAAGTGTTGTTTCACTTTGATCTTTTTCTATCCTCTGTTCTGTTGTGATTTGTTTCTTTCATTTCACATAGAGACAGTAACCTGTGAGCCACCAAGGAAGCTAAATAGTAGAGCAACAATCAGCAGCCGGTGTCATCACACGACCCGCTAGGCTACTGCCTGTCAAATCTCCATTTCAGGTCCTTGGTTGACCCAAGTTAATTTGCTACTTAACTGTCTGACTGTTTGCATCAGTTAGCCCCAAAATTCTCATAAATGGCACAGCCCGTATGAATATAGCTCGCTAAACGTAGAACGAACTTGCATTGGTCTTTTTGTGTGTGTGTGCTGTGCTTCTCTCACCGACAGAGAGTCAGGATGTTCCAAGCATCCAGTCCAGCAGTCCACGGGGGCCACCTCTCGACATGGTTGAAAGCAGTGACGACCCCCATCCTGCCCAAGGACGCCAGTAACCTGCAGCACCCAGAGCAACTAGACACCGAGCTAGATGAACTGATGGCACGCAATCCAAACCAAAGCGACTACTACAAAGAACTCGCCAGGATCTTCGGTAGCCTAGTTCACATTCTCGTCGCCCAGGCACGGCTCAGTGAACGGAGCAACATCGCGGAGGAGGCCTGGAAGGACCAGGCCCCAACCCAGAGTCATCTTGATCAGCTCCTCCTCGAGACCCAGAACCAGCACGAGAAAGAGGACGACACAGATCCAGAGCTACAGAAAGGAGTTGAAAGACTTCACAATGCCCTGCAAGATCTTCGCTTGACACAGATCAAAAAGAACAGCTGGAGAGAGAAGCCAAAAAAGAACTCAACAAAAAACTCCAGCATGGTGACTCTCCTAAAAAGAGCAGAGATTGAACTGAAAGAAAGAGACTATAAAACCTGGGCCTGCAAAACACACTTGCAAGCGGCCCGAGCTAAATTCAACAAGCTTATTCTGCAGAGGTACAAGCTCCAAGATGAACTTGACACTGTTCACACAGAACTAAGACAATCTCACAGATTACAGAGTGGCTGCATCGGAGAAACGCACACCACAAAGTTTCTCCCGGCCCGCCACTCCAACCCTTTCAGCCAAGAACCCAGAGCTGTAAAAGGGGGTGTAAGCTCACGGCTCAAGAAATCACCAGCCAGCTTACAAGAACACCTGTCAACAACGGAGGGGAGAGAACCCTTCCAGAGAACGCATGTCACTAAACCCTGCACTGCTCACAGAGAACTTGACAAGCTAGCCAGAAGCATCTCTACATTCAATCCAGATCCTGCAGGAGGACATGACATTCATGCTTCTTTACAAGCCATTGACTTTCATTTGCAAACTGTCGCCAACGTGACAGATGTGAACACATTGTACCTGTTAAAAATCACGTCCAGCTGTGATGTGCATTGTTTTCTGGATCGTCAACCAGAGACTGTCAAAGCGTACTACCAGCAACTGCTACAAACTTTGATTCTTGAATTCTCTGATGCAAACTCAGACCATGGGCTCCTTATTGCTATGGACCTCAAACAGGGCCGATTTGAAAACCCACAGACTTTCTGTAGTCAGCTACAAAAAGCCTACTTCGGAGCATGCAACGAACCAGGTATGGAAAAGGATGTCAACTTAAAAACTCTGTTCCTCCTAAACCTACATGCCAGTTAGAGTTTTCATCTCAGAGTCCCAGCGTGTCCACGTAACAGGACTACACAAGAGTTGTGGAACTTAGCCCACAAAGCTTGCACCAAGCAAAAGACTATTTGTGAAAAGACTGTGAAAAACCCCAAAGTCTCCGTCTCTGAGCACTGCTTGGAGTTAACCCTAGATGGCGCCCTACAACACCACAGTCACAGACATTTTTACAGAGAGTCAATACCGTTCCAAGCCAGCAGAGGGCAACACAATCGTGGTGGTGCTCGTCCAATGCACCAGAGCGAGCGATTCCCACCATCCAGGAAACAAAGCCCCAACAGCCGGCAGTGGAACCACTCTCGACACGACACTGGTAAGCTCAGTCCTGAGCCCACGTCAGAAAAACACAGTGCAGCCACGTCTGAGACAGCAGAGATCCTGAGGGTGCTGAAAGAGCTTCTTCACATGAAAACTCGCAAGGAAGATGAGCCAAGCACCCAGAACACTGCCCGTCATCCACAGACCACAGGGCTAACTGTCACAGCGCAAAGTGACAACAACACCCAAGCTCCACAGCCGACAGCTGCACACCCTGAACGAGACAGCACAGGTCCTCACACCAGGTACCACAAACAAAAGGTACCAGAAAATGCTGTTTTGACTACCTGCCGTCGCAGCATGCTACACAAGACCGGTCCTCACCACCCATCAATCGTCACTCCTGCCCTGATGCCAGCATTCCTGGGCAGCCTTGTCAAAAAGGGGGTGGGCCGAAAAGGAGTCAGCATGGAAGACCTGATCGACACAGGATTAAACCTGACGGTGATCTCATCTCACCTTTTCAAAAGACTCCAATTTGAAGCTAAGAGACAAGATCGAACTCTTACACCTCAAACTTATGAACTGAATGTACAGGCGTACAGACAGAACGACATCCGGTTTGAACAGTTTGTTTCCATTCACCTGACAATCGTTCTGATGAGTCTAATACATCCCATGTATGTCCCACCAATGAACACTCATACATTTCTCATCGACAAAGACCTGCTAGAACACTTTGACCCTTTTCTGAACTTCAAACAGCTTAAAGCTTTGCTCAAGTGCGAGAACCTCTTTCTCTCCAGCCACACAGGTTGCTAGAGCCAGACTGTCAGGTCACAGAGGTCACGGGAACTCCCACAGAACCAGACGGTAAGGTCACAGAGGTCACGGGAACCCCAGCAGCCAGCCATGAGTACAACACCCGAACAACAAGCTCAAGTTCATGCCTCTGTACCTTAGTCAACAAACAGGGTACGGTGGTACCATCTTACACCAAAGGGGTCGCTGTTCGGCTCAACCTGCAATGAGGTCAAACCTTAAACCACACGCTGGATTTCTTCCAATCCTCACCTGAATGTGTGGAACTCGGACTCACACTTGCAAACAAAAAGCATGTCAAACACCAACACCTGTTCCAGCAATGTGATAACATCACAAAAACACACAATGTGATCGTGTACTGGAAGAAGGTAAAAGGACATTCGAAGCTACCAAGTCCAGACAATGACTTAAAAGATCAAACTGACACCCTTGCCAAAACTGGCACACTAAACAACATTCTGTGGTCACTCCCAACCCACCCACCCACATTCAAGGTTGAAGTGATTACACACAGCATAAGAACTTTACTAGCTAAACTGCCTACCTCAGAATCGCTTACGCTGGCTCCGTTGTCTACACAGACAAACATAGCGGACATGCGGGCTTCTGAAACCTCCATATTGACTTTGCTTTACCACCTCTCAGACCCCTCCATGCACCCTGGCAACCAGTCTACAGTCACTGACAACCAACGCCCCAAACCACTGCATGATACACAAAACATGCTGCGTGCACAGAACAATATTGTGGGTGGTGCACCGTCTAACATCACAATGCCAGGGCTTGTAATGCAACGGAGCAAAAGGGGAATAATGCCAATATATTTCCATGACGCAGCATGTGCTGCACCACGCAGCACCAGAGCCACTGACAAAACACTGAGGCAAGCGTCATGCCAGCAGCAAGATGTGGCAAAACATGGACCAGGGCGAGCTAAACCCAGTCGCCGCCCACAAAGCAAAGAGACTGCCCTGTCCAACCAAAGACAGCCCTCGTTTGTTTCTTTCTCCCCTTTCTCTCTCTCTCTCCCTATTATCTGTACCAGGATGCTGCTGTGGTTTGCCGTGCCGTGCTGTCAGCCAAAGAGAGGACAGCTGCCACAGAGAAAACCGCTGAGACTCCTGACCACCGATGACAGGGCACACTACCACAGCATTGTAACCGAATGCAGCTGTACAAGGTTCCAATGGAGAGAGGACTCCCTCACTCACACTGAGGCCAATGTCAAACACATGTTCAGCCAACATGAGAAGGTGATTGTTACACAAATGGAGTTAAGTGGACACCACCACCGCTCCAAACAGTTCCCGGGAGCTTTGCTCAGAACCGCTGCTGCCGCCAGAATTTTTAACATTGTTATGTCCAGTGTCAATGCAGCGAACCAGACCATAAACTCCTTGAAACCACTGTTTACTGTCTTCCAGAAGGACTGTGCTGTCTTACACCATCGCCATGCCAGCTCACCTGCTACAAATACACCTGGCCAACTCTCTGGATAGTGCCTTCCTACGGCACGTCCACCCCAAACAGAGAGAAGTGAATGTGCTCCTGAACCAACCCATCAGCGAGTCAAGCCAAGTCTACAGACCTAAAAACATTGTCGGTGTCAGGATGTGGAAAAGCAACACCCACACCAAGACACACATTCCAGATGTGGTGGCCTACCACGACAGCGACACACAGCTGTACCTGGCCCCAAACATGCACATGTGTACTTTGACCAAAGACATTCATTATCTCTGCCTTAGTAAACCCTTCCTCAGACACAACGCTGAAGGAATCTACGAGTTGCAACCTGGGTCAGCGATGCGCGCTGCCCTGCCGAAGCCAAGCCTCGTACACAAGTCACAGAAACGCAAGCAGAGATTGTGGGTAACAGATGGCTCGTCAACACTCCTGTGCGCTCAGCTACACTGACCTACAACCAGTATGACACCGCCACCCGTGCCAACCTGCTTGACCAAGTACAGAAAGGTACCACTCAACACATTGACATTACTCCCGTCGACACAGCCCTCCAAGCACTGTCTCGACAACCCATTCTGAACCCGTCATCTGCGGTCCTAGCCTGGACTGCTGCCGACACTGCACAGTGCATCTCCACTGTCATTGGTCACACCCTGACTCTTGGCGTGACCTTCATCCTATACAGGAGACTCAACGAGATGCAAACCTCTACAGCCAAACTCACGACAACTGTGGCTGGAGGTCTACGATGGAATCCCCACAGGGACTTCATCTGACGTAAAGGGGGAGATGTAACAGATATGCAGGTCATCGATTCATGGGTTAAATTCAGGCATACAAATGAAACCTTTTTGCACTAAATGCCTGGCCTGGCGCCAGCCTGGCTGGACTTAAATTATTTAAGATACCCGTGCGAGCCTCAAAGGGGACATGAAATCCCCCCCCCCACACACACACACACATAAGCACACACACGCAAACAAACTTTTCTTTATACTTTTTATGTCGTTAAGTCGTTAATAATATGTATTTTGAATATGTTTGTGGGTACAATGGTTAATCCTTGTTATGCGAGGATTATAATGTTACTAGCTTATAAATTGGGAATGTTTCTCCTCATCTTAACTTTCTCAAAGAGCCATGTTTCTGTAACCCCCCACTCCTTTGCAGCTCATAAAACTTTATGACCCCCCTGGGCAACAGGACAGGAGAGAAGCCAAGTCACTGGTTTCTTTTCCCAATGCATTCTAAACTATTAGCTTTTGTTTTTATGTTTTCTAAATGTATTAAGTATTGCTTTTTGATACATTAGATGTTTCCCATATAAATTGGGACTATCGGCAATTTATTAGCGTGTGTTAATCTTTAAATGTGTGTAATTCTGCATTTGAATGTAACTTCATGTTTTGATCATTTATATATATTATTTTTGGTATCTGTTTAATCGTCATGCTTTAACGGACCCATTTATCTAAAGCAAAATGTGGTTAAAATCTATTAATCTTGAATTAAGAGCTTGCTAGAATATCCCTGATGAAATCTGACAAGCCCTAAATCATTAGGGTGGGTGTTTCCACAGAGACAAAGGAACTTTTTCCCGCTTCAGATCGCGGACGTTCATTGGTTGTTCACGCGAAAAGAAGCGTGAACCATCCCAAGCCATAAGAATCGACCGAACAAGGTCCGCCTTCTCTTCTTCCTCTCTTCGTTCTCGGACACGCTGCTCTCCTGTGCGACCCTCGTCTCTCCCGCAAGTCCCTTGGCTCAGATTGCCCCCCCCCCCCCCCCAGCCGGGAGGCGGAGAGGACAGCCATTATCATGGCTCTTTCGGAAGATTTCGTTTTAGTTGTTATGTTTTCTTTTCTTTTCTTTACTAAGTTTAGGGGTGCTCCGATCACGATCGGCCGATCGTTAATGCGCATCTCGTCAGTAAAGCCGGTTCTCTAATCAGCGGTTTATTCCATCAGGTGCGTGATTTCACATAGAGCAGCTGCTACTACACAGAGCCATTGTTAACTGAGAAGATGCGCCAAAAAACGCTGAAAATGAAGTGGATTTGCGCATATTCTCTATTAACAATAGCTCTGTGTAGTAACAGCTGCTCTTTGTGAAATCATGCACCTGATGGAATTAACCGCTGATTAGAGAACCGGCTTTAATGACGAGATGCGCATAACGATCGGCCGATCGTGATTGGAGCACCCCTAACTAAGTTTATTCAACTATTCGCCTCTCCACACAAGAGAGACGAATTCTGGAACATTGTTTGTTGAACCTTTCAAATACTGCGCAAAGACAGAACAAAGGCCCCGCTCACGCTGCTCCACGCTCACGCCAAGATCCAACGCGGCACACGCATGCTGTTTTCAAAAGGACCAGCGCACGCACGCTGGGCCATGCAAGTATCACTTTTCTATGGAGATTTTAAAATTCTGCTTTAAAGTTGGCCTGTGATCTGATTCGTGTTAGCTGACAAGGGTTACTGACTGTGATTTCCATACCTGAGCTCATTCTGTGATCTCATTCATTCTCTCTCTCTCTCTCTCTCTCTCTCTCTCCTTTATTTGGATTCTGTTATGTCTTGTAAAAAGTTTACTGTCTGTATTGTCGTACATATATTTACTCTGTGTGATTTGTAGTTTCGATGTATTATTCAATTATTAAAAACCCATATATTCATGATTCTTGTCTCCACCACCCGCTCACATTACGAGTCTGTGATGCCTGATCTTTAGCTACAAGCTTTAAATTTAGAAACTACATTTATCATAATGATAGGATAATGTTTTCATGGCCAGAGAATATTTTTCCTTGAATTATAAGAAGTGATAAATTTATTGAAAATTTATAGTTTAATCTTACGGCCGTTTGCTGGACAAACCACTGTTTGATTTGCAGTAATTTACAGTAAGAGATATCACAATGAAATTTAGTGTAACTGTCATATGAGATAGGTATTAATCATATTCCTGATTAATTATTAAAATTCCCTATATATCATTTGAGTTAATTATTCTGTACAACCCATTGTTGCTACACTAATCTTCCAGGTACTTTAGAACACGATGGAAACACAGAAAACAACAGGTCCGGGGGGAAAAAGTTTCTGGGAAAAAAGTTCGGTGGAAACACAGCATTAGATAAGCAAAGACATCATTACTGATGATGCTCTTCGTCAAGGCCACAAACTCATTTAACCTGTTTAAAAACAAATGGCTTCTGAGTAAAAGGAAATCTGTACCGTATGAACTATCATCAACTTGCTGCGCGAGTGTCAACATGTCCTCCACAATTTCACAGATTTCAAAAATTTTTCAAAACATTCCGCAAAATCGTCTATTAATAATTGTTTATTACCGTCAACTGTGAATGACATCACTTCCCAATGCAAACACACCCAATAAAATGGCCCCACCCCTGTCACTTGACTGACAGGTTTCTGTGTAGACGTCGGAAATTCAAATGCAAAAGGAATTGCGATTTCATTTGAGTTTTGGCAGTCTACATGCACAGAGCAGAGAGAGTGAAAAAGCAAATGTGGTAATTAATATTGCTTTTTAAATATGACAGGCTCATAGCTCATAAGACATGAGAATTGCATTTGCGAATGGACTTTGTTTTATAATTTGAAATGTGCGTTCGCGAACATTTCAATGCAAAAGGTAAAGCGCGATTTGCATTTGGGTTTGGATAATGTCACATTTTATGCATCCACAAATTGGTCACCTCCCCGACTAAGGCACTAATTCTCCCCCAATCGCTTCGTTTCGCAATCGTTTGCCCAGGTGCCCCACTCTAGGAAGAGTCCTACTGGTTCCAAACTTCTTCCATTTACAGATGATGGATGCTGCTGTGCTCATTCAATTCTGCATAAATTATTCTGTCCCCTTCCCAAGATCAGTGACTCTATACAATCCTGTCTCTGAGGTATACAGACAATTCCTTGGACTTCATGGCTTGGTTTGTGCTCTGACATGCACTGTGGGACTTCACATAGACGTGTCTTTCCAAATCATGTCCAATTAACTGAATTGTTAATAAATTTGCAAAGATTTCAAATAAACTAGTAGTCCCTATGATGCACCTTATGTCAGAATGATTGATGAGTTTGACCTTAGTGACCTTTCCCCTCCCCCTGTAGCCCACCCACATGGTGACCTCCCACGTTGTGTTGACCCTGTGACGTGTTAATGATATTATGATACTTGACCCCAAAGAACTAGTTAATTATAGACCAATCTCGAATCTCCCTTTTCTGTCCAAGATACTAGAAAAGGTGGTATCCTCACAATTATATTCCTTCTTAGAGAAAAATGGTATATGTGAGGATCTCCGGTCAGGATTAAGACTGTATCATAGTACTGAGACTGCTCTCCTTAAAGTTACAAATGATCTGCTCTTATCATCTAATCTTGGTTGTATCTCTCTATTAGTTTTATTGGATCTTAGTGCTGTGTTTGACACAATTGACCACAACATTCTTTTGCATAGACTTGAACACTATTTTGGCATTAACGGAAGTGCATTAGCATGGTTTAAATCATACTTATATGACCGCCATCAGTTCGTAGCAGTGAATGAAGATGTATCATATCGATCACAAGTGCAGTATGGAGTACCTCAAGGCTCAGTACTAGGGCCGCTACTCTTCACGCTTTATATGTTACCCTTGGGAGATATCATCAGGAAACATGGTGTTAGCTTTCACTGTTATGCTGATGATACTCAGCTCTATATTTCTTCACAGCCTGGTGAAACAAACCAATTTGAAAAATTAATGGAATGCATAGTCTATGTAAAAACTGGATGACGAAAAAAACAGAGGTGTTGATTATAGGACCCTAAAAACTCTGCATGTAATAACCTAGAACACTGTCTAAGACTTGATGGTTCCTCTGTCAATTCTTCGTCATCTGTTAAATGACGAAGGTTCCCTGGGTGTGCTATTTGATCGCAATCTTTCCTTAGAAATATTTTCCACATTACTAGCATTTGTAAAACTGCATTTTTCCATCTCAAAAATATATCTAAATTACGGCCTATGCTCTCAATGTCAAAAGCAGAAATGTTAATCCATGCATTTACGACCTCAAGGTTAGATTATTTTAATGCTTTATTGGGTGGTTGTTCTGCACGCTTAGTAAACAAACTACAGCTAGTCCAAAATGCAGCAGCAAGAGTTCTTACTAGAACCAGGAAGTATGACCATATTAGCCCGGTCCTGTCAACACTGCACTGGCTCCCTATAAAATATCATATAGATTTTAAAATATTGCTTATTTATTATAAAGCCCTGAATGGTTTAGCACCTCAGTATTTGAATCAGCTCCTTTTACATTATAATCCTCTACGTCCGCTACGTTCTCAAATCTTTGATAATACCTAGAATATCAAAATCAACTGTGGGCGGCAGATCCTTTTCCTATTTGACACCTAAACTCTGGAATAACCTACCTAACATTGTTCGGGAGGCAGACACACTCTTGCAGTTTAAATCTAGATTAATCTAGATTACTTGCTACATCATTAGAAGAATGCAACTACGCTAATATTAGTCTGTTTCTCTCTTATTCCAAGGTCACCATAGCCACCAGATCCAGTCTGTATCCAAATCAGAGGGTCACTGCAGTCACCCGGATCCAGTACGTATCCAGACCAGACGATGGATCAGCACCTAGAAAGGACCTCTACAGCACTGAAAGACAGCGGAGACCAGGCTAGAGCCCACCAGGACAAGACCACAGGAAACAGATGATTCTTCTGCTCAATCTGACTTTGCTGCAGCCTGGAATTTAACTACTGGTTTCATCTAGTCAGAGGAGAACTGGCCCCCCAACTGAGCCTGGTTTCTCCCAAGGTTTTTTTCTCCATTCTGTCACCGATGGAGTTTTTGGTTCCTTGCCGCTATCGCCTCTGGCTTGCTTAGTTGGGGTCACTTCATCTACAGTGATATTGTTGACTTGATCGCAAATAAATGCACAGACACTATTTAAACTGAACAAAGATGACATCACTGAATTCAATGATGAACTGCCTTTAACTATCATTTTGCATTATTGACACACTGTTTTCCTAATGAATGTTGTTCAGTTGCTTTGATGCAATGCATTTTGTTTAAAGCGCTATATAAATAAAGATGACTTGACTTGATATCTCGATGTGAAAACTGGCATATGCAAAATTCCGACATCAATCTTTGATCTCCGGGGATGACATACGATGTTTGTACAAATGTGTGACTGTTTCAGAGCGGTGTCAGGAGACAAATTACCTCCTGAGGAATGTTTTTGTAGATTTGAATGGTCTGTTCCTAAATCAGGGGGCTTTCCCTATCCGGTGTCTGGTTGCGTTCCAAGGCAGGGGTTTTTGCTGTCTCTGTCTCACTCTATGGGAGATGTGAGAAAGAAATTGGTTTTAAGGTTAATAATTAATAAACAATTCTGTCAGATCAGGAGATCACAATATGTGTGTGCTCATATTTAAAATCTAATGTATAAAATAATTTAAATAAAATAGGTAACATATCTATTAATAAATTGTTGATAAAACAATTAATAAATAAAAATACCCATACATTTTCCAGGAGAAAGTCTTCCTTGTGCAAGCATCACAAAACTTCAAATGTTTGAGTTGGAAAAGCTCTCTTTCTTCCCCCCTCTCATCCTCTCTGTATAATTCATGCACACATGTGCACTCGATTGCAAGTCTTTTTCTCTTCTTTTAAATTAAAATAAATAATTTATGTGATCACATGATATAAAACCAATCAAAACATGTAAGCTAGTTTTTGTAATCACTAAAAATATAAAAACATTGTACAATTTACCAGGATCGGGAATAATTTAACAGGCCAAACAGTAAGGGTTATTTGACACGGACATGTCAAATGTTTTATGGAGGCTTTACACTGACATTCATTTTATACACTATCATCCCCTTAAGCTACCCATCACAGTAAACTTTCAAATTTTCAGAAACATCATGTTTCTAATCTAGAAAAGCATACTCATGGTGACAAACATTTAGAGTATTACTACATTCCATTATGAGATTCCATAGATATAATGATTTTTTACTATACAAACTGTACACTAGAGGGCTGCATTAGGATTGAGTCCCGCCGGGTCCCGCGGGACCCAACGCAAATCTCGCGGGAGCGGGCGGTTTGAATTTTGCTGCGGGCGGGAATGGGCGGCTAAAAAAAACACCCGCGGGATAGGGAGGTTGCCTAGCGACATGATGGAGAAGATGTAAATAGATGATGTAGAAAAGAACCTTATGTTATTTATTAGTGTTGTTTTTTTAGCACAGCCCCTCGTTGCCATTTGTTAATTAGGTCAAGAGGCATGATGATGTCAGTGTTATTGTGCAGGCGAATACCTGCGACATTTGGCTAATAATTGTAAAACTGTTTTTCATGTAGCCTAGTTTATCATAATATGTATATTTTTTTTGCAAAGCAGTCTATTTTTATGTGCAAAGTTTTTGATAAAAACGAAATTATATTTGAATGTATTGTGTGTTTTGTCTTTTTTTTTTTTTTTTAACATGCAGGCCAGGGAAACGAAACAAACAAACCCATGAGTCTCTTTAATAATATCAATACAAATACGTGTTTTTTTTTTTCCTGCGGGACGGGAGAAGACACAAAATCAATGCATCTCTATTATTGTGCGGGAATAAATTGTCAGAGTTTTGCGGGTGTGGGCGGGAGTGGACATACATATTGCAGGAGCGGGCGGGAGTGTAACACATACGTTGCGAGAGCGGGCGGTAATGGTCAGAAATTCGGCGGGAACGGGCGGGAGCGGGATGAAGAAAACAGTCCCGCGCAGGGCTCTACTGTACACCTATAAATTGTCACGATCAGTAGCTGGAGTGCCCATGAACTTCAGTAGAGGGCACTCCACTCAGGACCATTCCACCCATCAACCAACAGATGTCACCATTTCATCACTTGGACACTACCACCTCTCATCTGTTGCACACAGCCCAAACTACATCTCCCATGAGTCACTGCATCACTATCACCTTGCCGCACCTGCACCTCATTCATTAACTAATCTCCTTGCCACACCTGCACCTCCTTTACACACTCATATAAGCAGCAGTCACACACAGTCACTTTGCAAAGTCTTGTTTAGCCTGTATGACAATTTTCGAGTGTTTTCCTTGTGTTTGTTCTTCCTGTGTCTGATCTGATTGGATTGTTTAACCAACTCTGATTCTCTGCTGCCTGCCCTGATCTCTGCTTGTTACTGTTTATGATTCTTGATATCCCTGATATACCTGACGCCATTCCTGATTTCTGCCTCTTTGACGATTTTTAAATAAAGCACTACATTTGGATCCAAACGATTCTGACTTCCTCTGTAACAGAAGACTTCGCCAAACCAGGATCCAGCAGCCTTAAGAAGTACATCCAGGTCATTCATGAACCCAGTAGCCCAAATTATGCGTCTACGTCAAGATGAACGGCCCATTGAAGATTATGTAGTGGACTTTACTGAACTGGCTCACTTAACATTAGATGAGGTATGTTTAATTATTTTTTTTTCTGTGGAGGGTTTTCCGAGCCACTCAGCTCCCTTATGCCCTTACATGGTCCTTATTGGACACTTGAACATTATATTGATGTTGCATTGCAAATTTGTGGTTCACCCTTCACTGTGGAAGTTGCTGAGAAGACTTTTTACAAAACGGCCGCCATTCACGTCTCAGCCGAACTCCCAGAGCTCTCGTCCTATCCTGTCATGGCCATGGAGGCCGTCTATGAGCTCTCATTCATTCCGGTCATGGCTATGGAGGAAATCCACCAACTCCATGTCTGTCCTGTCACATCCACGGAGGTCTTCCATGAACTCTCCGCCTGCCCTGTCATGGCCACGGAGGCCGGCTACCATCTCATCATGGCCACGGAGGCTGCTATTAACCTGTTTATGTTCTGTTTCAGTTCCACCTGACCAGACTTGCACTCCTGTGCCATTGACTCCTGTCCCGTCCTCTCAGCTGTGGTGGTCCTCTGCTTCGCCCTGGTGGGCTTCTGTCCCGTCTTCTCAGCTGTGGTGGTCTTCTGCTCCACCTTGGTGGGCTTCTGTCCCATCTTCTCAGATGTGGTGGTCCTCTGCCCCGCCCTGGTGGGCTTCTGTCCCGTCTTCTCGGCTGTGGTGGTCCTCTACTCCGCCCTGGTGGGCTCCAGCTCCACCTGCTCCGCTCTGATGGACTCCCATGCCACCTGCTCTGCCTTGGTGGACCCTTGTTTCCGAGTTAAGCCCACGGTGGGCCCCTGTTCCTGAGCTAACCCTCTGGAGTTGATAAACACTGATACAGGTTATGAGTCATTTTCTCCTGATAACCCCGAAAAGAACTTAAATTACACTTTCAGTTTTAATTGTACAGATAAGAGCAATACATTGATCAAATCTATAAAGGGTCTACTTTTTTTTTTGGATACAGACATAACAACAAAACTTTTGTGCACTTACAAAATAACAATAACAAACAAGGTGTGCTGTCTGCAGCGTTTGTCTGCGCTGATCTTCATTTACAAACACGTCATTAAAATGAACTGTAACTCCGTGAATACTCAACGAAGAGAGAGATATCTATAGAAAGCTTGACAAACTAACTTTTAAACTACTTTTAAACTAAACAAGTGCCGCCGAACACAGATATTCTGTGATAAACTAATCAATATGAAAACAAAGCGATGTCCGTTTTTCATGTCTCCCTTCATTATATCTAATGTGACCACGCCCCCGTGCTGAACGCTCTATTCAGATTCAAACTGATCCCATTTCATACGTGCCCATGGTAGGAATTCTGACCAACGATGCTGTTCTCTGTTGCAATAGGACCATAGGTATCTGCCTAGTTCCTCATTCAAGCATACCACCTGACCATTGGCTTAGGGATGATAACCAGAAGTGAGACTGACGTTGATAACCAGCTGTTTGCAGAATGCTCTCCATACTTGAGATGTAAACTGGGTACCTCTGTCACTGACTATATCCTCCGGGATTCCGTAGTTCCTGAACACATGGTGGAACATAGCCTGAGCCATCTCCATGGCGGTGGGGAGTCCTTTCAAACGGGACTAACCAGCAGGACTTGGATAATCTGTCAATAATAACAAGGATTGCCATGAAACCATGGGACAGCGGTAAGTCAGTAACAAAGTCAATTGAGAGATGAGACCAGGGACGTTGTGGAATGGGCAGAGGTTGCAGGAGTCCAGAGGCTAATTCCTTGGGGGTCTTAGATTGAGCACAAACCTGACAAGCTTTGACACAATTAGTGACATCCTTGGACATTGAAGGCCACCAGACTGAGTTACATACAAGGTGTAGAGTGTGAGAGATACCTGGGTGGCCAGAGCTGACTGAGGAGTGGACCCACTGAATGACTCTGGGGCACAGACTTTGTGGAACATAATGGAGGTTAGGTGGGCAGTTGGTAGGAGCTGGATCTTGGATCTGTTCCCGTTTAATCTCCTCCATGATATCCCAAGTAATTGGGGCAATGATTACTGATGGGGGAAGAATGTATTCTGGGGTTTTGTTGTCAATGAGGAGATCATAATGCCTGGATAGAGCATCTGTCTTACTGTTTTTACTTCCTGGGCGATAAGTCACTAAGAATTGGAAGCGAGTAAAGAAGAGGGACCATCGAGCATGGCGAGGGTTGAGTCGTTTTGTACCTTTAATGTACTCTAGGTTTTTATGATCAGTAATCACTTGGAACGGGTGGACTGCTCCCTTGTGCCAGTGCCTCCATTGCTCTATTGCTGCTTTCATAGACATGAGTACTTTATTCCCTACATCATAGTTTTTATTTGGCTGCCGTTAACTTCCTGGAAAAGAAAGCACTAGTGTACAGTTTACCCGGTTGACCATGGCGCTGAGAGAGTACGGCCCCAATGCCTGAGTCCGAGGCATCTACTTCCACGATGAATGGTAAGTTGGGGTCAGGATGCTTGATGATAGGAGCCATGGTAAATTTTACTTTTAAGACATTGAATGCTTGACTAGCCTCCTCACTCCACCTGAGCTTGGAAGGTTTCCCCTTGAGAAGTGATGTCAGTGGTGCTGCAACCATGCTTTGGTTTTTAATGAACCTTCGGTAAAAGTTAGCAAATCCTAGGAATCTCTGAAGTTCCTTGATAGTGGAAGGTTGAGGCCACTCCGTTACTGTTTTGACCTTGGCCTCATCCATCTTAACACCCCGATGACTAATGTGATAACCCAGGAATGATGTCTGCTTGACGTGAAACTCACATTTCTCTGCCTTGACGTACAGGTGATTTTTCAGGAGCCGAGTGAGGACGGTCTTGACATGGTTAACGTGTTCTGCCTCAGACTTGGAGTAGATGAGAATGTCATCAATGTAAGCAATTACATACTGGTTAAGCAGGTTCCGGAAGATCTCGTTTATGAAAGACTGGAAGACAGCAGGTGCGTTGGCAAGTCCATACGGCATGACCTGATACTCATAGTGCCCTCTAGTGGTGAGGAAGGTCATCTTCCACTCGTCGCCCTCCTTGATGCAAATGAGGTTGTATGCACTTCGTAAGTCTAAATTGGTGTAAATCCTTGCTTCACGGAGCTGTTCCAGAGCGGAAGGGACCAATGGTAAAGGGTAGTGGAATTTTATCGTGACGTTGTTTAATCCCCGATAATCAATACAGGGCCTGAGTCCTCCGTTTTTTTTTTCTCCACAAAGAAGAACCCTGCTGCAGCTGGAAAAATGGAAGGTCGGATGAGTCCTGAACTTAGGGCCTCCTCAATAAAATCCTCCATGGCTTGGGATTCTGTACGAGACAAGGGATATACACGACTCTTGGGAGGCATGGCATTGGGGTGTAAAAAATGGGGTGGTAGTTGTGTTGCCTTAATTTTGCTAAATACCTCTGCTAGGTCATCGTAACATGGGGGAATATTGACAGACTTTGTGCTTGAAGGGCTTTCAACACTAGTGATACAGCAAGGCTGGGGTACAGATGAGAAACAGTTATTTTCACAGAAGGCTGACCACTTGGTCAACTCATCCTAATGCCAGGACAGGGTCGTGAATGGACAGCCATGGGAATCTGAGGATGACTTGGTGCTTAGGAGAGTTAACAACATAGAAGGATATGGATTCCTGGTGAAATAACCCCACTTGTAATGTAAGAGTATTAGTTTGTTGAATTATGCCAGTTCCGATTGCTGTGTCGTTGATGGCCTTGATTTTAATGGGTGGGTTACATGGTTGGACGGGTAAGTTATACTTCTTGACAATATTTTCATGAATGAGATTTAATGCTGCTCTGGAGTCAATCATTTCTGTCAATGAGATGGACAGTTCTTCAGTTTTTAAGTTAAGGGGAAATTTGAAGGATCGTTTATTTGGGATCCACAAGTGTTCCATATTTACCAAAATGGGCTTCTGGGCCTTGTGTGGACATCTCTGACAACAATGGCCTGGTTCACCGCAGTAAAAACAGAGATGGCATCGCCGTGCTCGTTCACTTTCCGAAAGTTTGGTATAGTTGACTTGCATGGGTTCTTCGGGCATTTTAATTACAGTCGGGATAACAGGCGGGATCTCCTTCACATACCTTCCTCGCAGAGTCTGTCTCATCAAATTATCCATCTTGATTGCAAGCGTGACGCAGTCAGTAAACGATGAATTTTCTCCTTTACATACGAGCTCTGCCTACAGATCCGTGTTGCGGATTCTCTGGAATACGGCTTTTAGCGAAACATCATTTCACCCACTCTGAGCAGCGAGGGTGCGAAACAATATGGCGTACTCTGCGGCTGTTCTGTTCCCTTGCGACAGTTGCAGAATTTGAGTTGATATATCCTTGCTCCCCGGGGGATATTCAAACACTTCTCAAAGTTATTGCAGGAAATAGTCAAAGGATCATCTGAATCTTATGTCAGTATCCCAAACGGCTGCAGCCCAGTCGATCGCCTTCCCAGACAATAAAGACACCATGACGGTACATTTCTTTTCGTCAGAATTAAATTTGTCTTCCTGATTGTCAAAATAAATCTTCACCTGACGAACAAACCCCTGACATCTATCAGCTGAACCATCAAATATATCGGGTAGTGCAAAACACACCGCTCTAGGCGTGGTTGACGGAAGCGACTGGATGTAGTTCTTCAAGTGCTCGTTGACTGCTTGAAATGTACTCAACTGAACTTGGTACCGCTTTAAGACTTCACTTTGATAAGCGAACGCCGCTTGCATGTTAAAAACTTCGACTGGATTCAGTTGAAGCAAAATATTCTATAACGAAGAGGCTGAGGCAGAATGTGAGTCCATTTGCAGGAGTTTATTAAAGGAAGATCGTACAAACAGAGTCGTGTTACCTGGCATTGTGTCAGTACCGTAAGGACAGTCCCATCTTTCAACATACTCAGGGGTTATCCAGTAGGCAGAAACGAGAAGACAGGCCAACAGGTCAAACACAAACATCAGTCCAATCAAGCAATATATCCAAAGGGGCAATCCAAGAGACGTGAACGAGATAAAAATCGTGATCAAACAGGCAGTCAGAATACTCACAAGGAAAACCGCTTGGTAAGGCAGGTTAACTGGCAATACTTCGCAGTGAAGTGACATGCTAGCACATGTTAAATAGTCCCAAACAGGAAATGACTGTAGAAGCACTGGGAGTGGTGAACAGTCAATACTCTGAGGGCTCCCTCTGCTGGCGTGGCGTTACAGGATAACGAACATCTCGGGGAAAAATCATTTCAAATGTAGGTTTGTCAAAAAAGAAAGCATAATAATTTATCTGGTTTAATTGTGTTTCAAAATAAAATAAAAATAAAATCCCTTAAAAACATGGTGTCAAACTAATTTGGTGGCCTGATTCTCATTTCATAGTGTATTGATCACATATTTAACAGACTTATAAAAGTAGTGTGAACCTTATATTGTATATGTTTTTAAAAGTGTAGGCATTTTCTACCACAGGACATCAGGAGTTTAGTGTGGTGTGCACTTTTACATTAAGCTTGATCTGTGCTTTTTAAGCGCAATTAAATATTCTCAGGTGCCCCTGTGACCCCAGAAGTTTATCACATGTGCTCTTTCATTTAAGAAAGAGTTTACAACTCAACTGGTATTCTAAGAATGCATGTCACGGTGACATGGACATTTTTATAAACAAAGATTTAAATGGGTACTGTTGAATAAAAATCATAATTTAGTTTAAATTTAAAGTAAAATATTTTATTTTATGATTTGCTTTAGTAACATGCTGTCATATTCTTTAAAATGGGGATAAGTCTCTTTTAGCCTGTAGTGTTTACATGTCTGTGCTAGTTTATATGATTTATCAGAGCAACAATTTGTATAATGATGCAAGTTTAACACTGATATAACAAACACACACATATTGTGATCTCCTGATCTGATAGAATTGTTTAATAATTATTGACCTTAAAACCAATTTCTTTCTCACATCTCCCATGTGAGAGAAACAGCAAAAACCCCTGCCTTGGAAAGCCCCCAGACATAGGAACAGCCCATTCAAATCTACAAAAAATTTCTCAGGATGTCATTCGTCTCCTGTCACCGCTCTGAAACAGTCACACATTTGTAAAAACATTGTATGTCATCCCTGGAGGTCAAAGATTGACGTTGGAATTTTGCATATGCCGGTTTTCACATCTGGATATCATTAACAGGTCACGGGGTCAACACAACGTTGGTGTTCGCCATGTGGGTGGGCTACGGGGGGAGGGGAAAGGTCACAAAGGTCAAACTCATCAATCATTTTGACATAAGGTGCATTATAGGGATTACTTAAACTTCTTTCATGTTGTCTTTATTGGGTGTTTGTAGAATTTTGAAGGAAATAATTAATTTAATCCATTTTGGAATAAGGCTGTAACATAACAAAATGTTGAAAAAGTGAAGCATGTGAATACTTTCCGGATGCACTCTACAATAAATGTTTCGGAATGGGGTATTTGTATGATTTGTTCATATAAATATCTTTGTTTGTAAATAAAAGCCAACATAAAGTTATTCCATTTCACTTTGAAATACATCACAACAAGTCAGTTGCAACTTATGGTTCATATGGACTTTAATATTTATATTTTTCAAGGTATTGTATTGTAAGTTAGAAATTCAAGTATAGGGATCACTAAATATTTTCTAAGTATTTGATTTGAGTGAATATTAATTGGAGATTCATTAAATATTGCTGACTGAAATGTAACCAGTACTCTGAGTTGTTTTTGAGGAGTACTTTGTCATTTCAATTTAAGTACTGTTTAGCACCAGTAAATTCACTAGTAATTGAGTATTACTTCAACAACGTAGCATAACTTGTACTTAAAGGGGTCATATGATGTTTCTAAAAAGAACATTATTTTGTGTATTTGGTGAAAAGCAATGCATTTATGCGGTAAAAAAAAAAAATATATATTTTTTTTTGTCGCACTGCTTCCGTCCAACCATACTCCTAGTGGTAATTTGCAGGTCCTGTCAAAGCAATCTAAAATAGTCCGAATATAAACACTTATTATAGGTGCACCCTAGTGATTCAGGACAAGCTAAAAACATGATTTGGAAAATGGATTCATGGTGTACTCGCTTATTATATAAATTTTTCTACATTTTGAACACAAACAACGGACCGCAGCTCTGATTGGTTATTTTCTTACCGGGAGTGGTCCGTAACTGCAAATGGCAATAGGACCACTGGGAGGAGCTTGATTTTTTCACAGATTGTCTGTCTTATATTCTACTGTCAGGACATAATGACAGGTTTAACAAATATGTAAAAAATATATTTTTACAAAAGTTACCTCCTGCAGCTTCAAATCCGGCTGACAGGACTCTGAACTGCAGTGCTCATCTCGTTATAGATCAAGATAATTTATAAAGGTTTTTAAACGAAGACTCAGAATATCTGTTAGTGGCTGTGGTGTGTCACGTGACAATCATGACGCGTCGCCATGGAAACAAGGGGTCAGTTAAAATATTTGTAACTTACGCGTGAAAGGGTTTATTTAAAAATATATATATTTTCTAAGTAAACAACAATAGCCCAAGTTTAGTAAACATTTTTTATTGAGACTATAAAAAATAATTCTGCATCTATTTTTAGGTGCATTAAAGTGTGCAAGTTGAGAATTTAAATTGTCTTTATTTACAGAAATATATTATGTCACACTTCTTTAGTAAGTTACATCTGTGTGTGAAGACGCTGCAGGCAGCAGATCAGCTCAAATCCATGAATTAATGTTCCAAAGTGAGGTAAACTTCAACTGATTTCCCCTGCTCAGGACATAGGGAGCAGTGAACACTGTGTAGGGATCATGTCAGTCAAAACACAGTTCATTCAGGTAGCACTCTTCTAACGAGCTGGTTATCTGAATCAGGTGTGTAAGATAAGAGAAGGATGCAAAATATGCAGAGCAGGGGGGTGCAAAGACTGGAGTTGAAAACCACTGCTCAAAACTCGCGTTTGAATCATCAGTGGTAAATTCTTTAAATATGAAAAAATACTTACAGGCTGTGAGTCAGAATCGCCAGACTGTCCTTGCAAAGTGGGAATTGACAACTTTACAGAAACAAGACACCGGCATTGTAGGCTACTGTCTCAGAAAACAGTCCTCATCCCCCATAAAATGCTCTGCACAAATATGAATATTTGGGTTGAACTGTTCCGGAACAGTGTTGTAAATACAACTTAACCACTGATTTCTAGTCATGCCCTCTTTTGGAAGGACAAACAAAGTCACAGCATCTCCAAACATGGTGGCACAACAATACTACAGCAAGAATTAAATTTATACCTTCTGTTTGCATGAACATTTGGGCAGTGTTATGCAAATCACAAAGAGGGCTATATATAAAAGAAATACAAGGGACTAACTTTACCAAAAAGTAGTATACTTCAAGGTTATTTTATATACTTAAGTAAAGATCAAGTATATTTTTAAGTATACTTTATGTAGCAAGTATACAATTATCAGTGTCCTAGTAGTATACTTGTAAGTGTACCATTTCAATTCTCCTTGGGACTAAATGGCCCACTTTCTAGTGTATAAAAGTAAACTTTTTTGATCAACACCCCAAAGCTGGACTGTAATTATTACCTCTTCAGCGGTCGACATTTTATTCCATAATGTTATAGTTTTGATGCTGTTTCATGTCAGATGTTCGTATTACATGTGTTAGTATGTGTTGTTTCTTTTTCTTCTTCACTTGTATTTTTTTGGAAATTCTGTACAGTTGATGTGAACTAGCGCACTTTACTGTAAAACAATGAAAACATGGATTCTAGGAGCACAAGTATAGTTCAAATGTAGTAATAGACTTTTTGTAAGTATAAGTCAAGTATACATAAATGCAATTTTAAGTATATTTCTGTGAAGTACATAAAAAGTAAATTAAAATCATACTTTCATATTTTTAGTACACTTTTAGTGTATTCAGTACACTAATAGCACACTTGAATAAACTTCTTTTTCGTAAGGGTAAACAAGGTAATTACCTATAAAAAAAACAAAAAAACATTAAGGTTGGTAAGAAAAGAACAAAGACAACAACAACAACAAAAATTGGGAACAGTGAAAATCTGACAAGATAACAACTTATTACAAAAGTGGAGCAAATAATAAATCTAAGTACTATACTGATCTATCAATTTACAAATAAAAAAAAACCCTTACTGACTGAATTTGTCATTTGTACAGTATACGAAAAAATAATGAACTTAATATTGTTTGCCAACATTTAATGTGCTCTGATGTTTGTTGAAATGCAAGGTTTACAGGTTAACAGTTCTGAGGTTTACAGATTTGCTGACCAATAGATCATCAGGTTCAGTACATGACATGACTAAGAATAAAAAAAATCCTCTGACAAAGCATGCAAGGTAATCCTGATCTTTGTATCCTTTTACCTTTGATACACATTTTCAATGATCACACCTGCATTTCTTCTTTGTTTTTGTGTGATATGTTGTGGTGTTCTCACCTGTGTTAGAAAAATGCAGAGTTCTTTGAAAGGCTGTAGCAGACTGATGTCTCTGATTTTCTTTATTATAAGGACACTTTTGGGTGGCTTGTTCCATGTGAATCTCTGACTGGCTGGATCTTGAATATGCCTGAATGCACAGATATGAACAAACATTTATGTTTATATGGCATGATTTTTTATTAAACATTTATGTTCATTATGTGACAAAAAATAAGCTCTTAATTTGTTTTGCATGGTAATTAAGAGGACAATTGTGAAGTCCATTTTCCCTGATTGTTGACATTTAAGAGGCCATTGTACTATAAAATACATAGAATAAACTGTATATAGTTATTCAAGGCTGTGTGAAAAGTAAATGCTCTGGAATTTGATATACTTCTTGTAGGATTTCCAACCGAACTCCACATGACCTCCAGACATTGGGAATGCTAAATTTCTGGTTTGGCTGTGGTGAGGCAACAAAATAATGGCAAAAATTAAAAGCAGGAAGTTTATAATAAATGATGCTATGGCTGGGCAACGTATCTAATATTAGCGATAATATTGGAATAATTTTGACGACGATGTAAAATGTGGAAATATGTATATGTAAATATCGGGAATACAAAAAAGTAACATGTAACTGTGGACTGATCTACACTCCTCTACTACAAGAGCTTTTATGAGAGAGGTTGCCAGATAAGAAGAGTTTTAATTCCTGTAATCAGAGCTTCGCTGTTACAAGGATACATTTTCTTCAAAGTTTGCTTATTTTAAGCAATCTGGCAACCATCCACACATGCTCACTTCTCATCCATTACGGAAGTGCCACTGAAATTAATGCCATACGTGCTTCAGTCATCATCTCAGACTTTCTTATCATATTCTGGTATATCTGGTATATTATCATATTCTGGCTTCCTCCCCAGCCAGTATGGTGGAGCGGAGGGCAAAATATTGAAAGCTGATCACCCTCCACCAAGAGGGCAATGAGGTGGGTGCCATGGCACGGGTGTTCTGGTCCCTGGCCGAGGGCATGGGCTATAATGATGTGGCCCTTAAAGACACTTTCAATATCGGGCTGGATGACCCAGTTCCTCGGAGCGAGATGAATCAGTTGGACGCCTATAGTTTCTGGCAATTTATTTTTTACTTGCGTCATCTATCTCCGTGGAATACCCCAGACACACCTGTCTCTCCCGGTGGGATGGCCGATTCTAGACCGGGGTCTACAGACAGGAGGACCGCTAGCCCAGCGCCACAGCACAAGATGGCCACCGGTCCAGCGCCACGGCCCAAGATGGCCACCAGCCCAGTGCCACTGCCCAAGATGGCCGCCAGAACAGTGCCATAGCAGAAGATGGCCGCCAGCCCAGCGTCACGACGTAAGATGGCCACCGTCCCAGCACCACAGCACAAGATGGCTGCTTGTCCAGCGCCTCTGCACAGAATGACAGCCACAGTTGACCCTCCAGAGTTGAGTCAGGTTCCGGTTGACCCTCCAGAGTCGAGTCATACTCCCGTTGACCCTCCAGAGTTAAGTCAGGTTCCAGTTGACTATCCAGAGTCGAGTCAGGTTCCAGTTGACCATCCTGAGTCGAGTCACGTTCCAATTGATCCTCCAGAATCAAGTCAGATTCCTGTTGACCTTCCAGAGTCGAGTCAGGTGCCCGTTGACTTTCCAGAGTTGAGTCAGGTTCCGGTTAACCCTCCAGCGTTGAGTCAGGTGACAAAATACACCTGCTACTGCACCTGCCACTGCACCTGCCACCGCCCGTTAGTGCACCTGCTGCTGCACCGTCGCATGATGAAATCGAGGATCAGATTGTCAATGAAATCTTAAACAATGTGCCGCAAAGAAGTTTAAAAAACATCAAACTCATTCTGAATAAAATGTCTAATGCCAAACAAGTGTCTTCATGGACAACTTCTGGCGAGTTTGTATTTAAAGGGAATGTAATTGTAGGTTCAAACATGTTGGATTTGGTTAAAAGTATAACGGCACCTCACATGCTCCGTGATGAATACAGTCCACGTGGTTGGGATGAATTTCTGGATGCTTTTACAACTTTAAATATACCATTTACCACAATCACGAATCTGCAGGTTAAACGCATGGTTGAAACCCTTAAAAGGAAATCACCTAACCCCATGAAAAAAGGAGTTCGTAAAAAGCACACGTCAAAGACTATGCCACAATCTACTGCCACTGATGGACAGTTGTTTAATTCACCCTCACTCGATACTACTGCCTGGTTATCTTTTTAATTGTTTTTTATTTTTTTATTTATGTATGTATTTATTTATTTTTTGTGTGCGTAAATATGTTTTAAAAATAATTGTGTTGTGTTATGTATTAAGTTTTTATTAAGGTGTGCCATTTGATCGCAATCAAAATGCAGAAATGTTAATCCATGCATTTATGACTTCAAGGTTAGATTATTGTAATGCTTTATTTGGGTGGTTGTTCTGCATGCAAACTACAGCTAGTCCAAAATGCAGCAGCAAGAGTTCTTACTAGAACCAGGAAGTATGACCATATTAGCCCGGTCCTGTCATTGCTGCACTGGCTCCCTATCAAACATTGTATAGATTTTAAAATATTGCTTATTACTTATAAAGCCCTGAATGGTTTAGCACCTCAGTATTTGAATGAGCTCCTTGTACATTATACTCCTCTACGTCCGCTATGTTCTCAAAACTCAGGCAATTTGATAATACCTAAAATATCAAAATTAACTGCGGGCGGCAGGTCCTTTTCCTATTTGGCGCCTAAACTCTGGAATAACCTACCTAACATTGTTCGGGAGGCAGACACACTCTTGCAGTTTAAATGTAGATTAAAGACCCATCTCTTTAACCTGGCATACACATAACATACCAATATGCTTTTAATATCCAAATCCGTTAAAGGATATTTAGGCTGCATTAATTAGGTAAACCGGAACCGGAAACACTTCACATAACACCCTATGTACTTTCTACATCATTAGAAGAATGGCATCTACGCTAATATTTGTCTGTTTCTCTCTTGTTCCGAGGTCACCGTGGCCACCAGATCCAGTCTGTATCCAGACCAGAGGGTCACTGCAGTCACCCGGATCCAGTACGTATCCAGATCAGATGGTGGATCAGCACCTAGAAAGGACCTCTACTGCCCTGAAAGACAGAGGAGACCAGGACAACTAGACGCCCCAGATACAGATCCCCTGTAAATACCTTGTCTCAGAGGACCACCAGGACAAGACCACAGGAAACAGATGATTCTTCTGCACAATCTGACTTTGCTGCAGCCTGGAATTGAACTACTGGTTTCGTCTGGTCAGAGGAGAACTGGCCCCCCAACTGAGCCTGGTTTCTTCCAAGGTTTTTTTCTCCATTCTGTCACTGATGGAGTTTCGGTTTCCTTGCCGCTGTCGCCTCTGGCTTGCTTAGTTGGGGTCACCTAATCTACAGCGATATCATTGACTTGATTGCAAATAAATGCACAGACACTATTTAATCTGAACAGAGATGCCATAACTGAATTCAGTGATGAACTGCCTTTAACTATCATTTTGCATTATTGACACACTGTTTTCCAAATGAATGTTGTTCAGTGCTTTGATGCAATGTATTTTGTTTAAAGCACTATATAAATAAAGGTGATTGATTGGCAAGACTATGATTAAGGTCCAAATAATCCTCTCCTGTGCCAGCGATAAAAAATTATAATGGTGATGAATCGGTTATTGCGGTTAGAGGTGGTATTTTGACGTAAGTATTTTTTTCAATGGACGTCTGTGTCATGGGGATCGTGAGTAAATCTAACTCTGATTTAATACACTCCTCGGACATGCGATGGAATAGAGCCATGTTTAGAAAATAGTGTTCAGAAGTCTTTTGGTATGGACGGTTTTCTTTACACGTTTAGTGCGGGGGCACCGGTTATGTTTTGGGGCCACACGCTTGTTACTGCGACGTTTAGCTTTCTTCACACGGCCACTCCCCCTATGTAGAGGCTCACCTGGTGGTTTAAAAGAACCTTGTGACATCACCATTAAGCCGTTGCCATTTTGTCTGTTATTATTATTATTGTCGTTATACGATCTTGATAGAGTGCTGGTCACAACATCGCTAGCTATATTTCTAGCAGCAGTTTTCAGATGTGGTTTTATTATACTAAAACCTCTTATCAACAACAGTAGTGCTGTCCTTAAAAGAGATTTGAAGATGCCACCTATGCTTGCTCTGTACAAAACAGGACCTGGTTCCTGCAGTATGTGACATATCGTTCAGGGTCCATAGTTGCGTAATAGTTTTGCTAAAACTAAAACTTATTTCACCGGTCTGAAGTGAAGTTTAGCAACAACTTTACCATAAGTGAAACGCACGTGTTTGTTCTGATCGTCTTTAACCTCAATGAAAATATCTGTAACATTAGATTTATTCACAGGTACGTAATGCGGCTTGTCAAATCTAACACTAACGCTGTCATTAGATGTACTGTCTATATGTACAGTTCTCAGTAGCGGTACATACGAATCACCTACTGATTGATATTCAATCATATCACTGTATATGTACATGCTATAAAATGCACCTCTTATGTCAGCTTGATGCGGTGTGTATGTGATGACAGGTGCTCCGTCAGAACTATCTTCGGGTTGCTGTTTTGCAGTTCCTAGAGACACACCAGACTTTAATCCTAGAATAATAGCCAACTTCCCATAAAATATGTGTTTGTAGGTGCTTTTAGAAATATCCTGTTTTTGATGTGATCGTAACCAAGTGTGACTTTCGGTGGAAGGTTGGCGTTGATTTCTCTAACAAGAAATAGTAAATCTTCATAATAACCCGGCTTTAACATATTGCACACTAGGGCTGCACGATGTGTAGTTTAAGCATCGATATCGCGATGTACGAATCCACGATAGTCACATCGCAGGATGTGCGATGTAGGCTGTCGTAGTTGATCCATTATTCATTAACTGTACGGGCCAGCTTCTCCCCAGCCCTTGACAAATGTGATTTGCGGATTAATTGCACAGTTTAACCATCATATAGTGAAAGTTTATCATTGCAGGGTTTTTCCTACATTGAAAATTTTTTGGCAGCCGCCAAAACAATTTTTTGTCCCGCCAAAGCCTTATTTGATCTGTAATTGGGTTTTGTGAGTGAAGCAGGCTACTGACGGAGTGACGGAGAGAACGAGCACAGTGCCCCTCCCCCGCGTGCGCACTATCCGTCTCCAGTTCTGTCTTTGCTCTCTCCTCGCATCAAAATCTACTCATCCTAAGGTCGGAAGACCGAATCCATGTTTCACGTGGTGCATTCGGAAAATATTTTTGGCTGAATTACCGCTGGGTGTGAATTGCAGTCAAAAAAAAGTTGCCTTATATTCTCTTACAACTTGTGACAAGCATTCCGCACATGCAGCTGACATAACTTTAAATAAATGCAAAAAAATAAAGAAATGAGAAAGTAAGTGTGGTTACCCCATTTAGCAAGAGTGTTTAGTAAAATTTAGCCTTAATAATCCTCAGTATGTATAGGCCTAAGGCAATGTGCAGTTAATTACCTATAAAACCATTTAGTTTAAAGTTAGACTGGAGTGAGATGAAACTAGAAAAGCACAAAGAAAGCTGTTGCTAGCTAGCTGCTAATTTTATAAAATTGTATATGGTAAAAAGTAACACTATTATACCTTTTAATGCTACGTTTTCAATTGATATGATTATACTAAAATAAGTATAATCAAAAAAGGTCTATCAAAAAATGATTTTATCTTTGTAAACTATGAAAGCCAGTCATGGAAAAAAATCACAGCTTTTTTTGCAAAGAGGGCAATAAAAGGATGACAATAATACCTTTTTCCTGAATCAATAGGATAAAAAACTGTTGCTTCTAGGTTGTTGTTGTTGTTTTTTTAAATGAACCATTCGGTTCACCACACACGGCTCGTGCTGGGACCGCGGTTCTATTTAAATTTGACAAAGCATCTGTAATATCCCAGATAGCAAGCATAGTCGGCCCGATTCTGGCTGAGTGTCGGCACAATCGGCTGGAGTCCGGGTCGGCTGACATACTGTCTCACGTGGTCGCACCAAGTCTGGCGTCTTGTAGTTGTATTAGGTACATTGCATTGTATCTGGCCCTATTACGGCTTAAGTGTGACTGAGCTGTTTGGTGCAATGACTTGGAAATTAATGATGATGATGATGATATCAACAACAAAAACTGGCCTATAATACTTGTAATGTCCATTTTTACCCAGTTGATTTTTCATGATGATTATAAAATCATGATAAAATAATAATAATTATTATTAAATATTATAATAACAGAATAATATTTACAGAAACAACAAAAACAATTAAAAAAGGGTACATAAACATGCACATTGCATTGTCTTTGTGGACGGACATACGGTGCCCGATTGGAACTGACACAGACCAGCCGTCACGCTGTTTGGCGCCATTTATAAATATTATGCGGCAGACGGATATCTATCAAGCACACGGCCCGATTCTGTGGAGCGACAGTCGGCTCACTTGCTTTGAAACGGCCACAAGACGACTTTCGTCATCAATTTTAATCCCACAGAGTGGGAAAAGGGACCTCACTTCGACGCATGAACTGGTAAGTGGAGCATTATTTAATTTTGTAAGATGTGAAATATACCAAAGTCTCTTTAAGACTATTAAGGATATTCTATAGTCTTTGAATATATATACCACAATCAAAACGGTTAATAAATTTGTCAACAAATTGTTAGCTAAACCGGAACTCTCCAATTTGTTAGGTTAATTAGTCAACACATTTTAGCATCGCAGGAATTCTTAAATATCTTTTGACATAGAAATAAAATACACACTTTGGTAAGTATATTTTTCTGTATCTTGTCTTCCGTCTAGTACAGTTATTAATGTTAGCCTAGCTAACGTTATGTTGGATGTAAAAAAAAAAAAAAAAAAAAGTCAGGCCAGATATAGAGGTCGGGATCGTTGCGTCACGTCGCAATGCATTGTGGGAATCGCGGTACAGAAGTAGATGTACTGTATAGTAGGCATTAGGTAACGTTGGTCATTTGGTCATTAATTTTGATTATTTTTTTGGAAAATGGTTCAGTATTGCTGTATTGTGAACTGCTGTAATCGGTTTCATGATCGACAGGGCAAACGCCTCGTCAATCATATTAGTTTTCAACATTTTCCTACTTGGAAAAAAAACACAAGGTGTCTGAAATCACCAAGAGGCGTCAGATGGCTTGGGTCGCCGCTGTACGGAGGGAAACCATCACCTTCGATAATATTATAATACATAGTTATGGTGAGACATGTTGTGTATGGTCTCTGATCGCTTTTTGATATTTTTGTGCTGACTGTATTTAACAAATTTGAACAACTTGTTTAAAAAAAATAAATAAAAAAACTGGAACGAACTTCAAAATAGGAAGTTAAGCGTCTTGTTTTGGTGAATGGTGGGTTGTGTCTGAGGTGAATGTTCGTCAATATTATACCGGATTACAGAACTACCGGATGAAAACAGTGGATTTTTGTAAGTATGATAGGTGAGTAATTACTCCTGAAGTGTAACAAACCCGCATAGACAAGCTTCATAGCTTGCAGAATCTGATAAGTGTGTGTGTATGTGTGTGTGTGTCACCACTATTTCCTTAGTGAGAACGATTGTTTTCTCCACGTTTAATTTGCAGATCCATTTGTGATCTGCAGGTGAGCCTCCAGTGATTTTAATTTTTTTAATTGATCGGAGGTGTAAGCGCTCACTCCACAGACCCGGTAGGAGAAATTATCAGGGAAAATGAGGCTTGGTTAATAGGGATCAATTACAATCGATTTTTTTTTTTTTTTTAAGTAGCGTTGTTTGGCTTCATTATTAAGTTTGTCCGTATAGGTATAGGCAACTTTTTTTTGTCACGTTCTATAACTTTTTCTGGAGACCGGCTATTATCTTATTACAAACCTGCTTTGCGATGCCTCTAAAATGGCCGCCGTTACCCACAATGCACCATTCCATAACGTCTACGCCCGAGCTCTATAGGCATAATTTAACTAGATTTAAGCCAACAATAAACATATGTGTTGCCTTAAAGTATTTATGGTTTAATATTAACTCACTTGAGTTGTTTAATGAACTTTGACTGCATAAGTGTACATAGTTTTCAACGCTAACTTGGTGCGAAGCGGTGGAGGGCATAGAACTGCAGCACGAGCGTTAAAAGAATAAAAACAAAATTATGTGAACAAACTGCAAATTTACAGCACCCATTACAGTATTTGAATAAGTTCACTATAAAAAAACAGCACTTGATTTGAACGCATTAAAAGTAAATTAAAAACACAAATTTTGTAGCTATATTTCCATTGGTGATGCAGGCAAGCAGATGAGCCGTAAATATTTGTATGCATTAAATCATTAGGAACTGTTATGCGTAATGTGATGTTGATCCTTCTCAGGGACATCCCTTTGCGAGTAAAGCTCTAGCATATGCGACTAAATCTTGACTCTGGCGACTATATTACATCTAATATTAGCCACTGACAATTAAACTATTAGATTTTACTCGCCAGTGTGTAAGTTGAAGATAAAGTGTAAATTCTGCGCTAAACACTCTGACTGAGTACATCAGATTTCTATCTCGCTGAGAGATCTTTGAAACCTGTGCTTGACGTACGGTGAGCTCTAGTGTGAAGACGGACGACTCGCCGTAGCTTTTTCTCACACGCGCAAATTGAGAGATTGAGAGAGAGCATGAGCGAGAGAGTCTAATTACATGCAGAATGATATTCTTTGTTGTATTTTTCTGTAGAAATAACGGAGTTCCTTAGCAGTGGGCGGAACTAATGCGCAAGCGGAATCAAATTGGCTGGTGCTCACCTACAGAGCAAATCAGTTTGACCGAATGGAGACAACCTGATTAATATTCATGAATCCATTACTGTTCTTATTAGTAGAATTCGTATTATTATTATTATTATTATTATTATTATTATTATTATTATTATTATTATTATTATTATTATCATCTTATCAGTATTATTGCTAGTCCCCCCCCTTTTTTACAGAAACACTGAATGATCAACAAAGAACCACCATCAGTTCTAAATTTAGTTAAAATGTCTGCATTCATACTGTTACCAAGTTTTAATTATAATTACCAAAGTTCTATCATTAAATAATACTTGATTATCAAGATATCACATTATAATGCTTCACTGACTATTAAGAGTGTACTTTCAGGTATTTAAAAATCTGTGCCATTTTAAAAACATATACAGTGTGTATTTATGTATGTGTATATATATATATATATATATATATATATATATATATATATATATATATATATATATATATATATATATATATACTTTTTTAATTTTTTTATTAAATATTAACTAGGCTACCTGACTTAAATATCATAGCACTTACTTAACATTTTGTTCATGTTGTGGTTCTATTGTGCTCATTTGTAACTTGGTTTGGATAAGTGTCTGTCATGATTAAATGTAGGCATAAATGTAAATATCTTGATGTAATCAGCTTCCACATAATATTTGAGTATAATGGAGCTTGCATATACCTTTACACTGGTTGCACCACTGGTTTAATATATTTACAATACACAGTGAATAAATTAGTGTTTTTAAAACAAGTGTATGATTTAGTTAATGTAAATGTTGATTAATGTTTATTTCTCACTTGTATTTTTCCTTAGGTTGGAGAAAGAAAAAGGTAAAAACATGGATAGACGTAGTGTTAGAAAACGAGCAGTGAAAAGGGTGAGTTCTTTATTTTCTTCCTTTCCTGATGAGATGCAGATCACTGGAGCTGCAGAGAATGCCACTGTAAATATCACAGAGGAGGACCAGAATCAGGGTGATCAGGGTCAGGCATCACATAAATTTGACAGTGAAGATGATTCGCAGAGTGATGATGACATAGTAAATGTCAGTACATCACTAACTGACTCTTTGTGCGACTGGGCAGTTCATTTCAGGGTGTCTTTGGTAGCTTTGACTGCACTTCTGGCCATCTTGAGAGTTTATCATCCTTTCCTACCAAAGGATGCCAGAACTCTTCTACATACCACTACCTCCTACAGCATCCAAGTTGTTGCTGGTGGTACTTACCACTATGTCGGCATTTTGAAAGCTTTTGCAAAAAGCATGGATCGCATCTGGTCTCAGATTCCAAACAGGCATGAATTTAAATTGCAGCTGAACGTAGATGGACTACCTCTGTTTAAGAGTTCCTCAGTACAGTTCTGGCCAATCCTTGGCTTGCTACAGGGTGTTGTGAAAAAGCCAGTTGTCATTGCTCTGTTTTGTGGTGTCTCAAAGCCAAGTTGTCTGGTTGCATATTTACAAGATCTTGTCAGTGAGTTGCAAGAACTAAGCAAAGGATTCTTCATCAAAGGGAAACAGTGCTTCTTGAAGGTCAATTCTGTCATCTGTGATGCGCCAGCAAGAGCTTTCATTAAAGGAACGAAAAGTCATACTGGTTACTCAGGATGTGACAAGTGTGTTCAAACAGGTGTTTATCTTAAACACAGAATGACTTTTCCAAAAGTCAACAGTGCACTCCGGACAGATCTGTCTTTCAAAATGATGAATGATGAAGACCATCACGTGACAAAGTCACCATTAACTGATGTAGGTATAGGCATGGTGTCATGCTTTCCTCATGATTACATGCACCTTGTCTGTCTTGGTGTAGTGCGGAGACTGTTAGATTTATGGATTACATCAGGGCCTTTGCCATCCCGCTTGTCTTCTCATCAGATGAAGCTTATCTCTAGTGCACTTGTAGGCTTAAGAGGTTTCATTCCTACGGACTTCGCTCGTAAACCAAGAGGGCTTTTAGAAAGACTCCGGTGGAAAGCCACAGAGTTGCGACAGTTCTTGTTGTACACTGGGCCAGTGGTTCTCCTTCATTGTCTGCAGATCTTCATGACTTTGCACACACATTACTTGTGTCATTTGTGACACATTTTGGCAAACTGTATGGTCCAGAATTTGTCACTTACAATCTTCATGGACTAACCCATCTTTCTGAGGATGTTCGAATACATGGAAATCTTGACCTAATATCCGGATTTCCATTTGAGGATTATCTAGGTAAGATGAAAAAGATGATAAGAACCCCGCATCATCCACTAGCCCAGGTTATTCGGCGAATCTCTGAAATGGATCCTTTTACAGGAAATGATGAAGCTTCACATGGAAAGAAAAGGTTGCAGAAGGAGCATGATTCTGGCCCACTTCCACCCTCTATGATGAACATATCTGTACTTCAGTTCCAGGAGCTTGTCATAGGTGGTACCAAAATAGATGCATCAAGCGAGGGAGACAGATGTGTTAAGATTGGTGGCTGCATTGCTTTGATTGACAACATCCTTCAGTGTCAGGACAAAATATATATTGTCTTCAGAGAATATGAATTAATGGAACCATTTTTTGAATATCCTCTGAGTTCATGTGATTTGGGCATCTACCTGGTTGGAAAAATCTCATCGAGGCTGAAAACCATTGAGTTTTTTGACCATGTTGAGAAGTATGTGAGGTTGCCAAATCAAGACAAATTTGTTGCAGTGCCATTGCTGCACTTGTGCCACTGATTTCATTTAGCCCTTTCTTATTGTGCAGATTTTTTTTAAGCTGTGCTCTCCCCTTTTCTTAAAAGGGCTTTGCAAAATTCATTTGAACTGAACAAAGTTCACTTAATTTTCATCAAGCTTTGTTCATAATCACATCTACTTCTAATGTCTTTCATGTTTTTGTAACGACAGGTAAAAGAGGAGGAAGCAATTGCAGGCAATCAGATGATGTTTATTAGAAAGAGAGTCCAGAATGTTGGCAATGGCAAGGAAGGTCTACGGTGGCGTGAGAAGAGCTGGATGGTGAAGTCGATAGTGCAGGTGAAGGAGGTCAATGGTTGAAACCAGGAACAGACCGGAACACTGACACGAGGACGACAACACGAATCCAATCCAGCACACGAACACGGAAGACGGTAATCCAACTAGGACACGGAGACATGAGAGAGGATCTGACAACAGAGAGAGAGCGAGGTGAGTATAAGTAGCTGAGGTGTGATGAAGATCAGCTGGAGCGAGACAATCAACACCCAGGTGAAGACAATCAACTAAACGAGCACATGGAGACAACGTAAGTACAAAAACAATCACAAAACATGACACGGAGGAAACACTGGATTTCCTACCGTGACAGTACCCTCTCCCCTAGGACGTCACCTGACGTTCCCAGCCTGCTTTACCTGTAGATTGTAATCATCTATAAGGTGGTGATCCAATATGTCCCGAGCAGGAACCCAGCTTCTCTCCTCCGGACCGTAACCTTCCCAATCCACCAAGTACTGAAAACCGCGTCCCCTCCGTCTAGAGTCCAGAATACGATTAACCGAATAGGTGGTTTCCCCATTAACGAGACGAGGCGGGGGGGGAACCGGGGCAGGCGGATTAAGACGGGAAGAAATCACCGATTTAATTTTGGACACGTGGAACACGGGATGAATCCTCCTGTACGCCGGAGGAAGGCTAAGACGCACGGTAACCGGATTAATAATCTTGGTAATAGAAAACGGGCCAATAAATTTGGGAGCAAGTTTGTTAGAAACGGAACGCATAGGAATATTCTGGGTAGAAAGCCACACTCTTTGACCGACGACGTAACGGGGAGGCTTCGACCGGTGGCGATCGGCCTTAGCCTTGGTGCGCGACCTAGCCTGGAGCAGAGCTCTGCGAGCTCTGGTCCAGGTGCGGTGACACCTCTGGACTAGTGCGTGTGCGGAGGGGACCGAAACCTCGGATTCCGTACTGACAAAATTAGGTGGTTGGTACCCTAAACTACACTTAAATGGAGACATGCCCGTAGATGACACTGGCAAAGAATTGTGTGCGTACTCCACAACTGAGAGTTGCTGACACCAGGACGAAGGATTATTGGAAGCCAAACATCGCAAAACCCTCTCGACATCCTGATTGGCTCGTTCGGTTTGACCATTGCTCTGGGGATGGAACCCGGAAGAAAGACTAACAGTCGCTCCTAACAATTTACAAAATTCTCGCCAAAATTTGGACACAAATTGGGGACCCCTGTCAGAAACCACGTCTGTCGGAAGGCCATGTATGCGGAAGACGTGGTCAATGACAGCTACCGCTGTTTCCTTGGCTGAAGGTAATTTGGGCAAGGGAATAAAATGAGTCGCCTTCGAGAACCGGTCCACTACGGTTAAAATCACCGTATTGCCTTTAGAGGGCGGGAGGGCGGTGATAAAATCTAGCGAAATGTGGGACCAGGGTCTTGAAGGGACAGACAGCGGTAAGAGTAACCCATCTGGAGGTCGATTGGAAGTCTTACCAATAGCGCAAACTGAACAAGCCAAGACGAAATCGTGGACGTCACGAGCCATACCAGGCCACCAAAATCGTTGCTTGACTAGAAATCTAGTTCTACTAACCCCTGGGTGACAAGCAACACTGGAACAATGACCCCACTGGAGAACGTCTGACCGTAACCCCTCCGGCACAAACAATCGGTTCGGTGGGCAACGAGCCGGGGGCGTTACCCCTTCTAAGGCAGTCAACACCTTCGATTCGACCTCCCATCTGAGCGCGGAGATAATGATGGTCCCCGGTAAAATGGGCTCGGGAGTAGCAGTACGATCGGAACGCTCAAAAAGACGGGATAAAGCATCGGGTTTGATGTTCTTGGAACCCGGCCGGTAAGAAAGTGTAAAATCGAAACGACCGAAAAACAATGCCCACCGAGCCTGCCTGGAGTTAAGTCTTTTGGCGGTTCTAATGTATTCGAGATTCTTATGGTCCGTCCATACAATGAAAGGTACACCCGACCCCTCAAGCCAGTGACGCCATTCTTCCAGTGCAAGTTTGACTGCCAACAACTCTCGATTGCCAATGTCATAATTAACTTCTGCAGGAGATAAACGGTGAGAATAATACGCGCACGGATGCACCTTTCCGTCTGAGGATGCGCGTTGGGATAACACTGCTCCTACCCCCACCTCTGACGCGTCGACCTCCACTATGAATTGACGTGAGCGATCAGGGGTGACGAGAATGGGAGCTGAAACAAAGCAGCTTTTCAGTTTGGCAAACGCAGCCTCAGCTGCGTCTGACCACCTGAACGTCAAACTAGGGGAGGTCAAGGCGGTCAGAGGAGCGGCTAGTTGGCTGAAATTGCGAATGAAACGCCGGTAAAAATTGGCGAACCCCAGAAATCTCTGCAGGGCCTTGCGAGACTCTGGGGATGGCCAATTTACCACAGCCTTAACCTTCTCAGGATCCATGCGAACACCCTCAGTCGAAATGATGTGTCCTAGAAAAGAAACAGACTGTGCATGAAAAACGCATTTCTCCGCCTTGACAAACAATCCATTCTCTAGCAACCGCAGAAGCACTCGTCGTACGTGTTGCACGTGTTCCTGGAGAGACGAAGAAAAAATCAATATGTCATCCAGGTAAACATATATGAACAGATCAACCATGTCTCGCAACACGTCATTAACGAGTGCTTGAAAGACTGCCGGCGAGTTGGTTAGCCCGAACGGCATAACGCAGTACTCAAAATGGCCTCTAGGGGTGTTAAAGGCAGTCTTCCACTCATCCCCCTCCCTGATGCGGACCAAATGATAAGCATTACGTAAGTCCAATTTAGTGAAAACGGACGCTCCCTGCAACCTCTCAAAAGCTGAAGACATAAGCGGCAAAGGATAGGTATTCTTTACCGTTATGTTGTTCAGCCCTCGGTAGTCAATGCAAGGTCGCAAGGATCCGTCCTTCTTTCCCACAAAAAAGAACCCCGCCCCCGCTGGAGAAGAAGAAGGGCGGATAAATCCCGTTGCTAGAGAACTGGATATATATTTCTCCATGGCCGCCGTCTCTGGAATAGACAAAGAATATAACTTGCCCTTAGGCGGAGAAGTACCTGGCAATAACTCTATCGCACAGTCATAGGGACGATGAGGAGGAAGAGAATCAGCACGAGACTTACTGAACACCTCCTTCAGGTCGTGGTACTCCGCGGGCACGCTAGCCAAATCCACTGCTTCCCCCTGAAACACAGACTCAGAAACATTAACACCAGCAGACAAAAGACAAGACAAATGACATTCCTCGCTCCAGCTAACCACAGATCCAAGGCGCCAATTGATCCTGGGGTTGTGTTTCTGAAGCCAGGTGTGACCAAGAACGATGGGGGATTGAGGTGAGTCCGTGATGTAAAATGATATCTCCTCAGTATGGTTGCCAGATGTGATGAGAGAAACAGGTAAGGTGGTCTGTGTGATGACTGGTAATCTGTGTCCGTTGAGAGCAAAGGGTGCAATGGGGTGTTTGAGGGAGGTGAGAGGAATGTTAAGCTTACGAGCGAATTTGAAGTCCATGAAGCTACCCTCTGCCCCAGAATCCAACAAAGCGTGATGATCGAGTGCGTGGGTGGACCACCGTAGACTCACCGGAAGGAGTGTCGATGTAGATGAGGTCTTCCTGGCAGAGATCCCACCCGATAGTAGCCTCTGTTTTACTATCGGGCTTGGTCTTTTACCGGACAACGCTGGATGTGATGTTCTTGGCTGCCGCAGTATAAACATAGTCCCAGGGATCTCCGCCTGATCCTCTCCTCCCGGGAGAGCCGAGCTCGCCCCACCTGCATGGGTTCAAGATCTCCCGGTGGGCTGACCGCAACCTCTGAGCGCTGACACTGAGCCTCCGGTCTGTTCGCGAGAACTGCTCTCCCCCTCCGTCTGGCGGCTTGATCGAGACGGTTGTCAACTCTGATGGTGAGATCAATCAGGCTATTGAGAGAAGTGGGGAGCTCGACGGCGCGGATCTCCTGTTGGATGCGGTCAGCCAACCCATGCAGGAAGTGATCCCACTGCGCCTCTTCGTTCCACTTACACTCCGCCGCCAGGGTGCGGAACTCAATCGAGTAATCGGATACGGACCTGTCCTCTTGACGTAGGTCCGTGAGAAGTCTAGCTGCCTCCCTCCCGGCGACGGAGCGGTCGAAGACCCGTCTCATCTCCTCTGAAAGGGCGTGGAACGAAGCACAGCAGCTGTCTTGATTCTCCCACACCGCCATCCCCCAGAGGGCAGCCCTTCCCGTCAGTAGTGACAAGACGAATGCCACCTTCATTTCCTCGGTGTAGAACGTGCGGGGCTGCATGGCGAAGTGCAGAGAACAATGAGACAGGAATGATCGACAAAACTCTGGCTCACCCGCATATTTCTCCGGGATGGGGAGGCGTGGCTCGGGCTGGGAAATACCCCCGGAGACGATCGGCGGTGTGGGTGGCGTGGGAGGCGCAGCGGGTGGCTGTTGTTGTTGGTGTTGAGTCTGGAGAGCGAGCTCGGACACCTTCGTCACCATTGCTTGGAAGGCTCGACCCATCTCATCTATCGCCTTGTCTTGGCGATCCATACGACCCACGGCTCTCTGCAGAAATTCCTCCAGATGAGATGGGGAGCGATCGCCTGCTGCTTCCATGATGGTCAGATCCTACTGTAACGACAGGTAAAAGAGGAGGAAGCAATTGCAGGCAATCAGATGATGTTTATTAGAAAGAGAGTCCAGAATGTTGGCAATGGCAAGGAAGGTCTACGGTGGCGTGAGAAGAGCTGGATGGTGAAGTCGATAGTGCAGGTGAAGGAGGTCAATGGTTGAAACCAGGAACAGACCGGAACACTGACACGAGGACGACAACACGAATCCAATCCAGCACACGAACACGGAAGACGGTAATCCAACTAGGACACGGAGACATGAGAGAGGATCTGACAACAGAGAGAGAGCGAGGTGAGTATAAGTAGCTGAGGTGTGATGAAGATCAGCTGGAGCGAGACAATCAACACCCAGGTGAAGACAATCAACTAAACGAGCACATGGAGACAACGTAAGTACAAAAACAATCACAAAACATGACACGGAGGAAACACTGGATTTCCTACCGTGACAGTTTTACTTGTTCTATATTTTTTAAGCATCTTTCTGAAATTGTACTCACCCTTGGCCTATCTAAAATGTACACGAGTTTGTTTCTTCATGGGAACGGATTTGGAGAAATGTGTCTCTGCATCACTGTCTCAGCAATGGATGCCCTGCAGTGAATGGGTGCCGTCCAAACAGCTAATAAAAACATCACAATCCACAAGTAGTCCACACCAATCCAGTCCATCAGTTAATGTCTTGAAGAAAAAGGTTGCACGCTTCTAACAGCTTAAGTCATAAACTCCACTGTTTTAGACTATTTCTGCTTGTAAACAGTGCTTGATTTGTGCAGATTTATCTCCTGACATTTCATTATAGACTTGTATTTCATCCAAAAGTAACAGTTTTAAGTTAAAAATGTCTTGATGATAGATTTGTTTACTAAAGTGGCTTCACAAAATATTAATTGGTGGACTTTACTGGAGTGGTGTGGATTATTTTGATGTTTTTATCCTTTGTTTCTCTACAAAGAATCCATTAATGAGCATGTGATGTGAAGCTACACTTTACCAAATCTATTTCCATGAAGAAACAAACTCATCTGCATCTTAGGTGGTGTGGTACAGCAAATAACATTACTTACTTACTTAATCCTCTTTATTCCCATAAGGATAGGGACATAAGGCCACTATCATCTGACCTCATATTGTGGCTCGCTCCAGGTGAGATGCATTTCTTCCAGCTCTGATGTCACTGTCCTCCTCTAGGTGATCTTTGGTCTTCCTTGTTTTCTCTTACCAGGTGGTGTCCATTTTAAGTGCCACATTCGGGATGTGGTGCTGGTCCATTCTTAATAAATGCCCAAGCCATCTCAACCATCTGCATTTGATCTCAACCACCACACTGTTCTTCTGTATAGCTATACAGTACATAACTTACAGGTCGGCCAGAGTCTAGCAAAGGTGCTATGAGCCTTCCCAAGATGTGCATTAATATCTTGCCAACTGCATTGTCAGTGCCAAATGAACTTTCCAGGTAGGTGAATTCCTCACAAGTGGGCTGCCATCAACTGTGATCCAATTGGACTGATGCACATAACTTGGTGGTAATGATATTAAGACCTGTCTGGTTGGCAATGTTGTGCAGCCTAGTTATTTTCAGTTGCAAAGAAATTAATTTTATTTAGGAAAACATTCCAGTATTTTTCTCTTTATAGTGTACTTCAGTGGTGGACTTATTTTTATTCTGGAAGTGGAGTTGTGCTTTAATGGGACATTTCACCCAAAAATTTAATTCTGCTGTAAATTTACAAATTTGTTGCATAACGACGTACACACGGGTATTAATCTTGGTTTGCCTGTATAGTTTTTATTTTGATTCTAAAAGGGATGTTATTCTTTGACTTGCATTCTGTGAATAACCAAGGAACACAAAAATATTCAGCTAAAAATCGTCTTTAATGTTTTGCTCAAGAAAAAAGTTACAGAAAATTTTCATTTTTGATTAACTATTTGGGTGTCAGGGCAGAAAAATAAAAAACACATACACTATATTACCAAAAGTATTCGCTCACCCTCTTCCAGTGAACAGGTTTGACTACTTTAGTAATATCCTTGAGTGCCTCTGTGTATGAGGCAATCTTAAAAAATAAATGATTGATTGAGTCAGTGTGGAAGAACTTGACTGGTCTGCAGAAAGCCAACTCCTAATCGCAGCTGAACACTTCTGGTGTGACTTTAAATGCAGACCTTGAACTAAAAACTCATCACCAAACTCCAAAGATTGCCTCATACATAGAGGCATTGTCATATTATAATAGAAAAGGGTCCTGTCCAAACTGTTGCTATAAAATTAGCTTTAACATTAAGATTTGTATTAATGGAAATTACTAAAGTAGTCAAACCTGTTCACTGGAAGCGATGTAGTGAATGTGTGCAAAAAAAAAGTTGACACCTGTGTATATACTTGTAAATACTACACTTGTTTATTTTTTTCCCCAAACAGAGATGTTCAAAATTGTTGAATTTGTTGAGTCACATGAGGTGGAGCTGGTTCCAGCCATTTGGGTGGAGAATGGCCAGTGCTATTGGCCTAATTCACTGAGGGGTATGGCCCTTCACCTGGCCATTAAAAACAAGACACCTCCTAACTGTGACTGGGGAAGTTGGGAAGTCCGAACAATGTTTTCAACAGGTAAATTTTACATTTTCATGCTAGGTTTCACTTTTTCTTTCACATTATTGTAACTTTATTTATTCTTGATCATAAGTTAATTGTTATGTAATGTGGGATCATAGAATTCTGTAGTCCATTATTAGATTATATTGTCCACTCAGCAGCCTAACAGACAATTATTAGGCTCAGCACTGTGTTTCATATGTTGTATGTGTAATTCGTAAGATTAGGCTAGTGAAGTACTAAGTTTTTAACTAATTGAGTGATCCTGAAGAAATTTTGAAAACGTTAAATTCAACTGAATTTTGCAGACAGCTATGAAGAGGGCAGAAGGAAGGCTAAAGAGGCAGAGACCTGGTCAGACCTCCAGTCAGACGCAGAAATTTCTGGACAGAAACCACCAAGGTGTAAAATGTACAGATATTTGTTCAGCATGTCACTGGTGCTATTTCTTGATGCGTTCAGGCTGTATTTAAAGACCTGTTTTCCAGATTTATTTTTTAGAATTAGCAAGAAGTTGGCGATTTAGAAGTTTCCATTTCATTTTGATTAATTAATTTTTTGTTTAAAATAGGAAGAGTGTTCGAATTGGCCCACCTGGAGGTTGCTTACTGGATTCAGAGGAGGAGTCTGGCCCACCCCCCAAGCAACTTCTTCCACCTGCCCCCACTGTAAACCTCCCTGTAGTCATCCCAAACACCACTTTCACCCCTGTTCCCATCACCACATTGCCAGCAGCAGCAGCACCACCACCACCACCACAAGGGTCATATACAGAGATGTTGCAAAATTGGCAGCCGATGGACGATGTCCCACGTGAGTGTATTCCTTCGCTTTTGATTTGACTTTCTTTTGTAAGTATTTCATTTGTAGGACTTTTTCCTCAATTCACAACAGTGTTCTTTTATAGCGCTGCGGAGTTGTCAGACGTTCCGAATTACCCCCAGCAATCATCAGAACCAGGTTGGTCCTACAGTGATTTCCACTCAGTCATCTTACTTTTAAGTTTATTGTTTTTTAAATAAGACTGAGGATGACATTGTACAGTTTTGTAGTGTGTATTTTAATTGTAAAATATTGTAAATATCTTTAACTTAGCCCTGCTGAGGGAGGTTTTAACAAAATTAGAGATGGTGCTGGACCAGCAAACCACCATCCTCAGATTGTTGTAGCTGCGGGAAGACCAGGGACAGCTTTTGGACATTGAGGAAGGTTTGCTGCCCCTGCAAGACCTTCCACGACTGCTCAGCCTTGAGCAAAGGATTCAGCAGAGCCAGATTTTTTTTAACAATTGTTTGCACAATTACACAGTTACTGATCTTTTGTTTTGTTTTAACTGGTACACAAATTAGGGCTGTAAAGATACGCTCTCTGGAATCAATCTTGTCATAATTCTTGGGTGCCAAATTGTTATGCAATTGACCATGTATATAACCATACCAGGTATGGGCAAACTTGCTCCTGGAGCGCCGATATCTCTGCAGAGTTTAGCTCCAACCCTAGTATATATCACATGCCTATAGCCTTCCAGTAATCCTGAAGACACTGATTAGTGTGTTCAGATGTGTTTGATCAGGGTTGGAGCTATGGATATGACTTGAAGACTTGCTTGTGACTTGAAAGTCCCACCTCTGCTGTCTATTAAATGCCAATCCAATTATGTGATGGAGATTTTAGCGGTGTTCACGGAAGCAGCTTTACTGATTAGATGCGCATGATCATATCGTTAGATATATCGCCCAGCCCTAATTTAAACAGTGGATATACAAAAATGTTGTCACGGTAGGAAATCCAGTGTTTCCTCCGTGTCATGTTTTGTGGTTGTTTTTGTACTTACGTTGTCTCCATGTGCTCGTTTAGTTGATTGTGGTCACCTGGGTGTTGATTGTCTCGCTCCAGCTGATCCTCATCACCCCTCAGCTACATATACTCACCTCTCTCTCTGTCTGTTGTCAGATCCTCACTCATGTTGCAGTCTCCCTGTTGGATTACCGTCTCCCGTGTTATTGTTCTGGATTGTGTTCGTGTTGTCGTCTTCGTGTGAGTGTTCCGGTCACTTCCTGGTTTCATCCATTGACCGTCCACACCGTCACCACCGACTTCACCATCCAGCACTTCTCACGCCACTGTAGACCTTCCGTCACCATTGCCCACATCCTGGACTGTGCCTTCTTCTTTCTGTTTCGCTGTATTTTCTACCATCAATAAACTACCATTCTAATTACCTGCAATTGCTTCCTCCTCTCTTACGAGCCGTCACAGTAGGATCTGACCATCATGGAAGCAGCAGGCAATCGCTCCCCATCTCATCTAGAGGACATTCTGCAGAGAGTCGGTGATCGTATGGAGCGCCAAGACAAGGCGATAGATGAGATGGGTCGAGCCTTCCAAGCAATGGTGACGAAGGTGTCCGAGCTCGCTCTCCAGGCTCAACAGCAACAACAACCGCCACCCGCTGCGCCTCCCACGCCACCCACACTGCCGATCGTCTCCGGAGGGATTTCCCAGCCCGAACCACGCCTCCCCATTCCTGAGAAATATGCGGGTGAGCCAAACTTTTGTCGATCATTTCTGTCACATTGTTCTCTACACTTCGCCTTACAGCCCCGCACGTTCACCACCGAGGAGATGAAGGTGGCTTTCGTCTTGTCCCTACTGACGGGGAGGGCTGCCCTCTGGGGAACGGCGGTGTGGGAGAACCAGGACAGCTGCTGTGCATCGTTCCACACCCTTTCGGTGGAGATGAGACGAGTCTTCGACCGCTCCGTCGCCGGGAGGGAGGCGGCTAGACTTCTCACGGATCTACGCCAGGAAGAGAGGTCTGTATCCGACTATGCCATCGAGTTCCGCACCCTGGCGGCGGAGTGTAAGTGGAACGAAGAGGCGCAGTGGGATCACTTCCTGCATGGGTTGGCTGACCGCATCCAACAGGAGATCCGCGCCTCTGAACTCCCCACTTCTCTCAATGGTCTTATTGACTTCACCATCAGGATAGACAACCGACTCGACCAAGCCGACAGACGGAGGGGGAGAGTTGTTCTCGCGACCAGACCGGAGGCTCAGCGTCAGCGCTCAGAAGTTGCGGTCAGCCCACCTGGAGATTCTGAACCCATGCAGGTGGGGCGAGCTCGGCTCTCCCGGGAGGAGAGGATCAGGCGGAGATCCCTGGGACTGTGTTTATACTGTGGCAGCCAAGAACATCACATCCAGCGCTGTCCGGTAAAAGACCAAGCCCGATAGTAAAATCGAGGCTACTATCGGGTGGGATCTCTGCCAAGAAGACCTCATCTACATCGACACTCCTTCCGGTGAGTCTACGGTGGTCTACCCACGCACTTAATCTTCACGCTTTGGTGGATTCTGGGGCCGAGGGCAGTTTCATGGACTGCAAATTCGCCAGGAAGCTCAACATTCCTCTCACCTCCCTCAAACACCCCATTGCCCCTTTTGCACTCAACAGACACAAACTGCCGATCATCACACAGACCACTCTACCGGTTTCGCTCATCACAGCTGGCAACCATACGGAAGAGATGTCATTCTCCATCACGGACTCACCTCTATCCCCCATTGTTCTCGGTCACACCTGGCTCCAGAAACACAACCCAAGGATCGATTGGCTTCTCGGATCTGTGGTTAGCTGGAGCGAGGAATGTCATTTGTCTTGTCTTTTGTCTGCTGGCGTTAATGTTTCTGAGTCTGTGTTTCAGGGGGAGGCAGTGGATTTGGCTAACGTGCCCACGGAGTACCACGACCTGAGGGAGGTGTTCAGTAAGTCTCGGGCTGATTCTCTTCCTCCTCATCGTCCCTATGACTGTGCGATAGAGTTATTGCCAGGTACTTCTCCGCCTAAGGGCAAGTTATATTCCTTGTCTATTCCAGAGACGGCGGCCATGGAGAAATATATATCCAGTTCTCTAGCAACGGGGTTCATCCGCCCTTCTTCTTCTCCAGCGGGGGCGGGGTTCTTTTTTGTGGGAAAGAAGGACGGATCCTTGCGACCTTGCATTGACTACCGAGGGTTGAACAACATAACGGTAAAGAATATCTATCCTTTACCGCTTATGTCTTCAGCTTTTGAGAGGTTGCAGGGAGCGTCTGTTTTCACTAAATTGGACTTACGTAATGCTTATCATTTGGTCCGCATCAGGGAGGGGGATGAGTGGAAGACTGCTTTTAACACCCCTAGAGGCCATTTTGAGTATTGCGTCATGCCCTTCGGGCTAAAACTCGCCGGCAGTCTTTCAAGCACTCGTTAATGACGTGTTACGAGACATGGTCGATCTATTCATATATGTTTACCTGGATGACATATTGATTTTTTCTTCGTCTCTCCAGGAACACGTGCAACACGTACGACGAGTGCTTCTGCGGTTGCTAGAGAATGGGTTGTTTGTCAAGGCGGAGAAATGCGTTTTTCATGCACAGTCTGTTTCTTTTCTAGGACACATCATTTCGACTGAGGGTGTTCGCATGGACCCTGATAAGGTTAAGGCTGTGGCAGATTGGCCATCCCCAGAGTCTCGCAAGGCCCTGCAGAGATTTCTGGGGTTCGCCAATTTTTACCGGCGTTTCATTCGCAATTTCAGCCAACTAGCCGCGCCTCTGACCGCTTTGACCTCCCCTAGATTGACGTTCAGGTGGTCAGACGCAGCCGAGGCTGCGTTTACCAAACTGAAGAGCTGCTTTGTTTCGGCCCCCATTCTCGTCACCCCTGATCGCTCACGTCAATTCATAGTGGAGGTCGACGCGTCAGAGGTGGGGGTAGGAGCAGTGTTGTCCCAGCGCGCATCCTCAGACGAAAAGGTTCATCCTTGCGCGTATTATTCTCACCGTTTATCCCCTGCGGAGGTTAATTATGACATTGGTAATCGAGAGTTGTTGGCAGTCAAACTTGCACTGGAAGAATGGCGTCACTGGATTGAAGGGTCGGGTGTACCCTTCATTGTATGGACGGACCATAAGAATCTCGAATACATTAGAACCGCCAAAAGACTTAACTCCAGGCAGGCTCGGTGGGCATTATTTTTCGGTCGTTTCGATTTTACACTTTCTTACCGGCCGGGTTCCAAAAACATCAAACCCGATGCTTTATCCCGTCTTTTTGAGCGTTCCGATCGTACTGCTACTCCCGAGCCCCGCGCTCAGATGGGAGGTCGAATCGAAGGTTTTGACTGCCTTAGAAGGGGTAACGCCCCCGGCTCATTGCCCACCGAACCGATTGTTTGTGCCGGAGGGGTTACGGTCAGACGTTCTCCAGTGAGGTCATTGTTCCAGTGTTGCTTGTCACCCAGGGGTTAGTAGAACTAGATTTCTAGTCATGCAACGATTTTGGTGGCCTGGTATGGCTCGTGACGTCCACGACTTCGTCTTGGCTTGTTCGGTTTGCGCTATTGGGAAGACTTCCAATCGACCTCCAGAGGGGTTACTCTTACCGCTGTCTGTCCCTTCGAGACCCTGGTCCCACATCTCGCTAGATTTCATTACCGCCCTCCCGCCCTCTAAGGGCAATACGGTGATTTTAACCGTAGTGGACCGGTTCTCGAAGACGACTCATTTCATTCCCTTGCCCAAATTGCCATCAGCCAAGGAAACAGCGGTAGCTGTCATTGACCACGTCTTCCGTATACATGGCCTTCCGACAGACGTGGTTTCTGACAGGGGTCCCCAATTTGTGTCCAGATTTTGGCGAGAGTTCTGTAAATTGTTAGGAGCGACTGTTAGTCTTTCGTCCGGGTTCCATCCCCAGAGCAATGGTCAAACCGAGCGAGCCAATAAGGATGTCGAAAGGGTTTTGCGATGTTTAGCGTCCAAGAATCCTTCGTCCTGGTGTCAGCAACTCTCAATTGTGGAGTACGCACACAATTCTTTGCCAGTGTCATCTACGGGCATGTCTCCATTTAAGTGTAGTTTAGGGTACCAACCACCTAATTTTGTCAGTACGGAATCCGAGGTTTCGGTCCCCTCCGCACACGCACTAGTCCAGAGGTGTCACCGCACCTGGACCAGAGCTCGCAGAGCTCTGCTCCAGGCTAGGTCGCGCACCAAGGCTAAGGCCGATCGCCACCGGTCGAAGCCTCCCCGTTACGTCGTCGGTCAAAGAGTGTGGCTTTCTACCCAGAATATTCCTATGCGTTGCGTTTCTAACAAACTTGCTCCCAAATTTATTGGCCCGTTTTCTATTACCAAAATTATTAATCCGGTAACCGTGTGTCTTAGCCTTCCTCCGGCGTACAGGAGGATTCATCCCGTGTTCCATGTGTCCAAAATTAAATCGGTGATTTCTTCCCGTCTTAATCCGCCTGCCCCGGTCCCCCCCCCCTCGTCTCGTTAATGGGGAAACCACCTATTCGGTTAATCGTATTCTGGACTCTAGACGGAGGGGACGCGGATTTCAGTACTTGGTGGATTGGGAGGGTTACGGTCCGGAGGAGAGAAGCTGGGTTCCTGCTCGGGACTTATTGGATCAACACCTTATAGATGATTACAATCTACAGGTAAAGCAGGCTGGGAACGTCAGGTGACGTCCTAGGGGAGAGGGTACTGTCACGGTAGGAAATCCAGTGTTTCCTCCGTGTCATGTTTTGTGGTTGTTTTTGTACTTACGTTGTCTCCATGTGCTCGTTTAGTTGATTGTGGTCACCTGGGTGTTGATTGTCTCGCTCCAGCTGATCCTCATCACCCCTCAGCTACATATACTCACCTCTCTCTCTGTCTGTTGTCAGATCCTCACTCATGTTGCAGTCTCCCTGTTGGATTACCTCTCCCGTGTTATTGTTCTGGATTGTGTTCGTGTTGTCGTCTTCGTGTGAGTGTTCCGGTCACTTCCTGGTTTCATCCATTGACCGTCCACATCGTCACCACCGACTTCACCATCCAGCACTTCTCACGCCACTGTAGACCTTCCGTCACCATTGCCCACATCCTGGACTGTGCCTTCTTCTTTCTGTTTCGCTGTATTTTCTACCATCAATAAACTACCATTCTAATTACCTGCAATTGCTTCCTCCTCTCTTACGAGCCGTCACAAATGTTTTATTGAGAATTTTTTTCTTTTTTTAATTCTGTTTCAGATAAACTGGTTGGGGCTTATTGGTGGGGCAGACGCGCGTATATTAAAGAGGTTGATTGCCAACTCTCTGGCGAAGAACCTTAATTGGAGAAGAGTCAATGAAAAGACTTCAGTGGCCACTCTTCAACTCAGAGAGGTTGTGATTGGTAAGGAGACAGTATACCCCGATTTTACAGACAAGTCTTAAGCCTAGTCCCGGACTAAAATGTAATTCTGAGCTATTTCAACTGAAAGAAACTTGTACTGACTGATCTTTAAATATATCAGTGCCTTTGTTTTGTCTCAAGCTGCATAACAATTATTTTTTTATTAAGTCACATTTATAAAAAAATTACTTAGATGTCCTAATTGAACTATGGAGTAATCCTGGCTTAGTCTAAGCCCTGTCTGTGAAACCAGGCCTATATATGTTTACATACAAAGTTAGCTATTTCTGTAGTGGGTACGAGTAAATGCAGTTTACTTGCTAACACATTTGCAGTTTTTTTCTATAATAATTTGTATTTAATCAATCTGAATATTATAACAATTATTTACAATAATTTAAAATAATATATTATTAATAAGCAGTAAACTTAATTACTGTCATAAATATTAGTTTTGTATTTTTACTGTAATAATAAAAATTATAATTATTATATTTCATATTAATAGATTATTTAATCACTCTGAATGTTATAAATAATAATGTAAAATAATGTATAAAATAAATTGAAGCAATATAATTATTAATTAATTCTAAAACTAAACAAATAATAAATAATTGTCATTACTACCGTAAATTACTACCATAGTTTTACTGTATTATTATTATTATTATTATCATCATCATCATCATCATCATTGTACTGATTAAACTATTAAAATGATATTTAATATTATTAGTAGCTTATTTAATAAATCGTAATATTATATTAATAATGAATTATAATGTACAATATTAAGTATTTTTTTAATTAAACATAAGTAAAGAATTTTCATTACTGCCATAAATATTAGCTTTGTAGTTTTACTGTTGTAATAATAATTATAATAATAATAATAATAATAATAATAATAATAATAATAATAATAATAATAATATTAATACAAATATTAAGATTATATTTCATATCAATACTAGATGATTTAATCAATCTGAATATTATATTAATTATTAATAATGCAAAATAATATATAAAATAAATTAAAGTAATATAAATATTAATTAATTTTAAAATAAATAATTGCCATTACTACCATAAATATTATTTTGTCATTCTACTTTATTATTATTGTTATTATTATTATACTGATCAAAATATCAAAATTATGCTTAATATTAATAGGAAATTATTTTATCAATCTTAATATTATATTAATAATGTAAAATATATAATATAAATTAAGTAAATTTAGAATGCACAAAATTTGTTGTGCTTGCATTTACCGTTTCCCACATTTGTGTGCATGTTAATGGAAGTCAATAGAATGAAAAGTGCATTACTCATAGAGCATTGAGAAGCATAACACAATTTTTTATTTTATAAAATGTATTTATAAAACAAGAATGAAACTCCCTACTGATTAGAATTTACTGCAGTAGGTGTATGTTACATGGTAACATACATTACAGTACAATATTATTACAAATGGTAATGAAATTGAAAGGCTTTATTTCTTTTGTCATTTTAGATTTGGAATATATTTCTGAATGGTATACTGTACTTGTAGAAATAGCAAATTAATGTTTTATTCAGTTTTATATTATGGTCTTTGAATTTGGTCTTCTGGTCTGAATTTACGTATTTACGTATGTTTGGAAGTGATTACATCTGAGTGAAAGAGAAAAAAAATCGGATCCAGTCATATAAAAGAGCAATGATAACCAAAGTATTGAGAAATTGTTCCTAGTAATTTTAAATTTCATAGAGACCTTACAACATGTATTTCTTTATTTCAAAAGGTGCAGTTCGGAGAAACCCCATCACTGCTAATGCCGCTGAAATGGAGGTTGAAGGGACCATAAGAAGGTGGCTCCAGCTAGCAGCTGATCGAGAGGGCGGGCGCAAGAGACGGCTTTTGGAGAAGGCAGCTGTCTAAAGTGCGCTTGTGTCTCTGTCTGTGTTGAGGGCTGGGTGGGCATGAAAGGGTTTCTGCATTTGTTTTGCATTTGTTAATGTATATGTTCTAAAATATGTATTTGTTCGTTATTTTAATAAAATCCCTTAAAAAATGTAAATGGTTGTATTTGTGTTTTCCTGATAAATTTAAGTATGTTTGGCAGTTTCTGGGCCACATCTGGCCCGGAGACCAAGCCGACTCTCAGCCAGAAGTGTCTTAATGTATTTGGGCCAGACCTGGGCCAGATAAAAACACTAAGTCTTTTTACAGGGTGTGGGCCGCTTCTGGGCCAGAGGAAACTGTTTATGCATGCTTTCAGTAAATGGGCCAGTTTTGGGCCGGGGACCCAGCCAGAACTGGGCCAGAACCAGAGCAAGGATACGGCCCAGAGGTGAGCCAGACAAATTTTGCTATCTGGGATGGTTTGCTATAAATAGCGCGTAAAACAAACTGGGTTCAACTAATATATGTTTCTGTTAATGGATGCGCATCCTGGATTCCCAGATATTACAACAATAGTGATGAGAAGAAAAAAAAAAAACTAGAAACAAAAAAAAAACCCTGGATTCACTCTTGATCAATGTGAATTACGTACTGCTGGAATACGAGAAGTCATTTATTCCATAATCACCAGGGTGCTGACAGCGCGCGAGCACAGATGAGATCTGAACAGCACATGTTAATATGGGTTTAAACTAAACTCATTTAAGCTTTGTCAGTTTTAACATTTAAGAGCCAAAGGACGCGAGCTCACGCGCGCAGTGAGAAGAATTGTGCATGTGCTCCGCGCAAACCCGCGCCTCAGAACGTGCGCAAGAACGTACTTCTCACGTGTTCATTCCTGTCTTTTGTTATTTATTTTATTATTATTATTATTATTATTTTATTATTGTTGTTTTTTTCTTAAATTTTTGTTTTATTAATTGTTTTTATTATTATTATGAATTTGTTTTTTTATTATTTTCTTTTTCTTTTTCTTTTATTTTCTTTTATATAGCCCTTTTTGTTGTTTATCTTTCTTCTCTCTTTTGGCTTAGGTTATTTTGATAATTACCATCATTATCATAAGCTTTTGTTTTTGTTTTATCATTATTAGGTAAAGCTGTTACCTCTTATTTCTACATATATATTGACTCAGTTGATGATTAAACAAACCAAACCTTAATTCACTTTAAGTTTCCTTTGTTCATCCTTTGTGTATTTGATTGTAGAACTCCCTTGGTGATTGGACAGTCATCTCAGGTTTCCAGTGAGCAAGGGGGCTGACCGGCGTTACCAACACTGGCTGTGAGTGAAACTCGGTCCCTCTTATCTCTGTCCGTTTGCGGCACGCAGTGGAGACATCAGCAATTTGGCACTCCAACGGTGATCAATCACTCCAGCCGACACACGACACAATCTCTGGGACCAGTACCTAAACCGGGGGCTAAATCGGGGCCCACTTTCTTTTCTAAGAGAGGGTTCTGGGGAACAGCCCAATTTTGTAGTGCAGTCTGGCGGTTGACATTTTGGTGTTGCCGGTTGTGTTAAAAATCACAAGGTGTTTGAGAGGGCGCAGCGTCAGAGTAACGGAGGGCCAGGGACACTGCTGTTGAGTGTTTGGGAGCGCCAGGGAGGCTGACCGTGCCGCTGGATTCCACCAGGTGAACCAAATGTGATAAAACCTATCCACTTATTATAAGGCACAGAATATTAGATATTCCCCCATATTTATGTTAAGTGTTTGGTCCATTTCCTCACTAAGCCACCCCCTTTTCCTAGGTCTCTTACTCCCCTAGCCGCACGTGCTGTAGGCCCTAGCAGAAACTCTTGTGAAAAGTAGCAGGCTTAGCCTCTTTATTCTCTACCTAACACTTCTAGCGTTCTTATTCATTGCATTTCATTGCAGACCAATTTATTTGGTGTTTTGTTTTCACTGTGCTCTTTCCTATCTTCACCTTTTTGTATGCTGTTGTGATTCTGTTTCTTGCAGTTCACCGAGAGACCCCAAGGAGAGCTAAGTAGTAGAGCGACAACCGAGCAGCCGGTGTCACCAGGTGACCCACGAGGCTACCCCCTGTCAAGTCTCTATTTTGGGCCAACCCTAATTGGACCCGCCTCCCTGTCTAAATGTCTGCATCAGTTAGCCAAAATTCTTATAGACGGCATAGTCCGTACGATAGCTTGTTAGCCAGAGAACAAACTTGCATTGGCCTCTTTGTGTTTGTGTTGTGCTTCTCTCGTCCGCAGTGAGCCAGGATGTCGCGTGCATCCAGTCCCGCAGTCCCTTGGGATCAGCTAGCGACATGGCTGGAGACGATGACGACCTCCTTCCTGCCAAAGGACACCAGTGACCTGCAGCATTTCAGCCAGAGACAACTGGACACTGAGATGGACCAGCTGATGGCAAACGATCCGACGCAGAGTTACACCCATAAAGAACTCGCCAGGATCACAGGGACCCTAGCTCACCTCCTCATCGCCCAGGCACGGATCAGCGAAAAGAGCAACCACGACTTGGAGCAGGAAGCCGCAGCTCTTAGACTTCGAGTGGAGGAAGCCCTACAGCATCAGGCCCACACCCAGAGTCGTCTAGATAAGCTACTTCTCGAGACCCAAGACCAGCATGAGAAAGAGAACGCTACAGATCCAGAGCTACAGAAAGAAGTGGAAAGACTTCAAAATGCCCTGGAGAATCTTCGTCTGGACACAGACCAAAGAGAACATTTGGAGAGAGAAACCCGAGAGAGACTCGAGGCAAAGCTCCGACAAGGTGACGCTCTCCTTGAAAGGGCTCAAAATGAACTGAAAGAAAGAGATGCTAAAGTTAAGGCCTATGGAAATCACCTGAAAATGGCCCGAGCTGAAATCCACGACCTTACACAGCGTAAAGACATTCTAATAGATGAACTTGACATGGTTCACAGAGAACTGAAACATTCTTATAGCCTGCAACGTGAACAGAAAGAGGAAACACACTCCACAGAGTTTCCCCTGGCCAGTGAACCCCAGCCTGTCAGCCAAGAACTTCGAGCTGAAAAAGGGGGTGAAATTTTTCAAAATGTCACCAGCCAGCCTCCACGAACCCCTGGCAGCTGTGGGGGAAGGAAAACCCTTCCAGAAAGTCCGGGTCACCAGCCACGGACACATAACTCCAAAAGAACTGGACAAGCTGGCTAGAAACATCCCTACGTTCAACCCAGATCCTGCAGGAGGCCACGACATTCACACTTATTTACAAGATATAGACTTACACTTGCAAACTGTCACCAACGTAACCACTTGGGACAAATTGTACCTGCTGAGAATTACGTCCAGTCGTGAGGTACGCAGTTTCTTAGACCGTCAACCAGAGACTGTCAAAATGGACTACCAGCAATTGCGAAAAGCTTTGGTGTGTGAATTCTCTGATCCAGAATCAGACCAAGGGCTAGTAACCGCAATGGACCTGACTTGAAACCCCACCAAATTTCTACAACCGACTGCGACGTGCCTACTTCGGAGCAAGGAATGAACCAGGCATGGAGACGTCAACTTCCGAACTTTGTTTCTGCGAAACCTAAATCCTACTGTCAGCCACCATTTGGGAGTGTTAGCGTGCCCGCGTAGCATGTCAACGCAACAGTTACGTGATTTAGCACATAAGGCCTACACCAAACAAAAGACTGTGTCAGAAAAGACTGTAAAACACCCAACTATTTGTCCTATCCCTGAGTCCTATTCAGAGTTGACCCTAGAGGGCACCCAACAGCACCCCAGTTATACACCCAGCAACCGAGAGTCAAGACCGTTCCAAGCCAGCAGAGGGCAGCGCGGTCGCGGTGGTGGTGCCCGTCCGAAGCACCAGAACGACCGCTCTGGAATATCCTGGGACCGGCCTCGCCCCTCCCATAACCAAGGGGGGGGGGGGGGGGGGGGCACCTGGGAAGCCGGCCGGAGACCCAGAAATAGCCAACCTCCAGCCTCCAGAACACCAAGCCCAGGGAGGCGGGAGAGGGAACACTCTCGACGTGATGCTTGGAAACTCAAGGCTGAGCCCACATCTAACAAGGAAAGTGCAGCCACATCTGAAGCTGCAGAACCTCTGAGAATACTGAGAGAGTTCCTTCAAAAGAAACCTCACAAGGAGGACAAGAAGGATAAACCAGACACCGCATGACTAAACCTTACGCCTGAAACCAGCACCACTCCCGACGTCTCCACAACTGAACCAAGCACACAGAACACTGTTTTTCAACCACGAACTATTGAACTACCTGTTGTATCAACAAACGATAGCAACACCCACTCAGTCCAGCTGACGTCTGCACCTCCTGACCAAGAAGCATCATCCCACACACTGAGGTGCCAGAAAGTGCTGTTTTGGTTATCTGTACCCACAACGAAACACACAAAACATACCCTAACTGCTTATCGATCAACACCCAAGCCCCAACACCAAAACTCCTGGGGAACCTGATCGAGAAGGGAGTGGCTCGGAAACTCTACTTAACCATCACTTTAGAAAAGGAAATGAGACTCGAAGCCCTTGTGGACACAGGCTCAGACCTCACGTAGATTTCAGCTCAACTATTTGATAAGCTCAAATTTGAAGCTCAGAGACAGAATCAAACTTTAAATTTTCACACTTGCAAGCTGAATGTGCAGTTGTAACACCAATGAGCGGATGGTATTCAACCATCTGTTCCATATTAATGAATCCTGACCCTTTTGACACATTCTACACCCAAAGACCAGAACGTGAGTCAAAGAAAAAACAAGGACTTTAGTTTTACAACCCTCTTACAACATAACTCACCACCCTGGGCGCCGCCAGGACGTTGAGTTATAACACCTTGGAGACTATCCAGAGATGCGATATCGAACTTCAAAAGGGAAGACAAACACCCCCCCCCCTTTTTGATCGCACATTCCAGTGAAACAGACGCACACACATTCATGAGACTCACATACATTCACAAACAGGCTCAGGCATTTTTGGCTAGCCCATGGACCTTCTTTTACTTAAACTACCTCTAAATGTATTTTAATGTCTCCCTTTTTGTGCTCAAATGTATGTATGTGGCATAGTGGAATATATGAATGTTACTGTGTGTTTAATGCAAACTTTATATGCATTTAGTTAAGAAACCTCTGTACCTCTGTATACGGGATTGGTAAAATCATAGTTCTTGTTGTCTGTATAATCGTAAAAACACGACTGTAACAATCTTGATAGCAAATTACAAAAAGATGCATTGTTTCAGAGGAACGATCTTGCTTAAGAAAAATGTTTAATCTTGGCATTGCCATAAATTAGACCAGTGGGCGGAGATCAGCAAACAAAGAAGTTTTTTCCCGCCTTAGTTTGTTTACACTTCATTGGCTCATACTGAAAAAAAAGGTGTAAACCTAGATTTACGTAAAAGCTCAGGGAAATCTGTATTCTGGGCATTCCGCCAGAGAGAAAAGAGGATTCACAGCTTTGCAACCGGACATCAAGAAGTTCTCCGTTTATTCTTCTTTACTTTTCGTTTCATTCTAGTTTTTCTTTATTGTCTTCTGATATTTGACTTCGTTCAATTGCCTTCACGAGCCAAACGAACTTAAGTCTAGTCATCTTTTGGCAAAGTTTACCTTCGCGTTAACCATCGAGCTCGCGCATCATCTGCTCTGGAAAGAACCACGCTGAGGACGCACGGACCGGACAATTTGAGCGCAGCTACACACAAGAGCCAGATCAAAGCAAGTACTTTCTTATATCGCAACTAAAATTGCTGTTTAAGGTTGTCTAGGCTATTCCATGTTTGTGAAATTATTCAATGACTTGGGGTCTCTTGCAAAGTTAACTGTTTGAAATTGTCACGCTGAGATTGGTTCTCACTTTCACTTTCTCTCTCCCCCCCCCCCCTCTCTCTCTCTCTTTCATTTATCTCATTATTATTCTTGTTCGTTTACCTTGTTTAAACTGTATTTTTGTTTTGCTTTATACTCATATTTACTCCGTGTGAATTGTAGTTATGTACTCTTTAGTCTGTTTTTATTAAATCCTATAATTTGCTTGAATTGAATTGTTTTATTGCTCATTGAGATCGAAGTCCCTGAATCGTGTGATCTACGCTACGAGCTTTGTTTTATATTAATTAATTTCAGTAATCTTAGTAGTACAGACACAGAAAATATTGTTTTTTCCTGATCAGAAGATTAATATTTCTTGGAGTTTGTAAGAAGGGTATTTTTATTGAATTTTGATAAGGAAGTCTAGCTTCCAGTTCGCTGGACGAACAGATTGTCTAGAGTAACTTAAATTAATTCTAGTACAGGTTACCTTTAAATGATTAAATATTCCCTCTTTGGGTAATTTAATATATGTAAGCAATAAGCACGTTATATTCATACACTCATGAATATTCACTTCATTTGAGTTAATTATTCCCCAGAAAGTGATTGTTGCTACAAGTCATACAGCCAAAATGACATCCAGCTCAGAAATGTAGCTCCCATCCACCTGACGATCGGACCTATGAGCCTAGTACATCCTATTTATGTCTCACCAATGAACAATTATTCATTTCTCATCGGGAAAGACCTGCTTGATCGCTTTGAGCCTTTACTGGATTTCAAACAGCTGAAAGTCTGGGCTCAAGTGCGAGAACCTCTTCCCCTCCAGCCACACAGGTCGCCGGTGCCAGACGGTCAGGTCACAGAGGTCACGAGAATTCCCACCAAGCCAGACTGTCAGGTCACAGAGGTCACGGGAACCCCAGCAGCCAGCCATAGGTACCCAGCCTCAACAACGAACCAAGGCTCAAGTTCGATCCTCTGTACCTTCAAGGCCACTAAAGACTCTGATACCTACTGCCCCAAGGTCAAAACCAAACTGCAGCTGCATGATATAACAACAACGGACAGTATTCTGGCAATATGGGCAGACAACTCAGCCATTAGTCTCTCACTATACAATGCAATCACTGAAAAGACACCTGACCTCCCTTATGCCAGCAAGCGCACTCGTTTCCCTTTGAACTCACACCCATCCTCAATGGTGTCTGCTAGAGGAATCTGCGCTTTGCATGTGAAATGGAATTACCGGTGCCTGACTCATTATTTCCTGGTCCTTCCGGACCTGCCCCACGATGTTTACATTGGAGCAGACCTCTTGATTCGCCTCAAGGCTCATGTGGACACTTTTAATGAAGTTGTATGGGCCCCATTGACTTTGCAGCCACACGTTTCCATCAACCATGACAACCTCATATCAGGGCAGACCATCCCAGAAGTCTGCACTTTAGTCAACGAACAGGAAACGGTGGTACCAGCCTACACCAAAGGGGTCGCTATTCGGCTCAACATGCGATGGGGTCAAACCTTAAACCACACGCTGGGTTTCTTCCAACCCTCACACTGGAAGCCACACCCCTCACTGAAGTGTCATCTCGTGTAGTCTACATCCTGTTCAACAACTGCACGGCAACTGACATCAACATTCCCAAGGCCTACCGGCTGGGATGGCTAGTGAGCCATGACTTTCATGATTTTGAACTTGTACTACCTGTCATTGGTCTCATTCCACCTGCACTGATACCCAAAGGGAGTACAGACAATACATTGTTCACTGCACCCTTCAAACTCATTGCCATCACATCTGTTATGTCGGTGTGTAAAGACCAAGTGTGCAGAACGGAGCTGACCGAGGACCAACACCTCACAATATACACAGTTTCCCACCAGAACATCTGTGAGGCTAATGAACCTACTACACCTCTCAATACCAAACCGACTGATGACACACCAATGGAGGAGCCTTACCCAGGTTTTGAATCTCAAGTGCAGCAAATTCTACAAGACGCTAATGCACTTCAGAGCAATACGGATCGTCAAGGACTCAGACAAGTTCTGTATAAGTTCAAAGAATCCTTTGCCAAAGACTCTCTAGACTGTGCTCTCACCAACCTCCACACGGTGCGCATCCCTACGCACCCTGATGCTCCTCCCACTTTTGTCAGACAGTACAAGATTCCCATCGCCTCACACGAACCAGTGCAGGAGATCATCGAATCTATGCTTGAAAAGGGGGTCATCCGTCCATGCAACAGCACCTACTCAGCCCCCATCTGGCCCGTCCTCAAACCTAACGGCAAATGGCGACCCACCATTGACTACAGGAAACTGAATCAACAGGTGCCGCTGTCACGATGGCCCATGACCCAGCTAGAACAAGAACTACCCCGAATCAGAGGAGCCACAATCTTCTCTACACTTGATGTGGCCTCTGGATTCTGGACCATTCCGGTGCACCCGGAAGACCAACACAAGTTGGCATTCACATTTGGCAACAGACAGTTCACCTTCAACAGGTGTCCATTCGGCTACGCCAACTCACTAGCCGAATTCAACATCTTTCTGAACAAAGCCTGCCCAGACGCTAGAATGAGAGGCAACCTGATCTATGTAGACGATGTTCTCATGAAGAGCACAACGGTGGCCGACCACCTGAAAGAAATAGACTATGCTTTGAACCAATTATCCACCGCCGGAGCCAAGATCGCCCTCCACAAAGGACAGTGGTGCCGTACTAAGGTTAACTACGTGGGCCTGCTCATCGGATCCCAAGGCAATGAACCTCAGTCAAACCGCATTCATGCCATTCAAAACATCAAGCCTCCCACCAACGTTTCTGAGCTGCGGAGTTTTCTAGGGGTATGCAATTACTCTCGACAGTTCATCGAAAACTACTCAAACATTGCCAGACCTCTGACAGCTCTGCTAAAAAAAGACTGCCCTTTCGTCTGGTCAGAGGCTCAAGAACACGCCATGACAGAACTAAAAAGACATTTATGCACAGCTCCGTGTCTTGCTTACCTGATCCACAAAAGAATTCTACCTGGAAGCTGGGTTTTCCAACCAATGTCTCAGTGCTGGCCTGTACCAACGGCATGACAAAGACAAGAAAGTAGTTGCCCATGCCAGCAAGACACTGCTTCCACCAGAGTGTAAGTTCTCAGACTGTGAAAAAGCTCTGCTCTGCACTGTATGGGCCATTCAGCGATTCTCCAATTACATTTGGGCACAGAAAGTTATCATAGAGACTTGCCACCAGCCAGTAATGTTCCTCAACAGCCAGCGAATCCGAGATGGCGTGGTCACCAATTCACGCATAGCCACATGGTTAATGGCTCTCCAAGGACGCAATGTTGAGGCACGGTATGCACAGAATCACAAGTCTGCACTGGGCAATGGCCTGGCCGCATACCAAAACTGTTCTGATAACACATCTGCAGAAGAAATGGGTGTGCAAGAACCCCAACAGCAACAACCGACCTGTCACAGGTACTTTGAAGAGAATGCGTGTCAGGGCATGCTCACAGCCTACGTCGATGGATGCTCCTACAACCACGATGGCATCCTTAAGGCAGGTGCAGGAGTGCTGTGGGTCAACGACCAGCCCTGTTCCCCACAACACTTCAAGTTAGGTCCCCAGTCATCACAATATGCAGAAATAGCAGCCATTCTCATAACTCTGCAGATCGCATCAGCCCATTACATCAGAGAAATCCTCATCTGTACAGACTCTAACTATGCCAGACTCAGTTTTTTGTGCCACCTTCCGGGCTGGAAACAGAATGGTCTCCAACAACGACATTGCGGATATGCAAGCCTCTGACACTGCCATAAAGACAATTCTTAACCACCTCTCTGACCCCTCCAACCACCCTATCACTGAATCTGAGCTCAATGATGACTCGTGCCTCCGACAACTGTATAACACCAGACACATGCTACGTGTACAAGATGACATTCTGTGGTTTGCACCTGATGACAGTACATCGCCACGGCTCGTGGTGCCACGATGCCAAAAGGGGGTAATGCTAATGTACGCCCACGACACACCATGTGCTGGACACCACGGTGCCAGAGCCACGTATGACACACTGAGACAGGTGGCATTTTGGCCCGGCATGCAACAAGATGTGGCAGAGTACGTCAGAGAATGTCTTGTGTGCTGCCAGTTCACACCAGCAAACCCAAACCACAGAGCCCCACTGCAACGCAGAGGGATCACGTTCCCGTGGTCAGACCTCCAAATCGACTGGGTAGGGCCCCTGCCCAGATCAACAAGAGGCAACAAGTACTTCCTCACGGTGGTGTGCCAGTTTACCAAGTGGGTAAACTGCCCAAACCACTGCATACCTCCTGATGAACCATATCTTCTCCCGGTTCGGATTGCCACTGAGAGTCAACTCAGACAGAGGTAACCACTTCACGGCCGAGATCATGCAACAGATCTGGAAATGCCTAGGGGTGCAAGCTAAACTACACATCAGCCACCATCCAATTGCATCCGGCCAGGTAGAGAGATCGAACCGAGCGGTGGTCGCCATGCTGAAAAAGTATGTGTCTGCTAATCAGAAAGACTGGGATGTGAAACTACCCCTTGTGTTGATGGCCATCAGAGCCACCCCACAGGAATCAACACGGGTGTCCCCTTTTGAACTCATGACTGGGCGGCAGATGACCCTGCCACTACACTTGCTGTATCAACCAGGAGACTCCAACCTTGTCACCGCTTACACCACATTCCAGTACCTTGACGAGCTCCATAGACATTTGAAAACAACGTTTGCTTTTGCCCAGCAACACCTGCTAAAAAGCGCTGAAGGCCAGAAAGCATACTATGACCGGAAAGCGTCACACCAGGAACTGAATGTGGCGACAGGGTCTTGTATTACCGCTTCACCCTGCCAACTCAGACAGGCCCCCAGTGGCTGTCAAAGAAATTCCTGCCACACTGGACGGGACCTCATGAGATTATGAACAAACTCTCCCCAGTTGCATACCAAATCCAGCTAAGCCGGGGATCGAGAGAACCAGTTCTCAAATGGGTCCACCGTAACCAGATTAAGAGACATGTGGCCACTAGCAGAGAAAGACAGGGAGGGGCCAATGCAAGCTAAACACCAACCGCCGCCATCGAAGCGAAAAGACTGTCCCATCCAACCCGGGTAAAACCTCGCTGACCTGTTCCCTCTCTCTCTTTTCCCTTTTCCTCCCCATCTCTCTCTCTCTCTCTCTCTGGCCTGTAACAGAATGCTGCTGTGGATTCTCATCCTGTGCATCCAGTCAACCAGAGGCCAGCCGTCATCAGACATCATCACACCGGGTCCTGCCTCAGGACTCCTGATCACGAATTGTCGGACGTACACCCAGAAAGTATACGTTCGACTCGACCCCCGCAACGTCTACAGAGCACACTACCCCCGCGCAGTAGCCCAGTACAGCTGGGCCGGTGCCCGTTGGACAGAGGACTCCCTCCAGCATGCCGAGGCCGATGTCAAGCACATGCTCAACCAACTTAAGAAGATGACTGTTACCCAGGCGGAACTAGGTGGACACAACCGCCGCCCCAAACGTTTCCTGGGAGCGCTGCTCGGAGCCGCCACTGCTGTTGGAACTCTGTTCAACATTGGTATGTCCAGTGTCAATGCAGTAAATATAGCCACTGTGAGACGGCATGTGGCTGAAATTCAGACTGAACTTCCACAGCTAAAAGAGCAACTCACTACACAGAGTGCATCCTTGCAAACCATTGGAAAGACTTTGAAAGGAACGGTGGTCATTTTCAACACCCACAGCATGCTTTTGAACCAGACCATGAACTCCATGAAACAGCTGTGTTCCAGAATGACTTTGCCCAAACGCAGCTGGTCACAGCATTAATGACTGACATGCTACGGGAAGTGAGTTCTTCCATCGACAGTCTAGCCATGGGAAGAATTCCACCATACCTGATACCCCTAAGCTTGGTGCAAAATTTGCTGGCTTCCGCCATCACCACACCAACTGATCCTATGCAAATCCACCTTGCCTACTCTCTAGGTAGTGCTATTGCCCTTTACGTGGATCCTGAGCAGAAGGAGATGAGTTTCCTCCTGAACTTACCCATCATAGAGTCAAGCCGAATCTACAGACTCAAAGACATTGTTAATATGGGGTTCTGGAAGGATAACACTCATATCAAGATACGTACCCCTGAGGTGGTGGCGTACCATGACAGCAACATCCAGCTGTACTTAGCCCCAAACCTGCACATGTGCACCCTAACTAAAGACATTCACTACCTCTGCCCCAGTAAACCATTTCTCAGAGAAAATACTGATGGAATCTGCGGGTTGCAACCCATGATCAGCGACACGCGTTGCCCTGCCGATGCCCAGCCTCGCAGCCACGTCACTGAGACGCAAGCAGAGATTGTAGGTGATAGATGGCTCGTTAACACTCCAGTATGTACCGCTACACTGACCTACGACCAGCATGACACAGCCAACCGTGTCAATCTGCTTGACCAGAGCATGTGGATTCAAGTCCCACGAGGGGCCATCCTCCACCTCGACGATCTGGCCTTATACCATCTTCCGAGGGAAGAGTACCTTTAAGAACTAGAAATCCCATCCTTCTTCAAGAACTACAACTTCACCCTAGGTCCGGAGTTGGAACTGTGGATTGAAAAAGGCGGGCCTCAGCTCATTGACATTGCTCCCGTCGACGCAGCCCTCCAAGCCTTGTCTCGATTACCCATCCTGAACACCTCACCTGTTGTCCAAGCCTGGACTGCAGCTGACACAGCACTGTGTATCTCCATGGTCGTCGGCCACACCATGACCCTTGGCGTGGCCTTAGTCCTATACAGGAAACTCAACGAGATGCGAATCTCTGCAGCTAAACTCAAGACAACTAGGATTGGAGGTCTCCGATGGAAACCCCGAAGGGAAGGAACCACACCAGAGATGGATAAGGACCTCATCGAGTTGAGTCCTCAGCCCTAACAAACACCTGCTATCCGACTGTCAGGATTCACCTGCCATCCGACCATGGTGGTGGGTGTTGTCCGATAATGACCACAGGGCATCATCCGACCACAAAGGGGGGATATAACACCAATGAGCGGATGGTATTCAACCATCTGTTCCATATTAATGAATCCTGACCCTTTGACACATTCTACACTCAAAGACCAGAACATGAGTTAAAGAAAAAAACAAGGACCTTCGTTTTACAACCCTCTTACAACATAACTCACCACCCTGGGCGCCGCCATGACGGCAACGTCCTGGCATGGATGAGAGTTATAACACCTTGGAGACTATCCAGAGATACAATATCGAACTTCAAAGGGAAGACCAACACCCGCCCTTTTTACTCGCAGCGATCATACATTCCAGTGAAACAGACGCACACACATTCAAAAACAGGCACAAGCATTTTTGGCTAGCCCATGGACCTTTTCCTACTTAAACTACCTCTAAATGTATTTTAATGTCTCTCTTTTTGTGCTGGAATATATGAATGTTACTGTGTGTTTAATGCAAACTTTATATGCATTTAGTTAAGAATAACTCTGTATCTCTGTATACGGGATTGGTAAAATCATAGTTCTTGGTGTCTGTATAAATCGTAAAAACACGACTGTAACAAATCTTGATAGCAAATTACAAAAAGATGCATTGTTTCAGAGGAACGATCTTGCTTAAGAAAAATGTTTAATTTTGTCATTGCCATAAATTAGACCAGTGGGCGGAGATCAGCAAACAAAGAAGATTTTTCCCGCCTCAGTTTGTTTACACTTCATTGGCTCATACTGAAAAATAGGTGTAAACCTGGTTTTACGTAAAAGCTCAGGGAAACCTGTATTCGGGGCATTCCGCCAGAGAGAAAAGAGGATTCACAGCTTTGCAACCGGACTTCAAGAAGTTCTCCGTTTATTCTTCTTTACTTTTCGTTTCATTTTAGTTTTTCTTTATTGTCTTCGGATATTTGACTTCGTTCAATTGTCTTCACGAGCCAAACGAACTTAAGTCTAATCATCTTTTGGCAAAGTTTACCTTCGCGTTAACCATCGAGCTCACGCATCATCTGCTCTGGAAAGAACCGCGGTGAGGCCGCACGGACGGACAATTTGAGCACAGCTACACACAAGAGCCACGCCATAACCACATACAATTCTGCTCTCAAAACTGCCCGGTCCAATTTCTACTCACAACTCATCCACTCAAATTCTTCTAACCCCCGCACATTATTCTCCACATTTGCAAAACTGACTAAACCCAAGGACAATATAACCTCCACATTCACTATAGACAAATGCAATAACTTTCTGTCATCCTACCATACCAAAATCCATACAATACACTGTTCACTAGCATCCACTTCCTCCGCTTCTCCTCCTTCTGAATATCAACTCCCTCCGCTCACACACCACAGCTTTTCCTCCTTCTCTCCACTGTCTCCCTCTGACACCTCCAAACTCCTTTCGACCATGAAATTCTCAAACTGCCAGCTTGACCCGATCCCTTCTCCTCTCTTCAAAAGCTGTCAAGAAACCCTTATTCCTCTCATCACCATCATCATCAACACTTCCCTTACGTCTGGATCTGTTCCATCCCCGCTAAAACTTGCATCCATCACACCCCTCCTGAAAAAACCTGGCCTCAACCCTGACAATCTGGATAACTTCAGACCCATCTCCAATATTCCGTTACTTTCAAAAATCCTGGAACGCGCCGTAAACACACAACTCCATCAATATCTCCACTCCTTTCAACTCTTCGAAACATTTCAATCCGGATTCCGTCCACACCACAGCACAGAAACAGCCCTTCTTAAAGTCACAAATGATCTCCTCATTGCTGCCGACTTTGGTTTCATATCCATCCTCCTTCTCCTCGACCTCTCCGCTGCATTTGACACTATTGACCATACTGTCCTTCTCCATCGTCTTCAATCTATTGGCATCTCTGGTACAGCACTTCGCTGGCTCACATCTTACCTCTCTGATCATCACCATTTTGTCTCTGTTAATAACTGCAACTCCCACACCTCCCCTGTCACCCATGGCGTCCCCCAAGGTTCCGTTCTCGGCCCCCTCCTCTTCACCATCTACATGCTTCCCCTCGGTCAGATCATCCGCAACCATGGACTCCATTTTCACTGCTACGCAGATGATACCCAAATCTACTTTTCCACCAAATCCATCTCCCCGGCTATTCTCTCCACCATCACCGATTGCATTTCTGACATTAAAGCCTGGATGGACAATAATTTTCTTAAACTCAACAGCAGTAAAACAGAACTCCTTATCACGGGCCCAAAATCTCTCCTCTCCTCTATTCAGAACTTTACTCTCCTTATCGACGGACATATTGTCACCCCCTCCCTCTCTGTCCGAAACCTTGGCATCATAATGGACCCCACCCTCTCATACCGAACACACATCAACCATATCACTAAACTATCCTTTTTCCACCTCCGCAATATTGCCCGCTTTCGCCCCTCCCTTACCTTGGCAACAGCTGAAATTCTCATTCATGCATTCATAACTTCAAGACTTGACTATTGCAATAGCCTTCTATACGGACTTCCTACCAATCAACTACAAAAACTGCAATACATCCAAAACTCAGCTGCCCGCCTCCTAACCCACACCCGGTCAAGAGAACACATCACCCCCGTTCTCCGTCAGCTCCATTGGCTACCTGTTCACTATCGCATTCAATATAAGCTCCTTCTCCTCACCTATAAGTCCCTCCATAACCTGGCCCCACTCTACCTCACTGAGCTCCTGGAACAGCACCAACCCACCCGCCACCTCCGTTCAGCTGGCACAAACCGCCTTGCTCCGATCGTCCGCACTAACCGACGGACTTTGGGGGATCGAGCCTTCGCTATCACTGCCCCCACCCTCTGGAACTCACTCCCTACATCCATCAGAAACTCGGACTCACTGCCAAACTTCAAATCAGTACTCAAAACCCACCTGTTCAAACTAGCTTTTCCCTAAACCCTTGTTGTTTTGTTTTGTTTTGTTTTGTTTGTTTCCCCATGTGAAGCGTCTTTGAGTGTCCAAAAAAGCGCTATACAAGTTTGATGTATTATTATTATTATTATTAAGAGCCAGATCAAAGCAAGTACTTTCTTATATCGCAACTAAAATTGCTGTTTAAGGTTGTCTAGGCTATTCCATGTTTGTGAAATTATTCAATGACTTGGGGTCTCTTGCAAAGTTAACTGTTTGAAATTGCCATGCTGAGTTTGGTTTTCACTTTCACTTTCTCTCCCTCTCTCTCTCTTTATCTCTCTCTCTCATTTATCTCATTATTATTCTTGTTCGTTTACCTTGTTTAGATTGTATTTTCGTTTTGCTATATACTCACATTTACTCCGTGTGAATTGTAGTTATGTACACTTTAGTCTGTTTTTATTAAATCCTATAATTTGCTTGAATTGAATTGTTTTATTGCTCATTGAGATCGAAGTCCCTGAATCGTGTGATCTACGCTACGAGCTTTGTTTTATATTAATTAATTTCAGTAATCTTAGTAGTACAGACACAGAAAATATTGTTTTTTCCTGATCAGAAGATTAATATTTCTTGGAGTTTGTAAAAAGGGTATTTTTATTGAATTTTGATAAGGAAGTCTAGCTTCCAGTTCGCTGGACGAACAGATTGTCTAGAGTAACTTAAATTAATTCTAGTAAAGGTTACCTTTAAAGGGGGGGTGAAATTCTCGTTTTCACTCAATATCCTGTTAATCATGAGTACATATAGAGTAGTACTGCATCCTTCATAAATCCAAAAAGTCTTTAGTTTTATTATATTCATAAGAGAAAGATAGTCTGTACCGATTTTTCCCGGAAAAAACACGACCGGCTGGAGGTGTGATGTGTGGGCGGAGCTAAAGAATCACGAGCGTGAGTAGGCTTTTGCGTTGAGAGCGTTTGGAAGCTGTGAAATTACCGTGAGGGAAAAACCATCATCCAAAACAAACCATGGCTTACAGTCAGATTCAGCCGTTTATTTATGATCCAGAATCAGATCCAGAGGCTGAAACTGAATGAAAGCAGCAGCAGCAATGACTCGCTCCGAGCGCGGCTCGAACCCGGGTCTCTGGCATGGGAGGGGACGCACTAACAAGGAGGCAGAGATATTTGAAGCAGTTTTACTCACCGCCTGCGGTTCCAACACACGATCGTGACCCTTTTTCGTTGGGATTGCATCATCCTTAAGAAATAAACGATACGCAAATCCGTCGTCAAACTGGGCCTTGTTTGTAAAACAAGCATCTTCGAAATGCAGGGAACAAACAAAAACACTTGCACAACTCCGTTGATGCTCTGTAAAAATAAACTCCATCCACTGGTCCCTTAATACTGTTTTTTTTTTTTGGTAATCTGTGCAGGGTTGTCTTGCCCTGGCAACCAAAAACACACTTCTTTTGTGACATTTCGCGACGCTCTCGCTCTGATCAGTGAAGTCTGTTGTACTCTCTCTCAGTGCTCTGCTATACGGGAGCGCGCGCTCTTCCGGCAGAAGTGCGTCAGGACCCATATAAGGAAATTCCGCTCCATCTAACGTCACACAGAGCCATACTCGAAAAAAACTTTCCGAAACTTGTGACAAACCGGAAGGAGTATTTTGGGAACAAAAATACTCCTTCAAATGTACAACTTAATTTTTGAAACTTTGTCCATGTTTAGCATGGGAATCCAACTCTTTAACAGTGTAAAAAACTCAGTATGCATGAAATAGCATTTCACCCCCCCCCCCCCTTTAAATGATTAAATATTCCTTCTTTGGGTAATTTAATATTTGTAAGCAATAAGCAAGTTATATTCATAGACTCATGAATATTCACTTCATTTGAGTTAATTATTCCCCAGAAAGTGATTGTTGCTACACAGGGTTTGTACAGATACTGCAAAATATAATTCAAAGCCTTGAATAACCACCCCTGTTCACCATACTGATTAAAGGAATGCAAACCATAATGATTAAATTAATTTGCAGTACAACTAAGAAGAATAAATCACAGGTTTTTGACAGAACATCAGCAGCACATTTAATCTAAGCCATGTACTTTACAGTTTGTGATGACCTAGCATTAATGTCATGAATTATTGTAACTTTTATTGCAAGCAGGAACCTGTATACAGCATGTGTAAATGTCTACTAAAATGATAACTGTTTTTATCTTCTTTCTATTATGACCTAGCATCAATTGTCATGAATTATTGTAACTATAATTGCAAGCAGGAACCTGTAAACAGCATGTGTACATGACTACTAAAATGATAACTGTTTATATCTTCTTTCTGTTATGACCTAGCATCAATTGTCATGAATTATTGTAACTTTTATTGCAAGCAGGAACCTGTATACAGCATGTGTACATGACTACTAAAATATAACCATTTTGTCTGTTCTTTCTATTATGTGTGATCAAAAATGATCAAAGGGGGGGATTGAAAGATTTTTTTTTTATTAACTTTAGTTAAGCTAATTTGCAAACTGTAGCCAACTGTTCTATGTTCACAGAAGTGTCAACCAAATGGCCCATACAATCAGCCTTTTAGGTCAACATAAGATCAATGAATGGGCTCTCCGTGGGAGAGATCCTACCAAGGCATCAAAAGGTTACACTTATCATTGGCTCTCCATGGGGTGTTATTGTATTGTTTGTAGCACCTTTGTTAAAAGGCATAAAGGTCTGGTCTCACAGACAGTACCTTTGGGTTAAGACTGAAGGATGACATGTTAACATCACTGCTGAAGAACTGCTACACTACTACCTTTAATAAATTCTTGTCCCCACAAGAACTTTGGTCAAGCTTACTTATTTTATGTATTAGAGAAATCTAGTACATTGGCGAGCCAACCAAAATACCGCTCAGTCAAATACAGCAAAATCTAACAGTGCACACTTGAAGCACGTGTGAAACAACGCCAATCTATTGTCATTGTCAGGGTGACTGGCAGTATAAAAGGGCACCTGTTGAATACGTCATACTCTTTGATGTCTTCAAGAGCCATCTGTTTGAAGTGTGTGTGATAGACATTTACATTTACTCATTTGGCAGATGCTTTTATCCAAAGCGACTTGAGGCTGATTTATACGACTATAAGAAGGTGTAACATTAAAATATATTAAAGTGCACATAAACGCACACAAAACTCAATTACATACGGAGGGAGGGATTCTAGCAGACCAATCACATCACTTGAGGTCTGTATAGAATTGATGGGCTGATCGATTTTTGGAGAATAGAGATCGCTAATGTGTCGTCATCATGACGTATTCCCAGTGGTGAACGCAAAGCATTTTGGGAATCCGCGGCACAAACATTAGGTGCCAGACTTCTTTGCATGGAGGAAGAATGCAATGTTCAAGATGCCGTCTACCTGCTGTGTTATAAACTGCAATAGTCGTTCTCACGATAGAAGGGGCATAATGCTTAAGAACGGAATATCCTTTTAACGTTTTCAGCGAGGAAAAATAATAGTGCAAGCCATGTTTCAGAGGTGACAAAAAGGCGACAAATGGCATGGATAGCAGCGGTAAAGAGGCCAAGCTTACCTTCAATAACACTCCACTACACATGATGGTGTGTTCAAAGCATTTCCACAAAGGTAAGTTACAATTACCCTCTGTAAATGTTAACAATGTTAACTTTTCATTTAAAATCAGTTTTAAATGTTGTACATCTAGGCTAACGTTAACTTATTTCGCAATTTATTTGGTGAGCAAACCTGCCTATGAAATGTTGGAGTGTGATCCTGCTTTGATTACAGGAATAAATTAGTTTAAGTGAGTGAGGGAGTGAAGTAACATTCAGCCAAGTATGGTGACCCATACTCAGAATTTGTGCTCTGCATTTAACCCATCCGAAATGCGCACACACACAGAGCAGTGAACACACACACACACACACACTGTGAGCACACACCCGGAGCAGTGGGCAGCCATTTATGCTGCGGCGCCCGGGGAGCAGTTGGGGGTTCGATGCCTTGCTCAAGGGCACCTAAGTCGTGGTATTGAAGGTGGAGAGAGAACTGTACATGCACTCCCCCCACCCACAATTCCGTCCAGCCCGAGACTAGAACCCACAACCCTTCGATTGGGAGTCCAACCCTCTAACCATTAGACCACGACTTCCCCCATAAAATATATTCAAAATATATTTAAAATATATTCAAATAGAAACGTTGTTTTAAATTGTAAATGCAAATAAATAAATGCAAATAAATGTGTGACAAGCATTTGTGCCTCGCAGTTCGGGTCCCACTGCTACTGAGGCACGACGAGGACTCGGACCGCGGGACTCGCTGGGTTAAGATGCTCTTTTATGTTATCGATCACACGTATAGTGTCAGAGTTGAGCAGTGCCTGAAGGAAAGTGTGCTTCCATGTTTGGATTCTAACACTTGAGGGCATATTTGGTTTTTGCGTTTGTCTCAGTGAAAAGCATGCGCATGCAGAGTTACACACGCATTATGATGAGTAACAATGTCTAGGCTCCGTTCGCATTTGTTCCTATTCCCTAGGTCAGTGGTTTCCTAGGTCAACCTATGGGCCGCCAATTACTATCAAAAGAAATAATATATTTAATATATATAATTTAATAACAAAAAATAAATATTAAACTGTATACGAGCTCGCTGATTGGTTTAAGAATAAACCACCAATTTATCTTAGATATTTTTTGCTGTATATGCTACAGAACAACAAATTCAAACGTGCATAAATGCTGTCAACATGTTCCCTCCTGACTGTTTGCTCCACTGACTGTCTACCCGGTACTGAGTTCTGCCTGGATCTGGTTTTCCCGTTTTGCTGAGCGGTGCCAGCCCGAGTTGTTTTCTGTTAATTTCCAGTCCATTCTAGGGCTGTGTGATTAATGTAAATCGTCATAAAATAAGTACACAGTACAAGCACATAATCCATTTTGTGATAATTGAGGATAGACCGTTTTATCTTGCTCCCGCCCATTTTCGCAGCGGCGTCCAAAATAATTTTGCACGTTTAAAGTCTAGTGTGACCGTGCCTTAACTCCAGGTTCACACTCTGTCTGTGATGCGCCTTTTTTCCGAGTCCATGTTAACGGATCAGAGTGTTCACACTGCATGCGGTAAAAGGCTAGAAATAATATAATAATGTGAAAATAATTAATATCTAGCACACAAGCATAGAGAGAGTTGTTGAGCGCACAGGATTAGGCCTGGGATGACCTCGACGCAAAAAATACGTCGACGCAAAATATGCGCATCTATTCGTCGACCTGTTTTTATTTTTATTCTTGCACCTTATGTGCGCTGAATATACGCGATGGCCAGATCAACATTCTGTCCAACGTTATATAACCAATCCAGGGGTTTTTCTGCATTGATCTTTTTTTTTTGCCGGCTGTCAAAGCCTTATTTGATCGCTGTGCCTGACAGGCCGCGTACGAGAGAGAGCCCCGGCTGCGCGCGCACACTTACAGTCTTCAAACAACACGAGCACTTCTTGCTCTCTCTCTCTCCCTCGTGCATATTAACCAAAATCATTAGACACAATAGAAAAAGGGCGAAACACCAAAGTTTCACGCTCGCTCGCGCACTCACAGTCTTCAAACTACACAAGCGCTTTCTCTCTCAATTTCAATTTCAATTTAGGTGAGCTTTATTGGCATGACAAAAACTGTACATTTGTATTGTCAAAGCAGTTGCAGCTGGGCTGCTTACAAATAGTGCACATATGTATTTACAGAAAGAAAAATAGTAATAGTAATAATAAAATATATAAAAAGTATTAACCATGTTGTGCAAAGTGAATTAGTGTATGTGAATGTGTAAGTTAGAAATAAAATAAAATAGAATATGGAATTAGATTTACAGAGGCAAAATATACATCTAAGTAATACAATACAGTAATATGGAATAACATAATCTACATTGGAAACATCAGGTCAGGGCAGGTTGAGTGTTTTCTCTAACATCATGACAGGCAGACACATATTGAGCAGCAAATACACAGCAGTTCTTGTGTTCTCCTAAAAGATACGGCAGTTTCTCCTGGTTCGGAAGAGTTTTAAATGTCTGATGGATCTGCTGTATTTTATCATAGAACACTGTCCGTATGTCCGTGTATTTGGGGCATTCTGTTAGGAAGTGCAGTTCTGTTTCCATCTGATTCAGATCACAGTGTGAACACAGTCTCTGCTCCGCTGGCAGCCATGTTTTTCTGTGTCTGCCCGTCTCTATCATCAGCTTGTGTCCGCTGAGTCTGTATCTGGTCATTGTGCTCCTCAGTTTCTGATCTGACACTGTGCACAGATACTCTGCCATACTGTACTCTCTCTTGAGAGCCAAATAGCATCGCATTTTACTCTGTTGTTCTGTTTGGGTTTGCCAGTGATTGATGTAATTCTGTTTGATTTGTGCAGTAATCTGATTTATTCTGACGTGATTCAGAGGATCAGTAGATGTTGGTGAAGCATCAGGACTGAAGCTCTGGATCAGCTGAGGGAGGGGACTGCTTTCTTTGCTCATCTCTTGGTATTGAAGGGCTTTATAATGATATGATTGGGGGTCACTGAGTTTCAGATGTTTCCAGAATTTAATTGCCCTTTTTTGTTTCTTTACGATTAGAGGATATTTGCCTAATTCTGCCTTGCATGCGTTATTTGTTGTGTGCTGGTGCACGTGTAATATATTTTTACACAGTTCTGCATGCAGGGTCTCAATTGGATGTTTTTCCCATTTGGTGAAATCTTGATTTGGATTGGTCAGTGGACCCCACACCTCACTGCCATAGAGTGCAATGGGCTCAATTACTGATTCTAATATTTTCAGCCAAATTCTAATAGGGATTTCTATAGGGCATTGCCGTTTTATGGCGTAGAAGGCCCTGCGTGCTTTATCTCTCAGTTCATTCACAGCTTGATTAAAGTTTCCTGTGGATGTGATAAATGTGTGTTGTGTTCCCTGGGATCTGGATCTTTTCTGGAAGATCATGATTTTGGTTTTCTTCAGGTTGACTGTCAGGGCCCAGGTCTGGCAGTATTGTTCTAGCAGGTCCAGGTTCTGCTGTAGACCATGTTGAGTGGGAGACAGCAGAACCAGATCGTCTGCATACAGCAGGCATTTGATTTGTGAGTTGTGTAGTGTGAGGCCAGGGGCTGTGGATCGCTCCAGACTGCTTGCCAGTTCATTGATGTAGATGTTAAATAATGTTGGGCTTAAGCAGCAGCCCTGTCTCACACCACGCTCTTGGGAAAGATACTTCGTACGTTGGGTGCCAATTTTTACGCCACATTTACTTTCAGTGTACATTGATTTGATAAGGTCATAGGTTTTACCTCCTATGCCGCTTTCAATAAGTTTGTAAAACAGTCCTTGGTGCCAAATTGAGTCAAAAGCTTTTTTAAAGTCAATAAAGCATGCATATATTTTACCTTTTTCTTGGTTGACATGTTTTTCAATTAGAGTATGTAATGTATAGATGTGGTCAGATGTGCGGAAATTTGGTAAAAATCCAATTTGACTTCTACTCAGTACCTTGTGTGTGGTGATGAAGTCTAATAGTCGAGCGTTTATTATGCTACAGAATAACTTTCCAAGGTTGCTGCTCACACAGATGCCTCTGTAGTTGTTAGGATCAGATTTATCTACGTTTTTAAAGATTGGTGTGATCAAGCCTTGATTCCAGATGTCAGGGAAGTGACCTACACTTAGAATCACATTGAATAGTTTTAGAATGGCCAACTGAAATTTACTGCTTGTGTGTTTTATCATTTCATTTAATATCCCATCAGGTCCAGATGCTTTTCTGAGTTGGAGGTTTTTTATTTTTTCTTTAAGTTCTTTATCAGTTATTGGGAAATCTAATGGGTTTTGGTTATCTTTGATTGCTAATTCTAGTTTTTCCAATTGGTTGATTGTTTGGTTTTGTTTACAGTATGTGTCTGTTTGTACTTTATTAAACAGTGTTTGGAAATTACTTTCCCATATTTCTCCATTTTGGATTGCCAATTCTTCATGATCAGTTTTTTTCAGATTGTTCCAGTTATTCCAAAATTGGTTTGTGTTGACTGACTTCTCAATTATTGTGAGTTGGTTTTGGGTGTATTGTTCAAACATATTGAGTGTATGTTTGTATTGTTTTAGTGTTGCACAGTAAAGAAGGCGGATCTCTGTATTATTTGGATCTCTGTGTTTCTGATTTGAAAGTGTTCTCAGTTGTTTGCGAATAGTTTGGCAGTCCTGATCAAACCAATTTTTTGTCATTTTTGGGTATTAGATTTTTTTCCAGATTTTGTTTTCAATTTGGATTGTTTTGCTGATTTTTCAAATATATCATTTAAATCTTTGACCGCAGATTGACACCTTCATTGGAGTGAGCATAGATGTTATTTAGAAAGTTATCTATCAGTGCTTGTATTTTTTGGCTGCTAAGTGCTTTCTGATATCCTTCAGCGCTGTTTTCAGCCCATCTGTATGGTTTTCTGATGTTGTACAGTTTACTGGGCTTTGTGTTAATGTTATTTTCAGTCTTTTTGAGATACACAGTGATTTGACTGTGATCGGACAGAGGGGTTAGTTCTCTAACAGTGAATGATCTGAGAGATGAAGGATCTATGTCTGTTATCATATAGGCAACTGTGCTATTCCCAAGAGGTGAGCAAAATGTGAATCTTCCTAAAGTGTCTCCTCGTAACCTACCGTTGATGATATACAGACCCAGGCTTCGACAGAGCTGCAGGAGATCTTTCCCATTCTTATTCACTATATGATCATGGTTATTTCTGTGGATATGGGAGAATGTGTTATTAATAACAGTCAGTTTGTTGTTGATGTATTTGCTCCCTTGTGTGTCAGTGAAGTCCGGCTGTAGTCCTGTTCTTGCGTTCAGGTCTCCACAGATGAGCACATTTCCCTGGGCCTGGAAGTGGCTTGTCTCTTCCTCTAATATGGAGAACGTGTCTTCTCTGTAGTAGGGGGACTCTGATGGTGGGATGTATATGGCACACAGGTATATTTCTTTTCTGGATGGGAGCAGTTCCTTGTGGATTTTTAAGCCAGGTGTAGTATTTGCATTGCTTCACTGTGTTGATGTGGTTGTGGAGTTTTGATTTGTACCAGATTATTTGTCCTCCTGAGTCTCTTCCCTGTCGGACTGTGTTGAGTTTTTGTGATGGTAGGATGATTTCTCTGTAGTTTGGTGGGCAGTGGGTGACAGTGTCTGCCCTGCTCCATGTCTCCTGTAGAATTATAATATCTATATCTTTGATGCTCTGCTGGAATTCAGTGTTTGAGCTCTTTAGCCCAAAGGCTGCTGAATTCAATCCTTGAATATTCCACATTGATATTGACAGAGTCATTTTAAAAGTTCACGGTATAGAGTTCTTGTTTTCAAAAATAGAGGTAATCCTTTTCTAATGTAATATAGTGTTTTGGAAAAGTAAAGTTTTTTTTTTTTCATTGTTAGGCAAGTGTTTGCATGCTGTGTGGCCTTTCATGCTGTCAGCTGGGCACTGATGTAGTTCAGCAGCTGTCTGATCTCACTCATCTCCAGTGTATTTGCCTGTCCTTTCAGGGCCTGAGCGTAGCTCCTGGAGTGTGGGAGTGGTGCTGGGTTCGGTGTGTTATCAGCTGAGGCTGCATGAGCGGGTGGAAGGCTGGTTGCTGCTGCTGTTGGGCTGTTCCTCATGTTGCTTCTCTGACTGGAGTGATGTTTTTGTGGTTGTGGGTGTCTTGGGTGGTGATCTGGTGCAAACTGGGGTTTCTGCTGATGGGCTAGTGTAGATCTGTGGTGGTGTAGTGCTGATGCATGGGGTGTCCTGATGTGGATTTTAGCATGTTGTGTGGGTCTCTGGTATTGTGCAGCCAGTGGTGGTCGTTCTCTGTGATGAGTTTGAAGGTTTATGCTGGGTGTCTGGTTCTGTGTTCTGTAGGTTCGCAGCTGTGTTGTTTTCAGGGGTGTGAATGTGTTTTGTCTGCCCCACGCTGTGTCTTTCAGTGTTTTTGCAAACACATTGACTTTGTCCTTCTTTATGTGTACATGGTCATACAGGTCCCTGATTGTGATGGAGGGGTGATGAGCCAGGTGTAGGAGGGTAGAGATGGTGATCTTTGTGTTGGGGTAGATCTCTGTAGCCTTCTCTGCTACTCTGCAGATCAGCCGCCAAACTCTCTCCTGTTCTCTTCTCAAGTCGTTGGTGCCTGTGTGTATGATGATATGTGAGGGTGTGCCAAAGGTGGAGTCAGAAAGTATTCTGAGGGCATCCCCTGTTTTTGGGCACCAGAGTTTTGTTGTTTTAAGGCCTGGAAAAAGTCTTTCTCCTTGTAGGAACTTCCCATTGGAGTCCACGAGGATGGCAATGTAAGCCTCTGTTTACACTGGCTGTTTCTCAGTTGGGGTTGTAGCTGTCATGTTTTTCTGAAGGATCTCTGGTTTTTTGGAGGCTGCAAGTGTCCCTGCTTCCATTTGGCTGTTGCTGGGCTGTGATGGTTTGGTGGGTGCCGGAGATGTGCTGCTGGACTTTGGATGTGTAGGTGTTGGTGTGGGGGAGGGAGGGGGGACTTTGGGGGCATTCACAGGGGTAGTGAGACACCTCATCTGTGTTGTTAGGTTCTCCATCTGTTTGTCCCTTTGTTGAAGCTCAACTTTGAAGCATGCAAGCTCCCTCCCCATGTAGTCTTTCATTTCTGAAAGTTCCTTCCACATGATCTGTTGAAGTTCTTTGAGGTCTTTTTTGAGTGTTTCCCTGTCCTGATACAGAGTGTCCATTTCCCTTTTAAGTTCTTGGATGGACATTTTCAGCTGGTTTCTTATCTGGTCCAGCTGTTCTCTAAGTTGTTCAGTTTCTTGAGTGGTCAGGATGTGGACTTGCTCACTCAGTTCCACTATTTCCACTTCCAGCAGTGCTAAGCTGTGCTGTAGCTGGACAAGTGTGTTGTGTAGTCCTGTGCTTTGGGGAAGACTGATGTTCTCTGTGGTTTCTGGAAGGGTCCTGTTCTCGGTGTTGTCGTGGTTTGAAGACTCATTTTGGTCAGTGTCTTCTGGTGTGTCTGTATGGGTTTGCTTGAAGGGGTTTGCTTCATCTCTTTCCACCATATCTTTTAAGCAGTGGAAGGTCTGTTCAAAGTTTGTGAGGGCAGCACTGTTTCCCTGTATCATTACCGTTCCATTTTGATAAAAGTTTATTGTCAGGTGTCTGTTCTCTGGTTCTTTTTCTGCATCTTCATAAATGCACAGTTGTCTGCCTTTACAGGTTCCATGTTTGGTGTGATACTGGAACAGTGTGCAGGAGGCGGTGTGCCATGCAGTCGGGTGTTCTGTGTAGAAGTGTTTCTTTTAAAGTGTTTCTGGGTGTTCCTTCTGAGTTTTGAGCTTGTGTTGTTGTCTGCTCTTCTCAGACTTGATGTCTGGGGGGTAGGAAAAGGTGTGAGCTCCAGTCCCCATTGCTGGTGTTGCCATGGTAATGCCATTTACAGGTCTTTGATATTGATTGTGATGGCTCAGTTAATCCAATCAGAAGGTGTGAATGACAATAGCCCTCTTTTGTTATTTTAAATTGCTATACCGTTCTATAGCTGTAGTATGCCAGGGGACAGTTGGTCAAGTTTGTTTGCAAAGTTTATAAAAGAGTTTATAAAAAGTTTCCCTTTTTAGTTGAATTTATCTTGAATTTATCTTGACAGATTGCTTATAAAAGTTATTTTATTTCGAATACAGCTCTTGTTGTCTTACCTCCATCAAATGGAAAGTTGGGGGTCCGTTGGTTTTGTTTGTCCTTTTGCAATTTTTGGTCCTTGTTGTTTGTAGATGGAAAGGTTATATATATATATATATATATATATATATATATATATATATATATATATATATATATATATATATATATATATAAGTTTTTTATATATAAGTTTTTGTGGTTAAATCCTTTTTTAAAATGGAATAATCCTTTTTGTTAAATCCGTGAAGTTTGTAAGTGGTTCTTCTCCAGCAGTTTTTTGTGTTCGTTCCCTTGTTGTAGGGTCCACTCCAGTGTCCTTTTGTTTAGGTTCCACACATTTTTCTTGTTGTCAAGAGATTTTCTCCTAATTTCTTGTAAAAATAAATATTAAAGTAATTTTTTTTATAGTGAACTTGTGCTCACCGTCCCATTTTAGTTAAATTTGTGTTTTTATCTTTGGTTTACCTCATATTAGAAGCAAGAAACTCTAGAAAGACTAGGAGCTCATGTTATGCATGACCTCTCTCTGAAAGCTCTCAAAGCTCTCGCTCTATCTCTCTCTCTCTCTCCCTCGTGCATATTAACCAAAATCATTAGACACGATAGAAAAAGGGAGCAAAGTTTCACGTGGAGCATTCAGAGATTTTTTTTTCTCCATGACAGGCTGCTGGCTCCCAATGTTAATTTTTATTTATTTATTTATTTGTAAAATCACTCTCTGTATTAGCTTAAAGCCCTCAAGTTTACATTGGCTACTGTAGTCTTTCAATTGCTCTGAACAAGTATTTTGGGTGACCTTTTTATTGAATGCTAGACATCAAGTTGTTGTTATTTTCATCTGAAAGAAGAATTTTTTTTCAGTAAGCTAGGCCCTATGTGTTCAGCTTTGTTTTAGTAAGCTATGTGTTTTCAAGGCTTCAAGGTTTTATTGAATGCTATCTCTATACAAGTGCAAAGTAATGCATTCTTAGTCAGTCTTTTATTTTGTAATTGTAAGAGCAATAAACATATATTGCAATGTTAAGGAATTCATGTTTATTTTTCATTCAGATATGTAAATCAACATGTATAAATTGTTAGTAGAAAATTAATGGGGAGATAATCGAAATCGAATCGGTCTGAAAAAAGTAATCGTTAGATTAATCGATGCATCGGAAAAATAATCGCTAGATTAATCGTTTAAAAAATAATCATTTATCCCAGCCCTACACAGGATGCAGTTTAAGTGAGAGGAGACACGTTTTAAGAGCGTACTGTCTCTCGTGAGAGCAGCGTGTATCTGAGCAAGCACGTCTGGTTTTGTGACAGAACAAAGGAAATCTTCGTGCAAACAGAGAGATTTGCTCTTGTGCATTATTTTAATGTGCTTTCGCATTACAATAATGCGCTCTCTCTGCTGCTTCTGCACCGCACACACATACTTTATACACATTGCAAACGTGTGGACCTGTATAATCTGTTTCAACACCTGAGGCACCGCAACAATTAATGAGCTCTATGAACAATGCAAGGCAAAAATGAAAAAAAGTCCTTAAGTCTATAAATGTTCTTACACCTTTACTGTAGTGATTATTTTGACTTATGTCTGTTCAGTAGCGTAGCCAGAAAAGAGACTCTGGGTGTGCATATGAAAATCTGGGTGTGCAACATTTATTGTCAGATTACTGTGCAAAATTATGGGATAGTATTTTTGTCGCACTGCTTCCGTCCAACCATACTCCTAGTGGTAATTTGTAGGTCGTGTCAAAATGTAGTTAATTGTTACAGTTTTTTACAATCACTTTGCTACTATATTCAGAACCTTGATGTCATTTTTCAAAACTCTAGACACAAAACTCAAAACGGTTATCACTTGTAACACAGGCTGTCTAATGTTCAAAAAATTGCCTTGCGCATTCAGATCTTTATAGAAATCTTGCACTTGCACAATCATTGGTTCAAAACACAAATTTACTGTGAAAAACCATTGGAACATAACTATAGATCACCCACACACAAGCAACCGATAGTTTCACTGTCATTTTTCGTACAATAATTTGATATTGTAGAACAAAATAGGTGATACAGGTTTCATTATGGTACTACATGTACAGTAAATACATCTCTGTAAAAGTACTGCAGTACGGGTCAAGGAAGGGAGAGTATGGGGGTAAATACAGGGTGGTAAATTGTGCATGGGCCTGAAACCATGCTTCCACCACATGAGCATGATGGAACCTGACATTGTCCCACACAATGACATAGGTCACACATTCAGCTCTACAAACCTGATCGATCTCATCAAGAAAGGTGACAAGGAGAGCTGCATTATATGGTCCAATATGAGGTCTACGTCCCACCACACCAACTTCTGGTGGCCTTGTCTTCTACCACGTTCCCCCACACCTCTCAAATGAGGCCCACGACCACCTCTCAGAAGGGAGGCCTGTCCTCTGCCATTCCTTTGACCAACACGTCTTCCTCGTCTTCCTCCCACCACTGCTTGACCTCCATTGTGACCTGGATCACCTGCTGGCTCCATGTTACGTATCACTATGCTCTTGCAATTGGGTCCCAATCAACTCTTCACTATATACTCATTCCACAATGTGCACTCAGTCATCAGTAATGAGTTGGCAGAATTGGACAAGCAATTACAAGGGCCTGCACCTATACAGTGCAGTACTGTCAATACTGTAAATAGTCTGAAAATGTGGTACAGTATTTGGGGCCATAGACACAGTGCCTGATGAAGCATTATGATACAGTTTTTTACAATCACTTTGCTACTATTTTCAGAACCTTGATGTCATTTTTCAGAACTCTAGACACAAAACTCAAAACGGTTATCACTTGTAACACAGGCTGTCTAATGTTCAAAACATTGCCTTGCGCATTCACATCTTTAAAGAAATCTTGCACTTGCACAATCATTGGTTCAAAACACAAATTTACTGTGAAATACCATTGAAACATAACTATAGATCACCCACACACAAGCAACCGATAGTTTCACTGTTTCATTGTTTGTACAATCATTAAATATTGTAGAACAAAATAGGTGATACAGGTTTCATTAAGGTACTACATGTACAGTAAATACATCTCTATAAAAGTACTGCAGTAGTAGAGAGAATACTACAGACACAGTGGAATCATTGAACAAAGTTTGTAATATATTGATGCAAAACACTACAGTACAATCACACCATAGGTTTATTTGAATCAAAGCAAAAATAAGTAGCTATGAAATAGAAAAGAAAAGAAAAGACAGTACTGTAAAACATCAAATGCAGTGTTCCTCAACTTGCTTGCTTGTAGTGTAAGAAACAAAACATTGTTATCAACTCTGTGTTGTGGATTTGGCCACAGGTTCTCATCTACATCACAATGGATGTTTTCATTAGCCAAACATCTTGGAAAAACATCTGTTGCTGCCGCTGTCTTGGTCCGTGGCCTTGTCCTCTACCACGTTCCCCCACACCTCTCAAACGAGGCCCACGACCACCTCTCAGAAGTGGTGCCTGTCCTCTGCCATTCCTTTGACCAACTCGTCTTCCTCCCACCACTGCTTGACCTCCATTGTGACCTGGATCACCTGCTGGCTCCATATTACATATCACTATGCTCTTGCAATTGGATCCCAATCAACTCTTCACTATATACTCATTCCACAATGTACACTCAATCATCAGTAATGAGTTTGCAGAACTGGACAAGCAATTACAAGGGCCTGCATCTATACAGTGCATTACTGTCAATACTGTAAATAGTCTGAAAAGGTGGTACAGTATTTGGGGCCATAGACACAGTGCCTGATGAAGCATTACAGTATGATAAAATATTAGGCTGCATCCATGGATATTGTAGTCTAATTGGTTCATGCTCCACGCTAATTGGTGACAATGAATCTCAAAACGTTCATGATTACATGGAAGATTGTTTGTCTCCATTGTTTCCATACAACTATGCATTAAGAGTAATGCAACAGTTACTTCTCATTTTGAGCAGTTGTATCAATTGATAGTTAGATCATTGCAAAGAAATGAATTGACCTTCATTTGAAATGTAATGTGAGAATTGCCTTTTGAAATAGTAGCACTTTGATGTTAAGTTGTGTCATATTGAACAGATGATTTTTGTTGAATGAACAATTGATCTAAGTTTTATGAGTATTGTATCCAAGCAATTGAGAAAAGGGTTAGAGTTTTGAAAAAATGTGAATTTTGATCATTGGTTTTGAGTTTTGTGTCTAGAGTTGTGAAAAATTACATCAAGGTTCTGAAAATAGTAACAAAGTGATTGTAAAAAACTGTAAATGTAATAATTTTCTTCCAAATACGATAATTTTGAACTTCTGGTACAATACTTGAATATTTCCAATCTGGCAACACTGTCTGTTGATGTTGGGCCCGGGGAGGGAGAAACATCCTCATCAGGGGTAACGTTAGGCTTTGTGTCCGGCTGTCCATCAAGCCAAGGTTTTTTGCCAAAAAAAAATTAAGAAAGGAGCTCTGCGACATATTGCTAGCTAGCAATGTGCAATCAAAAATTATCTGTTTATATCATAGACTGCTGGGGTCAAAGTCAGCTGCTGTTTGCTGATTGGTTGGCAGTCCAAATGTCGGCAGATATATTTTAACAAAAATAATTGAAAATGTAAATTATATTTTAACATTTTGAGCATTATGGCACCATATATTGGATTCTTATTTCTGTGCCTCTGAGAGTATGATTTAGAATGTTCAGTGACGTCACAGAACTGCCAGATTCAAACCAGGCGGCAAGGAAGTCGACCGGAAGTTGAAGTCGGGTGGTGGCTGCCATCTTTTAGCAGAACTTCACTTGCGTTAGCATTCCCATTGACTCCCATTCATTTTGGCGTCACTTTGACAGCGAATAACTTTACATCTGAGGCGTTTAATGACTCCGTTTGTCCATTATTTATTTCTAAAGATACACGACAATTTATAAAGGGCTCCATTACCTTCTATGTTACATTATGGCCCCGTATAAACAGTTTTTGTAAAAAATTGGCTAACGATTGCGTATTAACCACTCGACTCTATGTCGCATTACCGTACAGACAGGAGGAGAAGCTCACAGGCAATTAACTTAATATGGCGTACTGGCGTTACATTTTAAAATACTGTACAAAATAATTAATCAGAATACTTACTCCTGCTCACTCACGACAAAGAACTCCCCGCTCAAGCTCGCCGTCTCTGCAAGATTAACAATGGTAGTTTGCACGCACAGCCACTTAGAAGATTTACATCTGTCAGACACGTTGCTGACGTCGTCAAGCTTCGTTTAAGTCTGCGCCTCAGAAACGGAAGTGCTAAAAAACGCTAAAAATGGGGTTCACTTGTCTCAACTGAGTTTCAATGGGGTCGCTGTGTCCATTTCTTTTACCGTCTATGATTCAAACAGCTTTCGCGCGTTGGCTGGCACTGAGCCAGAGACGGACGCGCTCAGCGCTTGTCATATATCACAACTAATATGCAGTGTTTTCAACCACATAATGTTTATTTTAGGTTTCATACATTTAAATATACATAATCACTAGTAAAACAATACACTGATAGTTTGTAAAATACACACTGATGTCTATGGAAGTGTAATTTGATGACGTGTTTTATTCATATATCAGACACACATAGCAGAACAATAAAGTTTACTCTATTCTTCGACCAGTTCAACAGCCACTTAATTTCATGTATTTCGGGAGAATCTGGGGAATTCAAGTGTAAACTGTAAGTTACGTTAAATCCGGCTGACAGGACTCTGAACTGCAGCGCTCATCTCGTTATAGATCAAGATAATTTATAAGGGTTTTTAAACGAAGAATCGGAATATCAGATTGAAATGGTAAGCAAATTTGTGTATATATTTGAAAAAAAAAAAAAAAAAAAAAAAAAACCGAATACCGATACATCGGTTAGTGGCTGCGGTGTGTCACGTGACAATCAGGACGCGTCGCCATGGAAACAAGGGGTCAGTTAAAATATTTGTAATTAACGCGTGAAAGGGTTGATTTAAAAATCTATATATAGTCTAAGTAAACAACAATAGCCCAAGTTTAGTAAACATTTTTTATTGAGACTATAAAAAATAATTCTGAATTTATTTTTTTAGGTGTGCCAGCTTCCACTGTGGGTGGCACCGGCACACCCTGGCACACCCGTGGCTACGCCACTGTGTCTGTTCTAGAGATGTTACAACTTTTTGATAAAGCTCTAATTGGTTTTCTTTTGGAAATATGTTTCAAATTCATCCTAAATGCATTTCTGACTGTAAAGCATATATGTGTGCTTAAAAACCCAACAACAATTAACCCAACAATAGTGGGGTTAGTTTATTATTATTATTATTTATTTATTTATTTTTTGCAGTGGGCCGTGCAAACATATATGTTTGGTTGTGTGGGCCAAGAGTTGAAAAAGGTTGGGAACCACTACCCTAGGTAAGCGGGACAAAGCATCTGCGTGTGTTGATCTGCTGGATCCACACCCCGGGGTTGTCAGATGCTGCAGTTACTATTGGGTTATTATGACGATGAAGTGTGAGCACAGAATTTGATTTTGGGCAGAGATATATTCATCCCAGCCGTGCCTCTCTAATATGCATGTTTTTGTGTATGGAGAGCCTTGCTGGGCATGAATATATTTTTATTCTATGGAGAAATGCTTGTGAGCTTTCTTTCCCCGGGTTTTTTTCAGCATCTAGAGTGGTTTTGGGGAATGTTCCTTCCTGTACTAAGCCAGTTGGTTTTAGGAGAGGGAACAGCCGCGAGCTGAAGCTATCAAGAGTTCAAACACACAGTATTGTATCTTGTTTGAACAGAAACCCACACCTCTTAGGGAAAAATGGTTGTTTTACCACACATTGCATTCATATTAGGGCTGTGTGATATGGACAAAAAAATAAATCACAATTTCTTTGATCAATTTTGCGATTTTAATCACGATTTTGACAAACAGAGATATGCTTCACAGTCAGAATCAGAATGAGCTTTATTGCCAGGTATGTTAACACATACAAGGAATTTATTTTCCTGATAGAAGCTCTGCAGTGCAACAGAATGACAGCGACATAACAAAAAGAAAAACACATAATAAAAGAATAAAAAATACAAATAAGTAGGTAAGGAATGACAATATACAAAATGTATGGCAGATATATTACAAAAAGCAGTTATGTACAGGTATATTATGTGGAAAATTTAAGTGTACACTAAGTATGTGTGTTAGATAAATAAGTGTATGTGTATATAAACTGGGCTTAATTTGTGCCTGAAAAACCGTAGGGTGGCATTTTCATATTTCACACAGAGAATAGCCAGATGTGGAGTGAAAAATGATCCAAAATTCATATCTCTATCATAATTTGTTTTTATTATTTTAAATCAGAGGGGTTTACAAATATTTAACCAATGATAAATATTTAAAAGGGCTTGTCAGTAAAATTTTATAACGCCATTGGATCCTCAAGCTCTAAGCGAAACCTCGTCACTCCACCCCCACTTCACAAGATTGATGTGCACAGCCTGAAAGAGGCATATCTCTGCTTATTCGCAAAGGAAGTGTAAACAAATAACTGTTTGAATAGTACTGAATGTTCTTTACACAAACACTATATCTGTAAAGGCTTATGTGTTTGAAGACTGGAGAAGTAGGTTTTTTGCCATCTAGCCAATACTTTTTTACATTTTAAATATCCTGTGCATAAGCGCTTAATCTTTCCTATTATGATCAAGATTTTGGCCAACAAGAAAAACTATGCGCCCATATAGCAACCAGAGATGTATAAAGTACTAGAGACCCATACTTGAGTAAAAGTACAAGTGCTCTATCAAAAAAGTGACTTGAGTAGAAGTTGAAGTGCTCTTTAAGCACCACACTTAAGTAGAAGTACTAAAGTATTCAACATTTTTTGTACTTAAGTATTGCAAGTAGTCTATTTTAAAATTTACTACTCAAGTACTGAAAGTAAAAGTAGAAGTATTTTGTTATGTAGCTATTACAGTTTTTTTCAGTCGCTAACAAGCATTTGTCCAAGCAGTTGTCACATTTTCAAAACTCTAAACACAATTAGCACAGCATCTATCTATTGTGGCCATACCATTCACACATTTCATGTCGTTTTCACACAACATGGAGTCATTGAACACATTTCCACAATGCTTACATATTCTGAACAGACAAGCTATACCTCCCAACAAAATTATGGATCGTTTTTGTAGTATTTACAAATGTTAACACACAACATCCCACAATAGCAAAAACAATGTTCCAAACCTTAGATACAGTATAAAAACCTCTGCTTCTGCAATGATATCAGTTCAAAAACAATATATCTTAGCTGATTTATTTTGTGTAAATTGGGCCAACCACAGCTGATTCCAGTCTGGCTTAGACTCAATGGCAGGGCTTATTTTTTAGACAATAAACTTATACAATAAAAGGAGGACTTTGAAGAGTGATGTTTTTGGAAACAGAAACAGAAAAAGAGAAACACTGTAATGTATGGACGAGGAAGAGTAAGAGCAAGGGGCCCAGGGAGAAGAGCAGGAGCAGTGAAAGATGCAGTGAGAGGAGCAGTGAGAGATGCAGTGAGAGGAGCAGTGAGAGGAGCAGGAGCAGTGAGAGGAGCAGTGAGAGATGCAGTGAGAGGAGCAGTGAGAGGAGCAGGAGCAGTGAGAGATGCAGTGAGAGGAGCAGGAGCAGTGAGAGGAGCAGTGAGAGGAGCAGGAGCAGTGAGAGGAGCAGGAGCAGTGAGAGGAGCAGTGAGAGGAGCAGGAGCAGTGAGAGGAACAGTGAGAGATGCAGTGAGATGAGCAGGAGCAGTGAGAGGAGCAGGAGCAGTGAGAGGAACAGTGAGAGATGCAGTGAGAGGAGCAGGAGCAGTGAGAGGAGCAGGAGCAGTGAGAGAAGCAGGAGCAGTGAGAGGAGCAGGAAGAGTGAGAGGAACAGTGAGAGATGCAGTGAGAGGAGCAGGAGCAGTGAGAGAAGCAGGAGCAGTGAGAGGAGCAGTGAGAGGAGCAGGAGCAGTGAGAGATTGTTTTTATTTTAACCCCCCTCCCCCTTTTTATCTGGGCTTTTTGCTGTTGTTGTTTTATGTTCAGAATGCTCTTATGTGTTTCATTGATATTTTGTTCACTGTAAGCAATACTGTCGAACCTGTTCTGTTCTATCATACCGTGTTTCTACTGTACTGCCTCCTGCAGTAAACAGTAAAGGGAAAAATAGCTTTTTACTGGAATGCTTTTGAATGTGAACATTACTGTACATTTGGACATACAGTTCCAAACCAAGAAATTTAGTGCAAAACAGTCAATTACATGTTTTGCATGCAAATACTTGTAAAACTGAAACATAAAAGTCTATGCAGTTTTAGTAATGTCAACAATAGCCAGTATTTTGAAACCTGGTGTACTTTGATTGACTGCATGTACCTTGTGAGGTGAAAACAAGTGTTATTCTTTGACAGAATAATTTAATTTTGAGTCAGATTTCCAGTGTTTTGCTAAAGTTGGTGTGTGCAGATAAAGATGTGTTCTATTTTGAAATGAAGATTTAGTATATATTTAACAAAATGTGTTTTTGAGAAGAAAATTATCCATTTGGCCAATTGTGTTTTGTAGGTGTGAGTCTGTGTTAAGAGTTTAGAAAAAGTATCTGAAGTATGGTTAAGCGCTTGTTAGCGATTGAAAAAAAAGTGAAGAAAGTAGTCAAAAGTTTGAACATATTGTTTTTACTATTTCAAATGATTAACCTAAAGGACAATCACAATTCCTTTGACTGTAACTTTTTGTAAACAAAAAAAAACGGTTACTAGGGTTAGTTAGCCCAATTTGCAAAATTATGTCATTAATAACTTACCCTCATGTTGTTTCAAACCAGTCAGACATCAGAGGGTCATTTAGAATTTTTTGAAGCATCGAAAATACATTTTGGTCCAAAAATAACAAAAACTATGACTTTATTCAGCATTGTCTTCTCTTCCGTGTCTGTTGTAAGACAGTTAAAAACAAAGCAGTTTGTGATATCCGGTTCGCGAACGAATCATTCGATGTAACCGGATCTTTTTGAAACAGTTCACCAAATCGAACTGAATCGTTTTAAACGGTTCGCGTCTCCAATACGCATTAATTCACAGATGAATGAAGCTGTTAACTTGTTTAATGTGTCTGACACTCCCTCTGAGTTAAAACAAACCAATATCCCAGAGTAATTCATTGACTCAAACAGTACACTGACTGAACTGCTGTGAAGAGAGAACTGAAGATGAACACCGAGCCGAGCCAGATAATGACTCGTTCACGAGTCAAGAACCGTTTCTGTCAGACGCGTCCGATTCGTGAACCGAGGAGCTGATGATACTGCGCATGTGTGATTTAGCGTGAAGCAAACCGACACACAGAGCGTCTGAAACGAACTGATTCTTTTGGTGATTGATTCTGAACTAATTCTGTGTTAATGTTATTAGCCCAGGTGCAGTCAATGCCAATGACGCCATTGCGTCGAGCGCAAAAGAATCGGTGAACTGTTTTCTTCAACTGGTTTATTGAATCGAACATTTAGAAAGAACTAACGTTACTGGTCATCCGAGAACCGATGCAACCGGTTCTTGACTCGTGAACGAGTCATTATCTCGCTCGGCTCGGTGTTCATTTCTCTCTTCACAGCAGTTCAGTCAGCATGCGCAGTCTTCTTAATCGCTTGATTCGCTCAATGATGTGCCAGCTTCATCAAACCTGCCATGCCATCTACAGTTCTGGCAGTGGTTTGTAATGGAATTATTCATAACATTTTTATAATTGTAACGAGTAACGATGCAGCACATAAAATATCGGAGTAAAAGTATTAAACTCAGCGAAAATATGTACTGAAGTAAAAGTGGAAGTAGGAGAAAAAAATAATACTCTAGTAAAGTACAGATACCGCCTTTTAGTACTTAAGTACAGTAGTGAAGTAGTTCTACTTCGTTACTATACATCTCTGATAGCAACAATAAAAGTTATATAACCTGTATACCTTTTATTTGTCAGCACCCACAACAGACATCATATTGTGTGTATTTGGTTGCTTAAGCTCAACAAACTACAAAAAATTACTTTTATAATACTCGCAACCTTTGGATGTGACTGTGAGGGCACATAATACAGCCTTTGGAGCGTGCGATAGAGTCCTGCACGGGTTTGGGTACCCGACGGGTGACCCGCAAATTTGGCTGAAACGGGTGAAAAATATCCAACTGTGTCGGATACGGATGCGGCGGGTCGGACGCAGGGGAAACACGGGTCTAAACATGGGTTCAAAACAGTCACGTGCAGACGTAAAAATAGGCCTACGTTCCACTTTTTAAAAAATCACAACCGCGCGGTTGCACGAGTCATTAGTTAACAGACATAAAAGATCAGCCAGCTGTTTTTTCCCCGTTGTTTTTGTTTTCTGTATATATATATATATATATATATATATATATATATATATATATATATATATATATATATATATGTGTGTGTGTGTAAATATATTATATATATATATATATATATATATACAAGAGAAACATACCAATTTGAAAAATTAACAGAATGCACGGTCGATATAAATATCTGGATGAGGACCAATTTCTTACTGCTTAATTCTCAAAAAACAGAGGTGTTAATTGTATTCATGCGACGAACAACCGTATAAGTCCAAAAAAACAAAAATTGAGATAACCATGTGACTTCAATGTATGTGTGCCATTTTGTATACAGAATCACTTTGGGGGGTGTTCGCGCGACCAAAACTCTGAATTTAAAATTTTAAAATAGTCTCACGCGGAAAAACCGTTTATGTCCAGTAACGAAAAATGGAGACGCCGGTTGCTTTCATGTCCGCTGCGGACATTAATAGACAAAACGTTGGCAAAAAAAGGAGAGCGAACATGAATGAATGGAAGGACAGGGCAAGGAAGTCTCTGAGGGATGCTGGGAAACCATATGTGAACTGGAGAGGAGAGCAAAAACGAGGAAAAAGTCCACCAAAAGAGGTGAGTGAAAAACCGTATACAAAGTATCTACATAAAGTTAGCGGTTACAGACAGAGGGTCATCGTCTACTACAGTTCATTCATATAGCTCACTCTTTTTAAAGGTTCAAGTCATGTCGTATGAAAGCTGAGAAAATTAGGATTCAGGGGACGTTTTAAACATGTCTCTCTACTCCTCATAATCACGGAGAAATGAATCGAAACGCTTTAGGTGCTTCTGTAACACCAGCCCAGCTGCGTCTACAGTAATGTTAGGCTTTTTTTTTTTTTTACCATTCATTGATTTTGTTATAAGCACTGCTGGCAGAATTTTATATACATAAACAAACATATGTAAATTCATCCCCAATCTTTAAGATGTTTAGAGTAGAATTTGACTGCTTTATGTCTTCACTGAAATTGGTTAAAAAATAAAAAAAAAGATAGAAAAAAAAAGTCATTGACGTGTTTAAATATTTGATATAATTTTTGGATCCCTGTTACCATTTAATGTAACACTTTGTTTTTGTAATATTGTATGCTATGCTATTTTTGTTACTTGTTATTTAATAAATAATAAAAAAAAATGAAAAAAAAGGTAATAATAAAAAAAAAAATGCATTGATTGTGTAAGCTGTTATATATTCTAGCTAGTAACCTTAATAGCTGCTAATAGCTCTAGTGTTTTATATCTCAAAAAAACAAAAACGCTAATGTGACTGTTTCTGTTAAGGGAAAGGCGTGCAAGGAGACATGTCCCAGGCAGTGTTCAAGCCTAACAGACCAAAGAAAACTCCAGCTCTTCACAGAGTTTTATGCTGTCTCTTATGAGAGGCAGCAGGCTATCATTCTCTCTGGTTTGGAGCAGGTATGCTAACTTAAGCAATTCATGACCATATCATGTCAACAGTATGCAATGCATTACAATGTAGGCCCATAAAATAACCAGTGAATTGAATACTACTGTATGCCTTCAATTCACTAAGACTGCACATGTGCCTGATCACTGATCATCCCAATATGTCTTTTTACTTCTAGCACAAGGTGAGTCGCAGACGACCACGTGGGCCCGACACTGAGAATACTAAGAGGAAGTACACCTTCAAGTACCATGTGCAACAAGGAGGTCAAAGACTTGCTGTTTGTAAGCTCACATTTATGTCCGTCTTTCAACTGACCAACAGTCGCCTACAGGCAAGTTTTAAACAGCCTAGCTTTTTCCGTTTGTTAACTTTTTATTACATGCATGATTTTAATTAGATACATTGTCCATAACATATTTATTTAAAGTTACTTATCTTTGAAAAGGTTATTCAAGAAAAGTTAGGCAGTCAGTCTGAGGGAACAGAGCAGGTAGTCAGGTCTCCATTAGAGGACTTCAGAGGAAAACATAAGAACAGGTAAAAAAAAAAAAAAAAAAAAAATTCTTGAAGGACCTCATGCTCTCGTCCTGTTAGTTTTTAAAGCTGCACCAATGTCAGCATCAGTTGCCCTACAACATTCCCTGATCTAATGGTGCACTTGACGCTGGCATTATAGGGCGTCGGGTGCCTTGCCACCCTATAACGCCAGCATGCACAAACTGTAATGGTTAGGATTCAGCTCACTGTTGTTGCCCAGTCAGGAAACATATTTTTGCACTTTGAGATCGATATCAGAGGTAAAGTGCTATGCAAATGTAATGTATGATCCCGGGATTTCGAGATCGGCCAAAATGTCCGGGATTAGGCTTTTGCATTCTACAGTTGCCATTCATTGTGTTTACTGTGGCAAGCAGGACGAGGAGAACGGCGCAAGGCCAGTGGCGTGATTACTGATGAGCGACACCTGTGAGACGCACCGGTCTCGTATCTCTCACGGAGGAGCAGGAATTTTCTTAGCAATGCTAAAACGCACACATCAATCGATCACGTTTAGCGTTCATGTAAACACTACATTCAGATTCACCAATCAGAATGAATTCAGTTAGATTGAAACAAAATGTGTGCATGTAAACAATGACAATTTTTGCGTCATCTGAGGATTTTTTCCAGACAAAAAATACATAAATCTCTCATCTCAGGGGGATATGAGGGAGGAAAGCATGGTAATTTGAAAATACTACTGGTTTTCTACTAATACAAAGCTTAATGCTAAATCCTGAGAATCCCATTAATGATTGTTTGTGAAAAACAAAATCCTATAGTTTAGAGAAAAGTTTACAATTATATTAAATTTTATTGTCACAGAAACAATGCAATTGTGCAAAACAGACCAGCATAGTTTATTATATTTCCCTTGTTCATGAGTTGTGTTGTTTATTTTTTAGGCCTCATAGCATTCATCCTGCAGTGAGAGAGGGGATAAGAGAGCACATCCTGAGCTTCCCACGCCAACCGAACCACTACTCACGGATGAAGGGAGATGTGGAGAGGGAGTACCTGAGCCCTGATTTAAACCTGCTCCGCATGTTCCGCCTGTACAAGGAAAACAATCCAGCATCCACTGCAAAGTTCTGGCTCTATAGGGACATCTTCAAGCAGCAAAACCTCAGTTTTGGGCAGCCAAGAAGTGATACTTGTGCAAAATGTGACGCCCTGTTCTCAAAATTAGTAGCTACTACAACAGATGGAGAAAGGTTGAAGATCACAGCCAAGAGTGAGCTTCACCACCAGAAAGCCGAAAAAGCATACACCCAGTTGCAGGCTGACACAGAGTGGGCCAAAGCCAATGATGACTGCCATGTCATTTGTATCGACATGCCGGGGGTAGTGTACACGCCAAACCTGACACACTCCAACGTGTACTATCAACGGCAGCTGGCCAACTACAACCTCTGTATCCAGGAGATGGTCACTGACAAACCTCCTACAATGTGCCTCTGGCATGAAGGCATCGCTCACAGAGGTTCCATCGAGGTGGCAAGCTGTCTTTTGAAGTGGGCAGAAACATCTTTCGCTCCCCTAGTCCAGGCAAAGGAACGGAAGCTCATCATCTATAGTGACCGATGCTGTGGGCAGAACAACAACTGGCGAGTCCTAAACCTCATGGCCCTACTCGTATCTAGAGGGTACTTCAGTCAGATAGAGCAGAAGTTCATGGTGTCTGGTCACTCCTTCCTTCCCTGTGACCGTTCATTTGCCACGCTGGACAAGAGGCGTAAGGTGTCCACACTCCACACCCCAGCGATGTCGCCGAGATGATCCGTGGAGCCAGGCAGCTGCATCCATTTAAAGTAATTGAGATGAAATGTGCGGACTTCAGGCAGCTCCCTGATGCAACATTAAAGCATCCACCTGGCTTCCTAATCACATCCATGATGTGGTTGAAAGTGACAGGTAAAGAACTAAAGAACTAGACTAAAACTAAACTGGTTTTCTGAGATTAACAGTGTTGGGGATATGTGTGTGAAGGAAGAATCATTATTGAATTTCTTGTTGAATCATGATTTCAGCTACTGATCCATGGTGTGTCCACACAAAAGGGAGCCACAGCCTCTACGAGGGATGGAAGCATTGGCTGATCACCAAACAGAGGAAGAATCAACCACCTCCAGCTCCCTTGTTCTCCACCACGTATGCTCGTGCTTACGAGGACCCTTTGCCCATCAAGAAGGAGAAGCACCGTGACCTTATGAAAATGCTAGCCTACATGCCAGCGGAGGCCCAAGCATTTTATGGGACATTAGAATGTGAAGAGTAGCCTGGTATGTGTAGGTCATGTGCAGGGAAAGGTGGGATATATTGTGTATATTGTGTGAAATTAATCATAAAAGTAGTTGTAGCTTATCTTGTATGCCTTATCTTATGTTGTATAATAGGAATATATAGGTATTTATTTTATTTTATTTAGAACCAAAAAAAGGAAGACGTATATGGTAAACTAGCATATAGAACCAGTATGGAATGAAGATGATGTATGTCTCTATTGTAAATATGTATTGTTTACCATTATTACTGTTTATTGTTTGTATTTATTGTTTATTGTATGTACGGTTTGTTTGTACTGACGTTTATTTTCTGTACTATAAGTAGGCCTATGTATTGTTCATTGTTCGTACCGTATTGTCCGCGTTTTTGTTCTGTGATTTACGTTGGCAAAAAATAAAAAAAATTGAAAGAAAGAAATGCTTAATATTTTCTTTAAGGTTCTGTTACTGTATTAAAACTAAGATAAAGGAATCAAATCTCCAGTGGTTTAAATTGATATGATTAATTGGACATATACTGTTCTTCCACATTCCAGAAATGTAAATTACTCTAACTTTTTATTTTTAAGATTGATACTAAAAAATCCTGTCTCATTAGAATTGGGAAGCTTTTGTTGTCTATCTTCAAGTAAAAAAAAAAAAAAAAAGTAATATAATATTCAGTCCAAATTAAAAAAAAAATGTATTATTCAAAAATTGAAAATATGGACTTATATGGTTCTTCGTCTCAAGCCCTCAATTATAGGACCTAAAAACTCAAGCATGTAATAACCTAGAACGTTGTCTAAGACTTGATGGCTGCTCTGTCAATTCTTCGTCATCAGTTAGGAACCTAGGTGTGCTATTTGATCACAATATTTCCTTAGAAAGCCACGTTTCTAGCATTTGTAAAACTGCATTTTTTCATCTCACAAATATATCTGAATTACGGCCTATGCTCTTAATGTCAAATGCAGAAATGTTAATCCATGCATTTATGACCTCAAGATTAGATTATTGTAATGCTTTATAGGGTGGTTGTTCTGCACGCTTGGTAAACAAACTCCAGGTAGTCCAAAATGCAGCAGCTAGAGTTCTTATTAGATCCAAGAAGTATGACCATATTAGGCCTGTTCTGTTCACACTGCACTGGCTCCCTATTAAACATTGTATAGAATCTTGCTTATTACTTCTAAAGCCCTGAATGGTTTAGCACCTCAGTATTTGAATGAGCTCTTGTTACATCACAATCCTCCATGTCTGCTGCGTTCTCAAACTCAGGCAATTTGATAATATCTAGAATATCAAAACCAACTGCGGGCGGCAGATCCTTTTCCTATTTGGTGCCTAAACTCTGGAATAACCTACCTAACACTGTTCGGGAGGCAGACACTCTATCGCAGTTTAAAGGTCCCCTTCTTCGTGATTCCATGTTTTAAACTTTAGTTAATGTGTAATGTTGTTGTTAGAGTATAAATAATATCTGTAAAATTCTAAAGCTCAAAGTTCAATGCCAAGCGAGATATTTGATTTAACAGAATTCGCCTACAAAAAACGACCCGTTTGGACTACAACCCTCTAGTTCCTGTAGTAATGACGTCACTAAAACTGTTTTTTTGACTAACCACCGCCCACATGAATTCACAAACAGGGGGTGTGGCCTTGTTGCGCTCCGATGGAGAAGAAGGAAGAGCTGTTTGTTTTTGTCGCCATGTCGTTGAAACACGGGCGCCGCAGCATAAATGGCTGCCCACTGCTCCGGGTGTGTGCTCACAGTGTGTGTGTGTGTGCATTTCGGATGGGTTAAATGCAGAGCACAAATTCTGAGTATGGGTCACCATACTTGGCTGAATGTCACTTCACTCACTCACTCACTCAGTTTTTTTCATCTCTGAGTCCAATCACCTTTGTTTAGGCTTCCCAGGAACGCTGTACTTTGAGATTAATGGTTACAATTTATGTTTAACTCGGTTCCCGAGTTAAATATGCACATGTAAAACTATGTGCAGCTCATTTTGCAGAGGACAGCTTGCTTAGGACAACTTTCTCAATCTCAATCAGTTTAATGCCGGATTTGCACAAAGATTATTCTTGAAAGATGGAGCAGTTCCCCCTTTTGCTGGACCACAACTGGTAAGTGTATTTTATTATTTAAGTTGGTGCGTTTATCAGTTTCTGTAACTTATTACACAACTTATTAAGGGCAACTTATTATTACGTAACTTATTAAGGGCAACACTGTTTAGCTTTGTTAACTAGATGTTAGGGCTGTGCAAAAAAACAAATGCGGTTTTCATGCGCATCTCGTCAGTAAAAACGCTCCTGTGACTATAAATACATCTCCAGCACGTGCGTTCTAGCCCAATCACGTTACCAGGAGGGCAGCCTGCTCTCAGCTGCTGTCGAATCACAGCACAGGAACCGCTGACCCAATCAGAACTCGTTACGTATTTCTGAAGGAGAGGCTTCATAGAACAAGGAAGTCATCAGCCCGTTTTTGTGACAATGAAAACAGCAGTATACAGATAGGTGAATTGTGTGAAAAATACTGTTTTTTTACACACGTAACATGAACACATGTTATATTGCACATTGTAAACACAATCAAAGCTTCAAAAAAGCGCGTAAAACAGGACCTTTAAGCCTAGATTAAAGACCCATCTCTTTAACCTGGTCTACGCATAACACACTAATATGCTTCTAATATCCAAATCTGTTTTTTTTTAGGCTGCATTAATTAGGTAAACCGGAACCAGGAACACTTCCCATAAAACCTGATGTACTTGCTACTTCATTAGAAGAATGGCATCTACGCTAATATTAGTCTGTTTCTCTCATATTCTGAGGTCACCCTAGCCCCCAGATCCAGTCTGTATTCAAGGCAGAGGTTCACCAGTACATATCCAGGCCAGATGGTGGATCAGCACCTATAAAGGACCTCTACAGCCCTGAAAGACAGCGGAGACCAGGACAACTAGAGCCCTAGATACAGATCCCCTGTAAAGACCTACATTTTAAAATTTGATAAATTTATAAATTTTATAAATAAAAAAAAAAGAAAAATTTAATTTAAAGACCTTGTCTCAGATGGCCACAGGAAACAGATGATTCTTCTGCCAATCTGACTTTGCTGCCACCTGTAATTGAACTGCTGGTTTCATCTGGACAGAGGAGAACTGGCGCCCTGACTGAGCCTGGTTACTCACAAGGTTTTTTCTCCATTCTGTCATCTATGGAGTTTGGTTCCTTACCGCTGTTGCCTCTGGCTTGTTTAGTTGGGGACACTTAATATCTAGCAATATCGTCGACTTGACTGCACAGATCCTGTTTAAATTGAACTGAGCTGAATTCAGTGATGAACTGCCTTTAACTGAAAATTGTGTGTTTATTATTGTAATTTTGCATTATTGACACAATATTTTCCTATTTAATATTATTTTTTCTTTTCTTTTTTTTTTTGACAGAATCTGTATTGTTAAAAGCACTATATAAATGAAGGTGACTTGATTTGATTCATTTTGATAGAGGCAAACAGATGCGTTCCTAGTTTCAACATGACTTATTCTTCAGTCATTCTGCTTTTAACACACTAAATATCAGCTGTATACAAAATGACCAACATTTGGTTTCCAATTGCTGAAATGGATGATATTCAACAATCTGAAAATGAAGCCTCATTGAGGCCCCATATCTATGGGATTGAACAATGTAGGGCCTTGAAAATGAAGATTCCAAAACAAAAGTTTAAATCCTAAAATCCTATTGTGATATCTTTAATTTTTTTTTTCAGTTATAGGCATGCAAACTTTGGAAAAATAATATTTATGGCACTGAGACCATTATGTTCAATGCAGTAGTTTTGACATTACTAAACAAGACACATCTCTAGTTTTAACAGTATTTGTTCTTCAGACATTCCTCTTTAAAATAAAAAAGTATAACAGTTTTGCAAACAGACCCACATTTGGTTTTTGACCACTGAAATTATGATCATTTTAATCATTGTTCCTGAAGCCATATTAAAATTCCAGTATCTCTGGTACCGAACCATATAGCGCCTGGAAAATTAAGATGCCAGTAGGAAAGTTTGTTAAGACCCAATATCAAAAAGGCATTGAGATTAAGATTAAGATCTTTTATACTTTGTATTACAGTTACAGGCATGCAAACTTTAGAGAAAAAACCTGACAAGTGCTGTTTCCTAATTTTTGAATGGTCACTATAGGCACATAATGCAACAACGTTTGCTAAAGTGAAAAGATTTTACTAACAGATCTACCACAACCCTCTACATTGCAAGTAAATCACTTGCATATGCGACTAAATCTTTACCTGAGCACCTAAATTATGTCTAATATTAGTCAATGGCTAATAAATTGTAAAATTTTACTTGCCAGTGTGTGAGTTGGAGGCTAAGTGAAAGTTAAGAAGTTAAGTTTCACTCTCCGTCAAGCGATCTGTGATATTTTTCAGTTCATACAGTATGAGTGGATATGCAACACGCCTGTATTTGACATACCATAAACTCTAGTGTAAGGGCGCATGACTCGCCATCACTTTTTCTCACACACACACGCAGAGAGAGAAATAGAGAGAGAGAGATAGAACTGAAATACTACATGTAAACAATATACTCTGTAGTATTTTCCTGTAAAAATAACAACGTTCGTTTGGAATTCTTCAACATTTTGTTTTTTCACAATATTTTTATGACCAAATGGTAATCTGGCGATATATATATCAAAACCTTATTTTTGATCAGTAATATGCATTGCTAAGGACTTCATTTAGACAACTTTAAAGGCGATTTTCTCAATATTTAGATTTTTTGCACCCTCAGATTCCAGATATTCAAATACAAACCCGATTCCCAAATATGTGGTACACTGTACAAATTGTGAATAAAAACAGAATACAATGATGTGAAAATTGCAATATTTGATTCAGAATACAACATAAATGAAATATAAATTTTTTGTGTCATTTTTTTGTGTCAAACCATGTTTACCACTGTGTGGCATTCCCTCTTCTTTTTATAACACATCTGGGGACTGAGGATACAAGTTGCTCAAGTTAAGGAATAGGAATGTTGTCCCATTCTTGTCTAATACAGGCTTCTAGTTGCTCAACTATCTTAGGACTTCTTTGTCACATCTTCCTCTTTATAATACGCCAAATGTTTTCTATGGGTGAAAGATCTGGACTGCATGCTGGCCATTTCAGTACCTGGATCCTTCTTCTATGCAGCCATGATGTTGTAATTCATGCAGTATGTGGTCTGGCATTGTCATGTTGGAAAATGCAAGGTCTTCCCTGAAAGAGATGATGTCTGGATGGGAGCATATGCTGTTCTAAAACTTGGATATACCTTTCAGCATTGAATGTGCCTTTCCAGATGTGTAAGCTGCCCATGCCACATTCACTCATGCAACCCCATACCATCAGAGATGCAGGTTTCTGAACTGAGTGCTGATAACAACTTGGGTTATGATTGTCCTCTTAAGTCTAGATGACATGGCGTTCTAGCCGTCAACGGCAAATGGCACAGTGGATTGTGTTCACTTACAATGTTTTCTGGAAGTATTCCTGCGCCCATATTGTGATTTCCAGTACAGTAGCATTCCTGCATGTGATGCAGTGCCATCTAAAGGCCGAAGATCACGGGCATCCAGTATGGGTTTCCGGCCTTGACCCTTATGCACAGAGATTGTTCAAGATTCTCTGAATCTTTTGATGATATTATGCATTGTAGATGATGATAACTTCAAACTCTTTGCAATTTTTCGCGGAGAAACTCCTCTCTGATATTATGGTTGCACGGTGCACCAATACCTCAAAAGTATTGCGATTCTCGGAAATTAAAAACGTCACAATACCTACATTTATTAGTATCGATACTTCAAAGAATGACCTCGTTCCAGATTTGTAAGAGACATATTTAATGTTGGTGTGTACAACGTACGCTTCCTGTGCCTCTCAATCAACGTATGTGTTTTTTCACCACACTCACACTTTTTACCTTGATTGTCATTGCTCTAATTTATTTTTATTTATATTTTGATATTTCATATGTGGTTAAAATGTTTAATATATCTGCTGTTCATATTGTCACGGGAGGAGAAAACAACAGACACAGTGGGCGCGGTGTCAGGGCCTGAGAGAGGCTTTTACTAACAGAAAATTAAACAAGAGGGAATAAAAGTGTACGAAAGGGGGAGAGTGTCCAAAACAAACAGGGGATCTGGTGTCCTCGTCGTGCTGCAGGGTTCATGTGGGTCGGGCAGTGTTCTGGAAGGAAGGGTCCAGGTAAGGGGTGGAGTCCAGCAGCCGCATGCTCTCCCCTCTTCAGTCAGGGGCGTGACGGGCGGCGGCTTCTTCCAGCTGCCTCATACTTCTCGCTGGCCGCGGGCGGCACTTGACGGTGATTGATGGCCTGGCCGGATGGCCTTATAAACGGGTGCGGTTCTTGTCCGCACCGCAAGTCTGGAAGCTCACATCTCATTTGACATGGGAGTCCCTCAACACACCCTTCCTGGATTCACAAGGACACCAGTGTGCATGCACGGGAAAGAGATCGGTCTCCAGAGAAGAGGCGCGTTGGGCTTTTCAAAAGCGGCGGTGATGAGGCTCCATTTCCATCAGGTTTGCCACATCACACGCCACCAGCCCTGGCTCATCCAGTGCCCCTCCTCTCACACACACCCACTCCTGTTGGTAGCCTGGTGAAGGGCGGCGATTTAGGATGGGGTACCGATGATAATTAGGGGGAGGCAGCTGACTCGTCAAAATATGTTCATTTATTACTTGTGTTTTATGATTCGAATGTTGTCCCGGTTTTAAAATAAAGCACAGCAATGATATTTGAGTACATTTTCCCTTTTCAGAAAAAGTATCGAAAAAGTATCAAAATCGCAACTCTTGACTTGGTATCGGTATCGAAACAATAATTTTGGTATCATGACAACACTATCTGAAATTGCTCCACTATTTTAAAAGGCATACAGGAGTATATCATCACCAAATATTGAATCACACTCAAAGTCAATTTCTACATTTGTAAAGCAACAAATAGAATATTACATTATTAGTAAAAGACATATAGAGAGAGATAAGTTAGGTAAAAAAAAATAACCATGTAGTAACCATGTTTTTCAGTCTATTTTACATATAGTTACTTAAAAAAGAAAATGTTTTACTAAAACAACAATATAGATATTAGTCCATAAAAAGAAGGACCATTAACTCACATAACATAACTTATTTAATTGTATTGTAAAATGGACTACATAATTAGTTAATAAAGAACTCACATGACAGCTTTAAGATTCTTCAGAATGCAGGCTTTGGGTCCAAATGTGGTGACAGGGCTTGGTCCGTGAAGTGACTGTGTCCTCCTTAAAAAGAACAGAAAAATTACTATTTAAAATTAATTATATATTGCAGTTGCAAGTACTGACAACATGAGGCTCACAGCGAACATAGTTCCTGGCAGGTCTTGAGGGGCAGGTAGGTGAGGAGGATAACTAATAACAAGGAACAGGTGACTGCTAATAATGGTAAAAGGAACTGGAAGGACCAAATAAGGACAAACAGGAACACAAAGATATTGCATGTCATGCACTGTAATATCGGGAGGGGTGGGCGGCATGGAGGTTGGTGTTCAGGTTCAGGTTACCATGGCAGATCAGGGTACTCAGGAAGCCTTGACGGAACAGGGGACTGACTTCCGAGCGGCCGGTGAGCCTGTACTGAGGACTAGGGAGGAGCTTAGGAGAACATGCGAATGCCTTGGTTTGGGCAGGTGGTCGAAGCCGCTGGCGAGTTTCCTGGCTTGAGGTGAGCTGGGGAGACACGGCTCATTCCAGACAGGGCTGGACAAGGAGACTTGGAATTTATCTTGACTTCTTCACCTCAAAGTCGCAATTATTTAAATAGAAGATGAGATTAATCAGATTGATCAAAGGAAATTCACATGTGGGGAGAACACAGCGGATTTTATCCTTGTCCAGCCCAAGCTGGAAACACACTGTAAGTGACGAGTCGTGCCAGCTCACCTTGTTGGAAAGCATGAGGAATTCCTCCACATATTTCTCCAATGTCCGACCACTCTGCTGCAGCACACACAGCTTGTCCTCAGCCGTCATCTTCCTCTGGTATTGGTCCTGGATTCTGTGTTGTGGTAGTGGTTGTCGTGAACGCGCATGATGAATGAGTAGCAATAAAGGAATCTTTTAATAAACATCATAAACCCAATTTCACCTTAGAAATGAACATTAAACCAGGACAAAGGAGAACAGAAAAGGCTTGAACTCAGCTGCCAAACCCTTTTGAGAGACTCACAGAGGTAAACTCAAGTGTTGTTAACTAGATAAATAACCAACTGTAGTTAAAAAATAAGCCCAATATTATAATATTATCTATTATCATTACCGTATTTTTCGGACTATAAGTCGCACCTAAGTATAATTCGCATCAGTCCAAAACTACGTCATGACGAGGAAAAAAACATATATAAGTCATACTGGACTATAAGTCACATTTATTTAGAACCAAGAAACAAGAGAAAACATTGCCAACATTAGTTTTCAGTGATAGACTACAGGAGCACTGAGCAGCATATAGCGCCCTCTTGTGACTCTAGACGGTAATGTTTTCTCTTGGTTTATGTCAAATTAATTTGGATAAATAAGTCGCACCCGACTATAAGCCACAGGACCAGCCAAACTATGAAAAAAAGTGACTTATAGTCCGTAAAATACGGTAATAATATTTTTTATCAATTGTTTATTATCAATAAATGAGTCTGAAGATCAAAAACAGACTTATTTTACAAAAATCTGATATACATATTTATAATAAAATAAACTCAAACCATATGTGTGTCAGTCTTCAGCTGGTGTACCCAGGATTGCCACCAGAGGACACTGTGTGTTTGTGTATGCATAATGCTTGTGTCTGTTTATTTGGTGCAATGTTTTTTTCATGTCAATTGTCTGACCCTGCCCATCTTGTTAACTCGTTGTTTTAGTTATTCCACCTGTGTCTCCATTATTACCTTCCCTACTTAATCTCCTTGTGTTTGCAGTCCTGTGGTGTTTCATTATTCGTCACATGTGGTCGGATGTGTCTATGTGCTCCTTGTTCTGGCCTTCCTGCATGTTTTTTCCCTTGGGTAGCTTTGTTGTTGTTGTTGTTAGTTTATTATTAATCAAGAGTCCATGTATTGCATTTTTGAGTCCTAACCTCATCTCTCTACATGGACCATGAAAATCTATATCTACTAGTAGCCTATTACTGCTCAACTAATAAAATATTTAATGATTAAAGCATTATAAAAAATATTTTACAAATTCAATTCGATCCCTTTTCTCCCGTGCAACATTTACCTTCTCTCATGTTTCCTTCATCTCTGTTGGTGTTAAATGCTACTAATGTTGAACGAGATTTTACTCAAAATGAGGGGGAGTAGGGACAATCTCAAATGAGCTTGATTGGCTTTTAGCTGCTGGCTTGTAGCCATTTTCCGGCATGGAGACATATATGACATAACCAAAATAAAAAGGTTTCTGTTCATGAATCTTTCTGACTAAATACATAATCAACATGTTCACAAAGCTGACACTTTAAGGTTTACTGTTCAACAATCAGAATTACTCAGACTGTTATGATAATAGAGATATATAAGCTCAAACATAAAAATAAAAATATTAAAAACATATTTTTTAAATGTATATATATATATATATATATATATATATATATATATATATATATATATTTTTTTTTTTTTTTTTTTTTTTTTTTTTTTTTTTTTTGCTAAAGCCGCCACAAGTCTACCAAAGCTTCAGTTGAAATTTCATAATATAATCAGTACAACTGTGAATTTTATTGAATATTTTCTAAGGCCATGTCATGTGTGTTTTTAGAGAAGGCTAATCTTTTTGATTTATGGCACTTGTCATCTCTGTAAACTCATATGTAAAGCTGTCCTGTGTGATCTGTCTTTATATTTGGCTCTGAATACTCCCCATTCATGATTCTATTGTTCTCACCAAACAAGTCTTTCACACCTCTGCCAGGTGTGACACATTATCTGCATTATTCTTTTATCATTATTATTAGCCTTTCCTGTGGTATTTCAATGTTCACAAAGACACCAAACTGCAATCTCATTTTAATCTCTATGTATAAGTATGCATTTACCCCTTATTTATCAAAAGTCTTACTATAAAAGTACAACAAAACATTTTCTTACGACCTTAAGTACATTATTGTGTCAAAAATTAGAGCTAGCATTAGAGCTAACGTTAGCATCAAGCTACATCAGACAATATATGAAATTAATAGTACACTTTTACTCAAAACTACCTTTAAACCCCGATCAAGTGTGTGTAATAACTTCATTTTCCGATCACATGGAATTTGGTCGTTTACTGTTGTAAAAATATGTTTTTATATGTATTTATAGACTTTTACATTGCTGCACAAGTTATCATTTCAGATGTACATTTTCAATATTTTCTATAAAAATGCCCCAGATCTCATGAAAATCTCATAACAAGCTTTACTATCTTTTACTAATCGTGGGTTTATTATTCGGATATTTCGTGGGTACAGAGGGGTATCAGTGTTTTTGTTGTCAGATATAAACACGGAAGTGTACATGAACCATGTGACATGTTGTAACATTGTCTGGTTATGAGATTCTAAGATTGACAAGGCAAAGGACCAATAAGGGTCTGTCTGAGTCACAGCACAACATGGAGCCATGCACACACACACACACAGATCACTGGGAGAGGCTATTGATCATCAGATCGCGTAAATCAGTGGAAAATGAATAGAAATTATGATTCTGTCTAAAGAAATATGAAGTTAACATCAGTAAATATATCAGTATATCTCCGCAGATATGCATCCTTGGCCTATAAATCCTTTTTGATGCTGTTCAGTGACTCTATGTGAACACAAATAAACTGCTGCAGACATGACTGAATTTGAATGAGTGGTGAATTTCTATTCAAAATTTGGCATAATACAGATTTATTATTTTGCGCTCCTGACATAAATTACTATATAACTGTCACTGTAACAATGTTTTATCAAAACAGTGGTCGAATATCGAAGCTATTGATGCACAGTTTGTTCAGATCAAGTAAGAGAGTGATGTTGAACATGTTGTGAAAGTGAAATAATAATAATCTGGGGTCGTCGCCAATCTTTGACCACAAAGGGGTTAAACATCAAAAAGTATACTTTTAAAATCATGCTAATTATTTATAAAGCCCTGAATGGTTTAGTTTCTCAATGCTTGAACAAGCTCATGTCGCATTTTTGTCCTTCACATCCACTGCGATCTCAAAACGGAGTGATTTTTTAGTACCTAGAATATCAAAATCTATCCAGCATTGTTATGGAGGAAGACACTCCGTCAGTTTAAATCTAAATTAAACACTTATAAAATTGATAAGGGAATTAAGATCAATATAACTCAAAGGGGATTGAATTACAGTGAATAAGAACCTAATTAGTATGCAAATTATTCAGAATTAATATTTACCACTTTATCAACTATTCGTCCACCGATAAGTTGAGGTTAGGGTATTTTATCAGTCACTTGTCAAGGTCTTTGAGTTCCAGGCCATGTGCAGCTTCATAAACAGTTCGGAGAGGCCCCCTTCTCTTGTCAGCAGGGTAGCGCTCCTCCATGACAGCTGAATAGGGCTTTGGTGGTGATTCATCACTTTCTCTTTGACGTGGCAATCCCAGGATAGGGGAGGCAGCTCTGCTGGTCAGGGGTGAGACCAGAGGACGCCTTGTCCTGGTTGGCTCAGGGTGCAGCTCATAAGCATGCTTGAGTTCCTCTCTGATTTGAGTCGGATTCTTCTTTTACATAGTCGAGCTGTTGAGTCAAGCTGCTGATCTGATTTCGTGTCCTTTCAAGATGGTTTTCAAGGGCCTTTATTCAGCTGTTCTTGTCTCTGAAGTCAGCCTTGGCTTTTTCCAGTAGCTGCTCTGCATACTGTAACTTGTTGGTCAGATCATCTTGGGCAGCCTTGGCTTGTTCTAATTCTCGGCTGGTGGTTGTCAATGTTTCTTGAAGCCTTTTGATTTCCTTTGTGGTTGTAGTTGTGGAATGGATCCTGTGTCATGATGTCAGAGATGTTGGAATCCAGTTGTTTTTGCGTGTGCTGTCGTAGGTTGTTGGCAGCTTTGGGCACGAGGCTGCATGTCACGTCACTTAACCAGTTCTCTAAGTTTTCCCAGTGGGTGATGGGATTATCAGTGGAAAAGAGACTGGCACAGATCTGTGAAAGTGTGTGAACTTTGAATAAAAATATGAACAGCGATTATATTAAACAATGTTTCCTGAACTCAGAAGATTAAATGTCAAAATATAAATAATATAAATTTAAGTAATGGCATTCAAGTAAAAAAAAAAAGCAAATAAAATTTAGCAGCAATATCTCAGATATTGTAACTTATTCTGTCAGTTGTGCAACCAGTGAAGTTTTTGGAGCGTCATCCACAGTGGACCGGCGGCCACAGTATCACTCTTGCTCGCACATGCAGTCTAGTGATGCGCGGTACCCGCTTTTATGAAATTACTTGGCCCGCCCCAGCCCGCAAATAAAGTAACATTTCTTTACCCACCCCGACCCGCGCATCGGGGACATCACGGAAGATACGTTGCTACTTAGTCCTTCGTATTTTAACCTTATCAAAGAACCTAATAAAATATTAAAATATATATTCCAAATATTTAATATAGGCTATATGAAATTGCAGTAGTGATGGTTCGTCCGTGAACAAATCTTTTAGGTTAATGAATCATTCTCGTTCAGGTAATCCACTGACTCATATTTCTGATTCACTGAAGTTCCTCTCTCCACAGCAACGCGCGAGCACGGCGCTTATAGCAGCGCATGCGCAGCTCGTGAACAGCTCTTTGAACTGCTTCATCCTGTCAAAGAGTTACTCAAGATGTGATGGAGCATGTGATTAGTTGAATGTAGTGAACGAATCCGCCCTTCACTGAACGAGATCGATAGATCTTCTCATTTGTGAACGAGCAGAATGAACTGATACATCTCGTGAGGAGAAAAAACACAGGTGTCCATAGGGAGGCACTAGAAGCGTGCGTTGCACACACCAACGTGAAATACGTCTCTTACAAATCTGGAACGCAGTCATTCTTTGAAGTATCGATACTAATAAATTTAGGAATCGTGACGTTTTTAATTTCAGAGAATCACGATACTTTTGAAGTATCGGTGCACCGTGCAACACTACTTTGAAGGTCAAGATTTCCTATTACACAATTGAAGAGCTATTGCCAATGTAATGCTTAGGGTATAGGTGATTACGATTAGATTTAACTCTAGTCAACTGTAGATTCGTCACAAATTAAATACTTCTGAGTCAATATTAATTTAATGGGAAGAGGGAGGTGAAAAAGAGTAAAACATAAGGTGGGAATGTTCACAGATTGTTAGAGTGGAGATGTCAAAAGGTTAAATCATTTCAACACTGCTACAAAACACACTGCATCCAGCTTCAGCGAGCCACACAAATGCTTGCGCTAACCTACGAGGCTAATGGCTTTAGCATAGACTTCCATGAACACCTGAGTCATTTACAACAGTGTGCGCATGCGCACTTGAGGGTCAACCGGAAAATCACGTCTCGGCTGTTACTATGGTGACGCACAGCAATACAGTTCAAGACGCACGAGGGTATGTCTGCATTCAAAGTTCAAAACATTACATGATATGGCGGCCCATTTCAGTATTACACAAACAATGTGAGCTTATACTTTATGATGTAGCGCTCAATAAATCTCAGCTCTTTGTGAGTGAGGCAAAATATTTTGTGCACTGCAGATGCACTACGGTTAAAACAATAATGTTCCGCGGAGCGGAGTTCTTCGTGTCAGTTTCTGTGGACACGCAACATAGCATGCAGGATTTACTGCATCAATTACTTGATCAAGATTAACAAAATACTCGGACTCAAATTCCATTCAAATCGGACTCGGACACATGTAGTGTTTCACGAGTAACAGTATCTTAACTTCCAGTGAGTCGATACAAACAGGTACATTAGTTAGTTAATCTAACGTCAACCTAGGGAGACAGATTAGTTGATTTAACATTGGAACACGCAATAATTAATCAATCTAGCTATAACAAGGCCTTTTAGGAAGAAAGTGACGAACACAATCACTTCTGTCCTGGTGCGCTGTATGGCGACTTTCTTTAGGAAGAAAGTGAGGAACACTCTCACTTCTGTCCTGGTGCGCTGTATGGCGACTTTCTTTCGTCTTAACAGGCAATCTTAAATTAGTTTACTGCAGTTTCAACAATAACAACAAAACACTTATACAAACTAAACGTGAGTTTAGATTTCCATTCATTCACACAACACCCTGTTATGCGCTCTTAACGTTACACATTACAATAAAAATACTTGTTTTCCTGTGTCTCTAATCTATCTTTCTGGACCAATAGATTAGATACAATCACAAATGACTTGTTTTGTGCTTACAAATTAGTTTAAACTGCCCGCATTCTCCACCATAAAATGTAAGATTAATTAATTAGTGAATTAAGATCAATATAATTCGAAGGGGATTGAATTACAGTGAATAAGAACCTAATTAGTTCAGAATGAATATTTAACACTTTATCAACTATGCGCCTCGAGCTATGTTTCACGTACATGTACAAAAATCAGTACACACATGTAACACACCGATACCTACAATAAAGTCTATTGGTACGAAATCCTAATCCCAACAGGAAGTCGGTTATTTAGAATTTTCTCTGCAAAATTGGTGTTGTTTTTGCTATCTTCAGTGGTTGTACTTTAACAAATTTCTCCTACAGATTTATTCAGATCAACACAAAACTTGGTCAGTGTAATCTAAAGGCCTTCGCGATGTTAAATTGTGAAGATCTTGAGGTTTCGTTAAAGGGCGTGTCCATGGCGCTCTGACAAATTTCGATGTTTTGCCATGAAAAAGGAAGTTGCTGTAACTCAGACATACAATGTCCAATCTGCCCTAAACTTCACATGTTAGAGAAGACTTCTGCCCTTAACAGATCTACATGCCCATATTCAGTTATAGTCAAGTGACATGTTTTATGCTGCAACAAAATACTCCTATAATTTTTTTGACATTAATGTATTTTTTGTGGTCAGTCTAATCTTAAGGCCTGTGTAATGTTAAATTGTGGAGATCTTGAGTTTTTGTTAAAGGGCATGTCAATGGTGCCATGACAAAATTTGAGGTCACGCCACATCAAAAGAATTTGCTTTAACTTAGGCATAAAATGTTCAATCTTCCCCAAACTTCATATGTTTGATAAGAGTCCTGGCCTGAACAAATCTAAAGGCCAATATTCCATTATAATGATAGCGCAACCCGCTGGCAACTCTCCAGTACCTACAAAAAAGTCTCTTGGAGCAAAATTCTAAACCCAACAGGAAGTCGGTTATTTTTAATATTATTGAGCAAATTTTGTGTCATTTTTGCCATTTCCATGAGTTGTATTTTAATGAACTCCTCCTAGAGACTAATTCAGATCAACACCAAATTTGGTATGCCTAATCTAAAGGCCTTTGCAATGTTAAATTGCGAAGATTTTGAGTTTTCGTCGAAGGGCGTGTCAGTGGAGGCCTGGCGAATTTCGATGATTCGCCATGAAAAATGAAGTTGCTATAACTCAGACATACAATGTCCAGTCTGCCCCAAACTTCGTATGGTTGATAAAACTCTGGAACTGAATAGATTGACATGCCCATATTCAGGTTATATTCATAGCGCCACCTATTGGCAACAGGAAGTGTCATATTTTATGCTGTGAAGAACTACTCCTAGAAATTTTATGACATCAATGTCTTTTTGTGGTCAGTATAATCTAAAGGCCTGTGCAATGTTAAATTGTGAAGATCTTGAGTTTTCGTTAAAGGGCGTGTCCATGGCGCCATGACAAAGTTCGATGTCTCGCCATGGGAGTAGAAGTTGTTGTAACTCAGGCATAAAATATCAGATCTTGCCCAAACTTCACAAGTTTGATATGAGTACTGACCTGCCCACATCTGGAGGCCAATATTCCATTGGGTGTGGCAAAATGGCTCGATAGCGCCACCTATACACTTTCAATGGAGTGCACCTCGAGCTACATGTCACGTACATGTACGAAAATCGGTACACATATGTAACACACCAATAGCTACAAAAAAAATCTCTTGGTACGAAATCCGAATCCCAAAAGAAAGTCGATTATTTTGAATTTTTCCTGCAAAATTGGTGTTGTTTTTGCCATTTTCAGGGGTTGTACTTTAACAAACTCCTCCTAGAGATTTATTCAGATCAACACCAAACTTGGTCAGTGTAATCTTAAGCCCTTTGCAATGTTAAATTGCGAAGATCTTGAGGTTTCGTTAAAGGGCGTGTCCATGGCGGCCTGACAAATTTCGTTGTTTCGCCATGAAAAAGGAAGTTGCTGTAACTCAGGCATACAATGTCCAATCTGCCCCAAACTTCAAATGTTGGATAAGACTCTTGTCCTGAACAGATCTACATGCCAATATTCAGTTATAGTCATAGCGCCATCTATTGGCAACAGGAAGTGACATATTTTACACTGTGACAAACTACTCCTAGAAATTTTATGACATCAATGTCTTTTTTGTGGTCAGTCTAATCTTAAGGCCTGTGCAATGTTAAATTGTGGCAATCTTGAGTTTTTGTTAAAGAGCGTGTCCATGGCGCCATGACAAAATTTGATGTCTCGGCACAGCAAGAGAAGTTGTTTTAACTAAGGCATAAAATGTCTGATCTTCCCCAAACTTCACATGTGTGATAAGAGTCCTGGCCTGAACACATCTGAAGGCCAATATTCCATCGGGTGTGGCAAAATGGCTCGATAGCACCACCTATATACATTCAACAGAGTGCGCCTCGACCTATGTTTCACGTACATGTACAAAAATCAGTATACACATGTAATATACCAATACCTACAAAAAAGTATCTTGGTACGAAATCCAAATCCCATCAGGAAGTCGGTTATTTAGAATTTTCTCTGCAAAATTGGCGTTGTTTTTGCCATTTTCAGGATTTGTACTTTAACGAACTCCTCCTAGAGATTTATTCAGATCAACACCAAACTTGGTCAGTTAAATCCAAAGGCCTTTGCAACGTTAAATTGCGAAGATCTTTAGGTTTCGTTAAAGGGCGTGTCCATGGCAGCCTGACAAATTTCTATGTTTTGCCATGAAAAAGGATGTTGCTGTAACTCAGACATACAATGTCCAATCTGCCCCAAACTTCACATGTTAGATAAGACTTCTGCCCTTAACAGATCTACATGCCCATATTCAGTTATAGTCATAGCGCCACCTATTGGCAACAGGAAGTGACATGTTTACACTGCGACAAACTACTCCTAGAATTTTTTTAAGATTAACATATATTTTGTGGTCAGTCTAATCTAAAGGCCGGTGCAATGTTAACTTGTGGAGATCTTGAGTTTTTGTTAAAGGGCGTGTCCATGGCGCCATGACAAAATTTGATGTTTCGCCACAGCAAGAGAAGTTGTTGTAACTCAGGCATAATTTGTTCGATCTTCCCCAAACGTCACATGTTTGATAAGAGTCCTGCCCTGAACACATCTGAAGGCCAATATTCCATTATAATGATAGCACCACCTGCTGGCAACAGGAAGATTGGCACTTTGATACAAGGCCTTTGCGATGTTAAATTGCGAACGACTTGAGGTTTCGTTTAAGGGCGTGTCCATGGCGCTCTGACAAATTTCGATGTTTCGCCATGAAAAAGGAAGTTGCTGTAACTCAGACATACAATGTCCAATCTGCCCCAAACTTCACATGTTAGATAAGACTTCTACTCTGAACAGATCTACATGCCCATATTCAGTTATAGTCATAGCACTACCTGCTGGCAACAGGAAGTGTCATGTTTTACGCTGTAAGAACCACTGTAAGAACCACCAGAAATTTTATACCATAAAAAAAAATTCTGGTCAGTCTAGTCTAAAGGCCTTTGTTATCTTGACAGAGAGTCTTGTTTTACCTGAACTTGGCAGAGCTAGGTTCTGATGGCATAGACATACTCCTGGCTTTAGTTCTGTTCCTTAACACTTTTCCATGAAAAGGATCCTCACTGCAATCATAGGCTGAGCAACAATAGAGTAAAGGCTCTGAGCTTGCATCTGACCTCAGTGTCCACTTAGACTCTGCAGAATCCTCCATCTGGATGAAAAAAATGGAACAACACAGCAAAATACAAGTGTGAATTAACAGAGTGGATACACATAGAAAGATACAGAGTTTTTTTCTCAGGCCTTACATGTAACATGCTTTGTTCAGGAAAAGAGTTGGAAAAATAACATAACAGAGTTATGTTTACTGATTTAGTGTTGTAGTTTTTTTTAAGATTCTTAAAATCTGTGTGAACCAGAAGTTTTTGCCAACTTAAGTTCAGTATGGTGACGTATTTCTATTACAGTTATTTTTTTTACAATGTCACCATTTTCAACATTTGTAAAAAAGTTGATGAAATGAAATGTCACTCCCCACTACTTAAACCAATTAAAGCACAATTTATGCCATTCTAGCTAGAATTAATAATAATCTAACTAGTTAACGTTACTATACGAGAGAGAATGAGAGATGAGATAATGAGAGAATATCTGTAGTGAGCATTTATTATTACGAAAAGCAAAAAGTTTACACTGATTGTTCTTTCTTGTTTTTAAGCTTGTAATCTGTTTTAACAGCATTTCTGTCGCGATCCGAGTATAAAAAAATGCACCTGCTATGAACACCTGTACGCGTCATTTTACGCTATCGCGAAAAACGTTTAGTTTTACAGAGTATGTTATAAAATAAAGGCATTAGGCAATACACATAGACAGTAAAAGAAATACATTAGCCGCTAATGTAGCCGCTGAGCAGCAGTACCTCACTTAGCCTTGATCCCGATCCTGTCAAGAGATGAGATAATGAGAGAATATCTGTAGTGAGCATTTATTATTACGAAAAGCAAAAAGTTTACACTGATTGTTCTTTCTTGTTTTTAAGCTTGTAATCTGTTTTAACAGCATTTCTGTCGCGATCCGAGTATAAAAAAATGCACCTGCTATGAACACCTGTACGCGTCATTTTACGCTATCGCGAAAAACGTTTAGTTTTACAGAGTATGTTATAAAATAAAGGCATTAGGCAATACACATAGACAGTAAAAGAAATACATTAGCCGCTAATGTAGCCGCTGAGCAGCAGTACCTCACTTAGCCTTGATCCCGATCCTGTCAAAAAAAATGTATGTGTATAGCTCACTGTATGTCTAGAAAGACAGCAGACGTTGTGTCTTTCGACTGTGAAGGAAGGAATTTAATACTTCCATTGATATAAGTGTGGGGACGGACACAGGGCTAACCGGTTAAACAGTCTCTGTTCAGCTGTCATCTGTACACGAGCTGAACACTTCCTGGAAACATCAACCCTTCGCCCACTGGATTATACAGAAAGGCAGGTCTTACTTTAAGAATGAATATTCATTACTTAAAGCGTAGTATAATTATTACTGGCACAATGAGCAAAATATTAATACAAATCTATCAGAGCGCGTTTGAAATACCAAACACAGAACCAACAAAATAGACAGCTGGCAGCAGGATGTACACGAGGAACCTGTAGTAGACACTGTTGGCAATTTACCTATTAGAATTTTATTTTATTTTTTTATTATTTTTTTTACTGTCCTTGCAATGATACAAAAACGGTAAAAATTGTTGTACCGTGTGACAAAAAAAAAAAAAAAAAAAAAAAAAAAAAAAAAAAAAAAACGTAATCGGAAATTAGATGTATAAGCCTCTCAAATATTATTTAATACTGGGAAACTCGAAAATAATTTTGATAACTGGCATAAAGTTGGCTTGACAACTGTAAAACATAAAACAACTGTTAAGTGCTCATGTAGGTGTTAACTATAATGCACAACTTTTATAATTTAGAAATGTACTAAAATAAACCATCAAATAATATGCAAAACAAAAATAATACTTTTTTTCAGTACCGAATGGGCCCAAAATATGCCATAATTTAAAGCTCAATAACATGTGAGCAGAATTCCTTACAGTTGTAAACTGTAAACTAATGCACACATGTAACATTTTTTATATTTATTAAAATAAATTGTTAATAATATGTACAAATTTCTATTTTTTCCATTATGGCATGCAACTCAAATATACATAATTTAAAGCTCAATGGCATTTTGAGGAGAATGAATAACAGTCATAAAAGCCAACTGATAACTGTTCCCCTAGGTATACAGTGCACACCCTTACTTTTTATTTATTTATTATTATTATTATTATTATTATTATTATTATTATTATTATTATTATTATTTTATTAAAATAAACTCTAAATCAAAACCCTTATTTTTTTCACTATTGAACGGCCTTAAATACAAAGTATATAATAATTTAAAGCTCAACATGAGCAGAATTCCTTACAGTCGTAAAATGTAAACTGTTCATCTTGGTCAACTATAATGCACACATTTTACATTTTTGATGTTTACTAAAATAAACTGTAAATGATAAGCAAAAAAATTAAAAATAAGAAAACCTATTCTGTCAATGCTAATGCTTCTGTGCAGCTAAATGAACAGAATGCAGGCCCACATCTGCTGAAACCTTCTTTCTCTATAAAAGAAAGTTGGTTTATGCATTTAGAAGATTAATGCGTGCCCACAAAGATGTCTCTAACATGCAGGGGTGGGGACAAGTCACACATGGTCAAGTCCAAACAAGTTTCAAGTCTTAACCATCAAGTCTCGAGTCAAGTCTCAAGTCACAGTTCAGATAAATCAAGCAAGTCAATTCAAGTCAAGGGTTCACACTAAGCAAGTCAGGTCGAGTCCTGATAAGTTTCAAGTCAAGTCACAGTACCCAAATAAATAGAGGTCAGTTTTGTTCGATATATATTTATTTTTGCACAGAAAATATTAACTTTTATACAATTACATTTCTAGCTTGATGAATGACCATCACCTTCAGCTTAACCTTACAAAGACTGAACTACTGGTGATTTCAGCTAACCCATTGATTCATCACAACTTCTCTATACAGCTGGGCTCGTCAACCATAACTCCTTTGAGGACAGCCAGAAACCTAGGAGTTGTGATGGATCATCAATTAAGCTTCACTGACCACATTGCTACAACGACCCGGTCTTGCAGGTTTGCCTTATACAACATTAGGAAGATTAGACCCTTCCTGTCAGAGCAAGCAACCCAACTTCTTGTCCAAGCTGTTGTTCTCTCCAGACTGGACTATTGTAATGCTCTCCTGGCGGGCCTTCCTGCATGTACTGTCAACCTTCTGCAAATGATCCAGAATGCAGCAGCGAGGGTTGTCTTCAATGAGCCAAAAAAAGCTCATGTTACTCCTCTCCTCATCAGGTTACACTGGCTACCAGTAGCCGCTCGCATCAAATTCAAGGTACTGATGCTTGCCTACAAGACGACCACTGGCACAGCACCAACTTACCTAAACTCACTGGTTAAATCCTATGTGCCCTCCAGAAGTTTGCGCTCTGCAAGTGAACAACGCCTTGTGGTGCCATCCAAAAGAAATTCAAAATCACTCTCACGGACCTTTTCCTGGACTGTGCCCAGCTGGTGGAATGACCTCCCAATCTCAATTCGTACAGCTGAGTCTTTACTCATTTTCAAGAAACATCTAAAGACTCATTTTTTTCGCCTGCACTTAACCTACTAACACCAGTACTTTTCCTTTTCTTGTCTTTTTCATTTAATAATAAAAATATATATATATATATATATATATATATATATATATATATATATACCTGGCTATGCGTTCTATACTAGACTAACTGAGACTTGTCATGGCACTTGTATACTGTTGTTGTTCTCTTGTTGACCTGACTGCTTCTATTGTTCTCGTTTGTAAGTCGCTTTGGATAAAAGCGTCTGCTAAATGATTAAATGTAAATGTAATGTAAATGTAATTATTATGAGTCTTATTCATTATACATTTGCTATATATGAATCATACGCATATCCGTGCTACATTAATGTCTGAAAATACAATAAAATTGTGTTGTATACACAAAACGTTTCGAGAAAAAGATGCATCGAGTCTAAATCTTAAGCTGTTAAAAAATTTTTACGTAGCTGACACTGCATCTGGGTCCAAATAAAGCAATATCCCGAAGTAATTAATTTACTCAAATACTACACTGACTGAACTTCTGAACTGAGAGAACTGAAAATGAACATCAAGCAGAGCCAGATAATGAACGAAAGATTGACTCATTCTTGAGTCAAGAACCAGTTGCATCGGTTTTCGGATCACCAGTACACTGAACCGAGAACCGTTTCCTTCGGACGCATTCCGATTCAAGAACTCAGGAGCTGATGATACTGCGCATGTGTGATTCAGTGTGAAGCAGAATGACACACAGTTCGTCTGAACTGAACTGGTTCTTTTGGTGATTGATTCTGAACTGATTCTGTGCTAATGTTATGAGCGCGGGTAAACCGAAGGCTTGAATAAAGGACAATGACGCCATTACGTCGAGTACAAAAGAACTGGTGAACCGTTTTTTTTCAACCGGCTTATTGAATCAAACTGTCCGAAAGAACAGTTTCCCACACACAGTCCACACAAACACTTGAAAATGCGCACATATAATACAGACATTATAGCCTACATTTCACTAGTTCACGCTTACATATAATTAGCTGAGGTATGGTATGCGTATTTAGCGTGCTGTCCAGGGAAGGGCTCCGAGCTCGGGAATGGCCCGAACCTAGAGTACCCCCCCCCCCCCTTCTCCATCTATTCATAAAGTGAACTCAGAGTGAGGAGATGGGCTGGAGGAGGGATGCTGATAAACCGTCAATGGATAGAGGTAAGTCAGCTATATTTATACTGTGGGATTGATTACTAGATTGTGGTCCATCTGTGTCGATTAGGCTAAGTTCCTATGAGAGCTCTCCGACCGCTGCCACAACGCCAAGGCCCAAACCCTCTATCTGCTGAAGGTGAACCAAAAACAACTGATAGCAGCTCTCAGTGATATGTGTCGGGTCCCCGCTATAATAGCAGAAACATTGACAAATGCTTACTGAACAAGCGGGAACCCAGTGTGCCTGTATCTTTCTCTATTTCAGTTTTATCACGTGATAAAAAGATAGAAAGGGCAAACTCATCTAATCTGCGGCCTATTATGCATCAAACTAAGATTGATGTAAAGACACAAAGCACTGCCATCAAGTTAGCACTTTTAAACATTCGCTCACTAAAAAATAAATAATTTCTAATCAATGACTTTATAACCACAAACAATCTGGATTTTATGTTTTTAAATGAAACATGGCTAGAAGACAGCTGCAGTGCAACAATCCTAAATGAAGCAGCCCCTCCTAACTTCACTTACATGAGTGTTTGCAGGACTGTTAGGAGAGGTGGGGGTGTAGCTGCTCTATTTAAAGATGTCTATCAATGCAAGCGTCATTTGGTCAGTACTTATCTTTTGAATATCTAGGGATTGTGCTGAAAGGTGCCCCACGCATTCTGTTTATTAATATTTACAGGCCTCCAAAATACTCTCCAGCCTTTGTTGAAGAGGTCACAGAAATGTTATCAATAATTTCCTCAGAGTTTGACTGTTTTGCAATTGCAGGGGATTTTAATATTCACATAGATAATGCAGAAAACAAAACTACAAAAGAAATGATAACGGTTCTAAACACATTTGACTTGATTCAGCATGTGCATGGACCCACACACAAAGGTGGACACACTCTGGATCTAATCATCAGTAGGGGTCTAAACATTTCATCCGTTGTTAAGGACGTAGCACTATCTGATCACTTCTGTATTTTTTTTTTGATATATTGATCTCTGCTACCACTGAATCTAGATCAGTCTCTGTCAGAAGGAGATGCATAAACGAGAACACAAGTGTACTATTTATGGAGGCTATATCTTTAACACCAAGCATTTCTGCAGACTCTGTTGATATTCTCCTTGATTCCTTCAACTCAGAAGTTAAGAATGTTATTGATGATATTGCACCAATAATAGTCAGTAAGAAAACAGACAGAAATCAGTTTGGAGAAGATCAACAGCAGTTCAGACTATGAAAAGACAATGCAGAAAAGCAGAGCGGATGTGGAGGAAGACGAAACTTGAAATTCACTATAGCATCTATAAAGACATCCTTCATGCTTTTAATGTGAAACTAGCCACAGCTAGACAGAATTTCTTCTCAAACCTTATAAACAGTAACTTAAATAACACTCGTACTCTTTTTGCCACTGTTGAGAGACTGACAAACCCCCCAAGTCAGATTCCCACTGATATGCTATCAGACAGCAAATGCAATGAGTTTGCTCCTTTCTTGTCTGAGAAGATCATAAATATCAGGAAGGCGATTACAGAGATGGGACCAAGTCACACATGTGCAAGTCTCAAGTAAGTCTCAAGTCTTAACCTTCAAGTCTCAAGTAAGTCCCATGTATTTTTTTCTTGGGCAAGTCAAGTCAAGTCACAAGCTATGTCAAGTCAAGTCCAAGTCAAGTCACCTTAATATTGTTATTTTACCTGCAGAATCTGATCTTAATAAAGTTAAAAGACAAGATATAAGTAACTGTCAGTAAATTAAAATAATTTGGATTTGCATTGTAAATACTCATGTTCAGTAAAATACATCATGGAATCAAACAAAATTGTAACTTCCTAAAATTATTTATTTTTCACTTCTGCCAACAGTGTTTGAAATGTTTTACATTTTCAACATTGAGTCCATAAAACAAATAACAGCTAAACATCCAACAGACTCCTCTCTGAACACCTCTCTCTCTCTCTCTCAAACACAGTTTACATACAACATTAAACTGTTACATTTCTCCTCTCTCTCTCTCTCTCTCTCTCTCACACACACACACACACTCTCTCTCTCAGAGTATAGAATATAAATATGACGTATTTTCAGTTGTTTCATACTTTTTTTATGTACAGTACAGACCAAAGGTTTGGACACACCTTCTCATTCAAAGAGTTTTCTTTATTTTCATGACTATGAAAATTGTAGATTCACACTGAAGGCATCAAAACTATGAATTAACACATGTGGAATTATATATGTAATTATATACATAACAAAAAAGTGTGAAACAACCGAAAATATGTAATATTCTTGGTTCTTCAAAGTAGCCACTTTTTGTTTTGATTACTGCTTTGCACACTCTTGGCATTCTCTTGATGAGCTTCAAGAGGTAGTCACCTGAAATGGTCTTCCAACAGTCTTGAAGAAGTTCCCCGAGAGATGCTTAGCACTTGTTGGCCCTTTTGCCTTCTGTCTGCGGTCCAGCTCACCCCTAAACCATCTCGACTGGGTTCAGGTCCAGTGACCCCATCACTCTCCTTCTTGGTCAAATAGCCCTTGATGCTTTCAGTGTGACTCTACAATAGTCAATAGTCATGAAAATAAAGAAAACTCTTTGAATGAGAAGGTGTGTCCAAACTTTTGGTCTGTACTGTACATAACAAAAAAGTATGAAACAACTGAAAATACGTCATATTTATATTCTGTACTGTATATATATATATATATATATATATATATATATATATATATATATATATATATATATATATATATATATATATTTATATTTATATATATATATATATATGTATGTAATATGCACTTGTCATGATTGGGTAATCGCGGCAGCTACATTTGTTTTTCTGATTAATTGTTTTGCTCTATGAGAAAGACAAGGTAACAAAATATTCGGGGCTTATGCCCCCTTAGCCCAGCCCTAGCGCCGCCCCTGGAATACGTTTTTTTGACGGCCTGCTAGCGGATCATTAGGGGCTGTTCACATCACGTCTTCTGTGCGCGCAAGTTCGTTATTTCCAATGTAGGCGCGCGGTATGCGCGCTCATAATGGAAGCAACGCCCTCAACATCTAAACTTTTCAGAATGCCGCAAGCGCACCGCAGGTCATGTGACAATAACTAACCAATCAGCTTCATCCTTTCTCGTATCAACGTTGAAAGCTCAGCTAAGAAATCTATTTATCCTTTGCTGAAATTTCCGCGTTTTCATTGAGAGAGAGCGTGTAATGGATGCTTAGCAACGACAGACGCCCCAGGAGCACTTCTGCCCGAGCGCTTTGGAAAGAAGTAGAAAGCGGCGCGACTAGCGTTTTCCACGCGTTTTTAGGCGCGAACTATTGAAGACAAAAGCGATGACCCTCGGTACCTCTCAGGCTGACATGTTGATGTGATGTGATATCTGATTTAAGTGGGCGTGGTGTGTGTAAGGTAGAGAGGGCATGACTGATGATAGTGTCCTGATCCAGTCACAACGCTATTCTCAGCCTGCGCTCCAGCTGAGTAATCAACTTTATTTAAAAAAATTATTTATATATTTTCTATTCAAACTGAAAACATGATGTAATTAACACTCAAGTCATTCAAGTCATCGTGTCTCAAGTCAAGTCAAGTTCCGAGTCTTTAACTTCCAAGTCCGAGTCAAGTCTCAAGTCCTAAAAATAGCGACTCGAGTCGACTCGAGTCCAAGTCACCAAGTCACAAGTCCCCATGTCTGGGCGATTAGCACATCCTCAAGTAATGCAGAGGTCAGACAGATTCGGCCAAAATATCAAAAAGATACTATGTCTATTTTTGAAAAAATTGATAGAAAAATTCTGGAAGACATAGTGCAGCAACTAAAATCGTCAACCTGTTGTCTTGACACAATTCCCACATCTTTTTTCAAAAGTGTGCTTGACTGCTTAAAAGCAGATCTCTTAGAAGTGGTGAATGCCTCACTTCTTTCTGGGACATTTCCAAACTCCCTAAAATTTGCAGTTTTAAAGCCCCTCCTGAAAAAGACCAATCTTGATAACACCATTTTGAGCAATTTTAGACCAATATCTAATCTTCCTTTTATAGGCAAAATTATAGAAAAGGCAGTTTTTAATCAGCTGAACAAATACTTAAACTCAAATGGATACCTGGACAATTTTCAATCTGGTCTCCGACCGCCTCACAGCACAGAGACAGCACTCATTAAGATAATAAATGATATTCGCTTAAATTGTGACTCTGGCAAAATATCGGTGCTGGTATTGCTAGATCTCAGTGCTGCGTTTGACACTGTCGATCATAACATACTACTAGAGAGACTGGAAAACTGGGTCGGGCTTTCTGGGATGGTACTTAAATGGTTCAGGTCATACTTAGAAGGGAGAGGCTATTATGTGAGTCTAGGAGAGCATAAGTCTAAGTGGACGTCCATGACATGCGGAGTCCCACAAGGCTCAATTCTTGCACCGCTCTTGTTTAGCCTGTATATGCTTCCACTAAGTCAAATAATGAGAAAGAACCAAATTGCTTATCACAGCTTGCTGATGATACCCAGATTTTCCTAGCCTTATCTCCAAATGACTACAGCCCCATTGACTCCCTCTGCCAATGCATTGATGAAATTAATAGTTGGATGTGCCAGAACTTTCTATAGTTAAACAAGGAAAAAACTGAAGTCATTGCATTTGGAAACAAAGATGAAGTGCTCAAGGTGAATGCATACCTTGACTCTAGGGGTCAAACAACTAAAAATCAAGTCAGGAATCTTGGTGTGATTCTGGAGACAGACCTTAGTTTCAATAGTCATGTCAAAGCAGTAACTAAATCAGCATACTATCATTTAAAAAAGATTGCAATAATTAGATGTTTTGTTTCCAGTCAAGACTTGGAGAAACTTGTTCATGCCTTTATCACCAGCAGGGTGGACTATTGTAACGGGCTCCTCACTGGCCTTCCCAAAAAGACCATTAGACAGCTGCAGCTCATCCAGAATGCTGCTGCCAGGATTCTGACTAGAACCAGAAAATCTGAGCATATCACACCAGTCCTCAGGTCCTTACATTGGCTTCCAGTTACATTTAGGATTGATTTTAAAGTACTTTTACTCGTATATAAGTCACTAAATGACCTAGGACCGAAATATATTGCAGATATGTTCACTGAATATAAGCCTAACAGACCACTCAGATCACTAGGATCAAGTCAGTTAGAAATACCAAGGGTTCACACAAAACAAGGGGAGTCTGCCTTTAGTTTTTATGCCACCCGCAGTTGGAATCAGCTTCCAGAAGAGATCAGATGTGCAAAAACACTAGTCACATTTAAATCTAGACTCAAAACGCATCTTTTTAGCTGTGCATTTATTGAATGAGCACTGTCAAATGTCCGAACTGATTGCACTATATTTTCAATGTTTTATTTTATTTTATTTTTATGTAAAATCATTTTCTAACTGTTTTTAAATGTCTTAATCATTTTAAAAGTTTAAAAATTGCTTGTTTTATTTTTGTTATTTTTCTTCATGATTATTTTACTTTCTTTTATGTAAAGCACTTTGAATTACCATTGTGTACGAAATGTGCTATATAAATAAACTTGCCTTGCCTTAAGTATCTGACGCGCTCCTCTCGAATCTTGTTAATAAAAACGTCATTTCACTAGTTCACGCTTACATATAATTAGCTGAGGTATGGTATGCGTATTTGGCGTGCTGTCCAGGGAAGGGCTCCGAGCTTGGGAATGGCCCGAACCTAGAGAACCCCCCAAAAAGCAAATGTACAAGAGGACAGCCGCCAGTTTAAAGAAGTACTGGCGGGGGCTGATTTGATTTTCTGAAAAGTCGTCTTGTTGGCAGGCCGGAAGGGCCTACGTACTCCGGTGGGAGCGACTTAGGCATTGGAAGAGTAGGCCCTACCGGCTGCAGGTAGTGAACTACGTGGTTGTTGGCGCCCGGTCGGTAGGGCTCGAGCAGGTGCTCAACGGGAGCTTGTGGTGTTGGAACGGTGAGCCCAACCAGCCGATGAGGAGGAGCAGCGCGGTTGTGGTGCCCGACCGGGAGGTCCATAGTTGCCTCGACCGGAATAGGTCACGGTGTCTGCATGCGGGCCCTACTGGCTGATAGCCCATGCTATTCAGTGGGTGAAGGGCCTAGTGCTCACTGAGAGGGTCCATGAAGCCTCCGACAGGAGATTGAGACTCAGGGTGACGGACGTTTGGGTCCTCTCGGTTTGGCAGATAAAAAGCTTTGGGCTGGCCAAGAAGGAGGACTCTGGCCACATCCGAAGGGAGATCCCGACTCACGGCATCGGATGAATGAGACTTGCTTGCGGCCGGCAAGCATAGGCCCGACCGGGAGAACTCTCGCCAGACGTCTGTAGGGAGCGCACGCATCAGACGGGTAAGCCTCGCCGGACGAGGAGAGTGGAAAGGAAAACCCGACTGGGAGGACTCTCGCGGCATCCGATGGGGCATTAAACTCAGAACATCGAATGGGTAAGCCTCGCCAGGTGGGGTTAAAAGATGTGAGGATAGCTGAGAGGGTTTTTTTTTTTCAGGATTTGACGAGAGGTCATGACTCGTAGCGTCGGACGGTTAAGCCTCGCCTACCGTCAAATGGAAAGGTAAGTTGCGTGGTTAAGAGACTCTTGAAGACCATAGGAAGGAAGGAGGGTTTATTTGTGTGTTTGGTACTTGCGGCATCGGACGGCTTGCTTATTGGGTTTTGCGACCTAGACCACGTGGAATGGTAGTGGTTGTCTGGCCAGGAGGCTTTCGCCAGCGTCTGATGGGAGCACTCGCATCGAACGTGTAAGCCTCACTGGCCAAGGATGAAAAAAGGTCAGGTTGTCTAGCCGGGAGGCTCTAACCGACATCCGATAGGAGCTTAGCTCAAGGAATCGAACGGGTAAACTTCTCTGGCTGAAGGACGGAAAAGGTTGTCTAGCCGGGAGGCTCTTACCTTCGTCCAACAGGAGCTTAGCTCCCGGAATCTAACGGTTAAGCCTCGCTGGCCAAAAGACAGAAAAGGTAAGGTTGTCTAGCCGGGAGGCTCTCACCTACATCCAATGGGAGCCCCGACTCCATGCATTGGATGAGTAAACTTCTCCGTACGTAAGACAGAATGGCAAAAAGGGTAGCCGGGGGCTTTCACCTACGTCCAAAGGGAGTGTGAGGTCCTGGCAACGAACGGGTAAGCATTGCTGGCCGCAGAATGGAAAACGTGAGGTTGTCTGGCCGGGAGGCTCTCATCAGCATCCGATGGGAGCTCGAGCTCCTGGCATCGAAGAGAGAAGCCTTGCCGGCCATAGGATAGAAAAGGTAAGGTTATCTGGCCGGGAGGCGATGGCTGGCATCCGGTGTGTTTTTTTATTTTTATTTTTTTATTTATTATTATTTATTTATTTAATTAGCGACACCGGATGGGTAGTCTCTCCGGCCATCAGAGGGAAAAATTTAGATTGTTTTATCTGCGAAGCACCCGTTGGTGTTTGGCAAAAGCTTAATTTGCGGTATTGGATGGGTGTTGATCTGAATAGGCGGGTGTCGCTGTTGGACAGTGTTTTCTCTACTTCCTGTTGGCCTTCTGTTGCTAACCATAGCTCTGTGTAGCTGTTTTTATTTTATTTTTTCTCTAGAATCTTTATCTTACTATCACTGTCTGTTTGTTTGTTTTTTTAAAGTGAAGCAGTATTTCAACATTATTAGTCTCAGAAACATGAAAACTGACAAACCTGAGCATTGAAACTCGAACATAAGTTTTTGTGCATATAACTTCTAACACATTAAAAAGTGTCTTACAGCATTGCAAAAACATTGTATTTCATAAGACATAAGCATCTTTCAGTTTGGCAAGATTTGCACTGAACAGTGAATGAATTAGCTTTATCTCACAGAGAGAGAAGCTTTTGAGCAGATTTGGGCTAGTTTTTACTTCATTTGAACAGAAGCACTATTTCAGCATTATTGGTCTCAGAAACCTGTAAACTGACACTCTTGAGCATTGAAGCTCGAACATAGGTTTTGTGCACATAACTTCTAACACATTAAAAACTGTCTTACAGCATTGCAAAACATTGTATTTAATAAGACATAAGCATCTTTCAGTTTGGCAAGATTTGCACTGAACAGTGAATGAATTAGCTTTATCTCACAGAGAGAGAAGCTTTTGAGCAGATTTGGGCTAGTTTTCACTTCATTTGAACAGAGGCACTATTTCAACATTATTAGTCTCAGAAACATGAAAACTGACAAACCTGAGCATTGAAGCTCTAACACAAGTTTTTGTGCATTTAACTTCTAACACATTAAAAACTGTCTTACAGCATTGCAAAAACATTGTATTTCATAAGACATAAACATCTTTCAGTTTGGCAAGATTAGCACTGAACAGTGAATGAATTAGCTTTATCTCACAGAGAGAGAAGCTTTTGAGCAGATTTGGGCTAGTTTTCACTTCATTTTAACAGAAGCACTATTTCAACATTATTAGTCTCAGAAACATGAAAACTGACAAACCTGAGCATTGAAGTTTGAACATAAGTTTTTGTGCATATAACTTCTAGCACATTAAAAACTGTCTTACAGCATTGCAAAAACATTGTATTTCATAAGGCATAAGCATCTTTCAGTTTGGCAAGATTTGCACCGAATATTTAATGAAGCAGCTTTCTCTCATAGAGAGACAAGCTTGTGTGTATATTTGGGCTAGAATTCACTTCATTTGAACAGAAGCACTTTTTCAACATTACTGGTCTCAGAAACCTGTAAACTGTCAATCTTGAGCATTGAAGCTCAAACATAAGTTTTTGTGCATATAACTTCTAACACATCAAAAAGAGTCTGACAGCATTGCAAAAGCATTTTATTTCATAAGGCATAAGCATCTTTCAAGATTTGCACTGAATATTGAATTAAGCCACTTTCTCTGATAGAGAGACAAGCTTTTGAGCAGATTTGGGCTAGATTTCACTTACATTTACATTACATTTAATCATTTAGCAGACGCTTTTATCCAAAGCGACTTACAAATGAGAACAATAGAAGCAGTCAGGTCAACAAGAGAACAACAACAGAATACAGGTGCCATGACAAGTCTCAGTTAGTCTAGTATAGAACGCATGGCCAGGTATATATCTTTTTTTTTTTTTTATTAAATGAAAAAGACAAGAAAAGGAGTCTTTAGATGTTTCTTGAAAATGAGTAAAGACTCAGCTGTACGAATTGAGATTGGGAGGTCATTCCACCAGCTGGGCGCAGTCCAGGAAAAGGTCCATGAGAGTGATTTTGAATTTCTTTGGGATGGCACAAGGCGTTGTTCACTTGCAGAGCGCAAACTTCTGGAGGGCACATAGGATTTAACCAGTGAGTTTAGGTAAGTTGGTGCCGTGCCAGTGGTCGTCTTGTAGGCAAGCATCAGTACCTTGAATTTGATGCGAGCAGCTACTGGTAGCCAGTGTAACCTGATGAGGAGAGGAGTAACATGAGCTTTTTTTGGCTCATTGAAGACAACCCTCGCTGCTGCATTCTGGATCATTTGCAGAGGGTTGACAGTACATGCAGGAAGGCCCGCCAGGAGAGCATTACAATAGTCCAGTCTGGAGAGAACAAGAGCTTGGACAAGAAGTTGGGTTGCTTGCTCTGACAGGAAGGGTCTAATCTTCTCTAATGTTGTATAAGGCAAACCTGCAGGACCGGGTCGTTGTAGCAATGTGGTCAGTGAAGCTTAATTGATGATCCATCACAACTCCTAGGTTTCTGGCTATCCTCGAAGGAGTTATGGTTGACGAGCCCAGCTGTATAGAGAAGTTGTGATGAATCAATGGGTTAGCTGGAATCACCAGTAGTTCTGTCTTTGTAAGGTTAAGCTGAAGGTGATGGTCATTCATCCAGCTAGAAATGTCACTCAGACAGGCTTAAATGCGAGCAGCTACCGTCACATCACTCCTCCAAGACACACTGAAGGATCTGTCAGAGAGGTAGGACTTAACCCACAGGAGAGCAGTTCCAGAGATTCCCATCTTTCTGAGGGTGGACAGGAGAATCTGGTGATTAACAGTGTCAAAAGCAGCAGACAGGTCCAGTAAGATGAGTACCGAGGATTTTGAAGCTGCTCTTGCTAGTCGCAGGCCTTCAGTAACCGAGAGCAGAGCAGTCTCAGTTGAGTGGCCACTTTTGAAGCCAGATTGGTTGCTGTCCAGGAGGTTGTTCTGTCCAAGGAACATAGAAAGCTGGTTGAACACAGCCCGCTCAAGTGTCTTTGCAATGAATGGAAGCAGGGATACCGGTCTGTAGTTTTCAAGAAGTGCTGGATTTAGAGATGGTTTCTTGAGCAGTGGGCTTACCCGAGCCTGCTTGAATGCTAAGGGAAATGTTTCAGACTGAAGAGAGGAGTTGATAATGTGAGTAAGTGAAGGTATGACTGAAGAAGAGATCGCTTGGAGGAGGTGAGTGGGGATAGGATCAAGTGGACAAGTAGTAGGATGATTGGACAGGAGAATTTTGGAGACGTCCATCTCTGAGAGTGGGGAGAAGGAGGATAAAGAGTGTGCATCGGTCATTGTGAAGTTATCCTCAGTCTGCGGTGTGGAGAATTGGTCACTGATGGATCTTGTCTTATTTGTGAAGAAAGCTGCAAAGTCGTCCACTGTAAGAGTCGATGGAGGAGGTGGAGGCGGCGGATTAAGAAGAGAAGAGAAAGTCTTGAAGAGTGTCCGAGCGTCACAGCAGCTGTTAATTTTGCTGTGGTAGTAGGATGTTTTAGCTGTGAAGACATTTGCGGAGAAGGAAAAGAGGAGAGATTGACACTGAGGTCCATAGAGTTTTTTGATTTCTGCCATTTCCTCTCTGCAGCCCTGAGTTTAGAGCGATGTTCACGCAGAACCTCGGACAGCCAGGGGGCAGATGGGGCAGTGCGTGCTGGTCTAGACAACAGTGGGCAAAAGTTGTCCAAGCAAGATGTTAAAGTGGAGCAAAGAGTGTCCGTAGCACTGTTAGTGTCCAGAGCAGAAAACTGAGAGAATGGTGGAAGAGAGGATGAAACCACAGCAGATAGCCGAGATGGAGAGAGTGAGCGTAGGTTCCGTCGAAAGGTGACCTGCGTTGGTGTGTGTGCCACTTCAGGAGTAAGTGCTAGGTTAGCAGTAATGAGGAAGTGATCAGAGGTGTGCAGTGGAGCAACTGAAGAGGTGTCCACAGAGCAACAGCGCGTGTAGATGAGGTCAAGTTGGTTGCCCAATTTGTGAGTCGCTGTAGTGGACACTAACTTGAGATCAAATGAGGTGAGCAGAGTTTTGAAGTCAGCAGCCTGGGGTTTATCTAAGTGGATGTTGAAGTCACCAAGCAGTACCAGAGGAGTACCATCTTCAGGAAAGTTTGATAGCAGCACATCCAACTGTAGCAGAAATGAGTCGAACCAGACAAATTAAAGAGTCTATCAGAACTGTGTGCATTGAAATGAGAGCCGAACTCCTCAGGAAGTCATAAATCAGTTCTAGTGCCACAAGAAGCAAGCAAGATAACCAACCAATCAACTTGTTCACACAACAGCTTTCAACATTAACACCAATAGAACAATTATTGACAATTTTAATTCGAAGAAGAGATTGTCAAATTTATTGTTCGTAATTGAAATACAACGCTGGACATCACATGTAAACCCAGGAGATCAAGTTAAATACTTGCATTGACTTCCCCCACCCAGCAGAACCAGACTGAAATTCCTAAGGGGGGGAAGGGCTTTAAACCTTTGTCTTCACAGAAAAGTCCCTTTGCCAGAGAATGGCAAAGAAACTGCTTTTTGTACATTATATATGGACCAGAATGAACTCAAAAAGACTTATAAATGAATCATTCCATTGCTTAACTCCATATTCATTTATGTGTAACCCACACATTTGACTATCATGTATAATCACTTATTGTGTATGTCTTTTGATAACTATAGGATACATAGTCATGTCTAGTATTGATATAATCGAATTTTCTTGCTTGATATTGTCCTGACAATCATTTATTTGTAAAATATATCATAATCATGTTATAGGAATTATGTCCAAAATTAGACCCTGCGGGGCAGGAACCACATGCTTGGTAAGATAAACAAATGATTTATGATACCCCCGAGCCAAGACCATATCTGATTGGTCAAGGCAACATTTGAGGGGTGGCCAACAGGGAAGTTTAAATACTTTGGACACCATGAAATTTGGCTTTTAGTTCCAGTCTTGCTCGTGCTATCAGTCATGCTATTAGTCATGCCTGCTCTTAGCTTTTAGCTTGTAGCTTTGCTACCTAGCTTTAGCTTGTAGCATCTAGCCATGCGGTTAGTCATCATTGTTCTTTGAGCGCGGTTCCAGCGTGCCTGCCTGCTGCTACTATGCCACGATGAGAAGGAACACAACCTAGTCTCATCAAACTTTATTTCTTTTTTTTTTCCGTTTGACAGTTTCGTGTTCTGAGTTAAGTTTTGTAACGTCGACCTCGTCTGCGCGTTTGAACTCCAACCAGCCACACAACTCAGCCAACACCCAAGCACGGGCTCCCCAAGACGTCACTTCAGCCACTACTGAACTTCCAGCCAATCAGTGACACCGGGATACCCCTTTCAACGGGAGTCCCTTTCACAGCAAACGAAGGCAACGTATTCCCAGATATTTGTTGTGCTGGTGTATCTAATATAATTTTAACCCCATTGAGGAACTCAATGCGAGCGCTAATTACGTGATTGATGGTTGTTCATGTTTATGCAATTTAACGTATTGCTGTGAACTTGGGATTCCATATTTCCATTCTCTTAAACTCATCTTTCCCTAACTTTTGACCTTCCTGCAACTTGTGTGTGAATGTGTGTGTGCGTTCGTTTATGTGTTAGATTAGTTTATATGTCTTAGATTTATCTAATAAAGCCTTATTCAAATTGAAAAGAGAAGTATCTTGTGTTTTGTGCTTACAGGTTAATGTCTTAAACTGCCGATCTTGTTACTGTGCTAATTGATAGTGTTTTCACTATAGTTTGGATATTAGTATCCAGCGCAGATTTGATGTTAAACGGCTCGTTCACTGAACCGCATGCACGTCTCCGTGAACAGCCGTGAAACAGTGATTCTGTTCAAATTCCCTTTAAAATCTTAAATGATTCCCTTTGAGCTAAATTGACCTGTTTCCCTTACACAACTCCTCCAAGAAGTTTCCCAGTTGACCTGGAGGACGATAAATGACCACAAAGTGAATTTTAACAGGGTGGGTTACAGTAATGGCATGTGATTCAAATTAACCAGTACCTGTAGGTGATGGCTGAAGTTCACATTTCCATTCTTTGGATATAAGGAGACCCGTACCTCCACCCCTCCCAGCCCTAGTAGAGAGGACTGCAGGGGTGGCAGTATCTTCAGATTTGATCCAAGACTCTGTCAGTGCCATGAGGTTGAGACCGGAATGGGTAGCAATAGAGGAAATGAAGTCTGCTTTGTTAACTGCAGACTGGCACTTCATTTGAACAGAAGCACTATTTCAACATTACTGGTCTCAGAAACCTGTAAACTGACAATCTTGAGCATTGAAGCTCAAACATAAGTTTCTGTGCATATAACTCTTCTAACACATTAAAAACTGTCTTACAGCACTGCAAAAACATTGTATTTCTTAAGGCATAAGCATCTTTCAGTTTGGCAAGATTTGCACTGAATATTGAATGAAACAGCTTTCTCTCATAGAGAGACAAGCTTGTGAGCAGATTTGGGCTAGATTTCACTTCATTTGAACAGAAGCACTATTTCAACATTACTGGTCTCAGAAACCTGTAAACTGACAATCTTGAGTATTGAAGCTCAAACATAGGTTTTTGTGCATATAACTTCTAACACATTAAAAACAGTCTGACAGCATTGCAAAAACATTTTATTTCATAAGGCATAAGCATCTTCAACCCATTCTCACTCCAAAGGTGTCAAAAACCGAAGCATGGTCAAGCGCCCCTAGCGTCACTTTTATGACGCCAAATGTGCCTCTCGGCGTCGAATATCGAAGCACTACGACTTTCATTGCTTTCAGTGGGAAACCTTTGGCGTCAGAATTCGACACGAGGACATGAGATGTTTATCGTTATGAAATCACGTTTAAGAAGTGTCATTCAGCACACATCGCGATACTTGCTATCAGTTCCACAGTTTGGGTGAGTAGTGGTTAATACGCTCTTTTAATGCCTTTCATAAAATGTATTCTGTCTTCTTTATTAATCAGATTAGTGCCATATGTTTAATCGCTGTATTATATCGGTCATCCGCTGCTGTCTTTGAGTTTCATTGCGTTTAAATAAATGAACACAGCTGCTAATTAGTGTGATTAAACTCTATCTGTCACGTGACGTGCCATAGACCTTCGATCTGTTTTATATTATTATTAATTTCAGGATCAATGATGTAAGTTGTATTTGTAGTAAAATCATGGTAATCACGACACTTACAATAGTAATAAATGAAATGTGAAGTTAAAACACAGTAAACGGGACATTAGTAACTATAACTGTAGTTTTACTATGGTATATTAATAATCAATACAACAATACAATAATCACCAAACCAGCTATGTTTGTATCACTGTAATGTTATTGTTTTTATGTGCTTTTATATGACAGATATCACAGTAATCATATATTCTGTACCATGCTTTTAATACCTTTTAATGTAAATCCAAAAAAAAATAAAAAAATAAAACATGTATTTTTCCATCTTGCAGTTCATTGATATAAGTTTATATATATATATATATATATATATATATATATATATATATATATATATATATATATATATATATATATTATATCTAAATATTTTGCTCACAGATCATTATTAACATTCTGTATATAATTCAATTTTATTTTCTCTCCCCTTTTTTATTATTTTTATTTTTAGCTGAAAAGATGTAAAGGAAGCCCAGTGGTGTTTCTGGAGAGGGATTCCTTCAGAAATGGAGAAGACAGAAAGCTGCGGAGGCAGATATTTGCAGCAGTAAGTTTGTGATAGTTTGTCCCTTTTATCAAACATTCCTGCTGTTATAATTTGTACAGCATTTGTTGTTTCTTAAACTGTTGCACTGTCCAAATACCCACACTTGCCATCTTTGCACTTGACCACCTGATTACTTATTTGACTACTTTCCTGTATTTGGCCTAGTGTTCAAGTGAGCATGAAGACCACAAGTGTGTGTCGAACTTTTCATGACCTGATGACTGTGTTTCCCAATCCTGATCCTGGAGAACCCCAGCACTGCACGGTTTTGGTGTCTCTTTTATCTGCCTTGGAGTTTTCACTGATGAGCTGATGAGTTGAATCAGGTGTTTTGAATAGGGAGACATCTCAAATGTGCAGTGTTGGGGTTCTCCAGGACCAGGATTGGGAGCCACTGCCTTATGGGACACTTATGTGTTTACAGAGATTTTTAATATCTAATTATCAATATTTCACATACTGTACATTGGACAGCTTTCCGTGACATCTTGTGAGATCTCGGCAAAAAGTCTGACAATTCATTCCAAAACATGATGCATGATGGGATACACTAAGCTTTGTATAGCGCTCCAGAGCAGTATTGGAGAGGTTTAGTGTGTGTTAAGGACGCTGTGCTTTGGCATTATTAAGACCGGGGACAGTCTCGTTCACACACTGTCACGTACACACACTCTCAAGTGGCCAAGACTGCAAGTGTGGGTATCTGGACAGGGTCAAAGTCTTTAAAATTTTCCTTAAAGACAGTCGCACATCACAGTCTTAATAATCCAGTTTAACACTTGTATGATATTGTACAAGCCCCAGGACGGTCTCATCTGACACTATCAAAATAATTCATATGACTATAGCTTGCTATTAATTACTTGCTTTCAATAATGGATGAATTTAACATTTAATTATACAGCATCTTTACAGAGGCTGCTTTTATGGTCTAAACAGAACACAGTGTAATGTATAAGTTGAATGTAATGTAATATTTCCTTCCTTTCTGTCTTACAGGATTGTTTGTAGATAAGAGTAGTTCTCCATCATGCACAAGGACTCACCTCGTTAACTCTTTATCCCCCGCACACACAGAAATGGTCCCTGGATCAGTGATTAGACTTTGCATTGGTTTGATTTTTGCAGAAGATGTAACTTTTTTTTTAATTATAAGCTCATAAAGAATACATTACAGAACCAGTGATAAAAACAATAGTTAAAAATAGTATTTTTCGTATTGATAAAGCATTTGGTTCTCTTTTTCAAGCTTCATACAGTAAACTTTTTAGACTTTAATTAAGAGTTTTAGTAAAGGAGATATTCATACACAGTCATCCCCTAGCTCCGGTCATGAAGTGAATTCATGATGTTATTGTCAAAGCTAGCAGGTGTTTGTTTTCCTGAACACTTTCTCTGTCTTTCATTGTTCAGACAATCAGTGTTTATTTGATGCTGTGCTGATAGTTTTATAGATGATATTGCACACTTGACATGCATGTATTCATGGTGTTTTTTTGTGAGTTTGAAACATTTACATTGTGTTGTTGTATAACATTTTGGTCAATTAAATTTTTAAGAAAATTTATATTTTTCCAGTGTTCTCTGAAAGACATACTGTATTTACTGTTTTGTTTTTTAATAAAAGCATTTTCATTTGCATACTGAAAATAGTTAATGTTTACAACATAACTGCCTTTTTATTCTTTATGGTGGCAAAAACGAGCTTGGTGACAGAGGATGCAGTGTAGTAATTTGGGAATGTTGTCTTTAAATGAGTTTGACATATCAATAAATAATGGAAGATCCTTACAAAAATATGCATGTTTATTATGCTTTATGTATTTATTTGTTCATTCATTCATTCATTCATTTATAATTTCTGTTTTTATTCCTAGAGTTCAAATGGTAGAGAATGGTAAATCACAGAAACACAAATGTGAACAATTTTAACTTTAAAACACAATGTAATATACAATGTAAATTTTAGAAGCACATCATTTGATTAGTAAATATATTTGTCTTTGGTCAAAAAAAAATTAAAATCTTAAAAATGTGTCTTATATTTAATGAGAGGAATCTATCTGTTGGATACAACTGCGACTGCTGGGCATGTGCACATCAATCTTGCCCAATTTTTGTCAAGCTGAACAACGGAGGAAGGTGAAGACGTTAATAAAACAGAATCTAATAAGTAGCAAGCTTAATCTATTGTTAACCGAATCTATCCCTTCAGCCGAAAAACGAAAGACATCGGTCATAAATGGATAAGGAAGTGTGACGCTGCTGCTCAGCTTTGATGTCATTGGCTATGAATTTTCAGGACAGTCTGTGGTTGGACTATCTTTTAACCCATATTAAACAGCGCATCATGTTAAAAAGTATGTTTTGCTGCTATCATCACATTAGTAATATATTAAGTCAACAATGAAGTGTTGCTTGAAAAAAAATGACATCTTTAGCGAGATACTATCCCTAACCCTAAGCATAACTTCAATGAACTACAAAAAACAGCCCCCTAGTGTTGCCTTTCCATAGATAGAACGACGGAGGCTTGTGGGTAATGTAGTTTAAAACTTTTTATTAACGAAACGAAATAAATTATTTATTTTAAGGAAAACTGGATTATCTAAATATGTTCATTGTGCAAACCTCTATGATATATTTGAGAGGCAGGCTGAAATGTGGTATTTTACAGTGAGCAATATTTAAAATGCCTTTATGCCAGCTTTCCATTTATTTCTGAAAACTGAGCTCAACATTATTTTATCAGCATAGCATAAGTAATAATACTGCCCATTTTCTCTTTGATTCGTTAATTGGACTCTGATTTACAGCTATTTGAAAAGTACAGTTTTGGGGTCTTCCGGGGGGTGCTACTGGGCCCCTGCCGGTAGAAGGGCAGTAAAACCTACATATATGTATTCTCCTCATCATGGACAACAAACTGAGCTGAGTCACATTTATATCTCACAGTTTTCACAGTCCTCTGTTTTCTATTCTATTCATCATGGCTATTATACCTTTTGACAGGACATTGTGAGGCCATCTGATGAAACATGGAAAAATTAGAAAGAAATGATTTAATAATGAAAATAATAGATTATTTCTTTGATTTTTGAAGTAAATGGCAAGAAATATAATGGATGAACCTGCAACAACTTGCCTTTATCTATTCCCCAATGTAAAGCAGTAATCAAGGACAATGTATACACATTGTGATACTTCACTATTACACAAGGACAAATTCATGCAGTGCTAAGAATATTAATATATATATATATACAACTAATTAGCAAAAAATCAGTGTAAAAATGTCCTCCTCACCCCCGTATCTTGCTCCTCAGGTGCTGGACATCAGTAATGTGCATGCTCTTGGTTTTAATGCAGTACAAGATCCACGTTGATCATTCCTGCTACATTCTCAGTTATCCCTCAAGTGTTTGTAACAATAAAGTCCATGGCACCATCTTGTAATGCAGAATAATTAATCTCGTAACTCCCTTTATTTCACAAAAAAATTGCATATTTGCTACTAATATATAAAAAATTACTTTCTGGTGTACTGATGTCCCAGATGTTATTAATCCGATCAAAAATGTTTATGTCATAAATAAAAAATAATCCCAATAAATAATATGTAGTTTTTCCAAGTCTAAAATAAACACATATTAGCCTACCTAGTAAAATTATGTATTTACCAAGAATCTTCAGAACACAATATTCACCATTTTCATTTTATTGAAGCATAGACTATAAAGTTGATAAAGTAGCATCAAGATGAATAAGATTCAATGAAAATAATTATCATCAAAAATACATTAACCTCATATATAAATCAGTTCACACAGATAAGTGATGAAATGGCCTTAAAAGTCACACAGTCCCATTCAGTCAACTGTGACACAGATCATGTGATACATATAAGACATGTGATACTGTTTCAGAAAATAATGATTCCCATCATTACATCTAAACTGGTTTCATCTCCCCATCATGATCTTCTTCTCTCGTGTCTGGAAACAGTTTGTGGTTGATATCCAGCACTGATGTGCTGTAGCTTGTTCTCAGCCAGAGGATCTCTCAGTCCTAACATCCCAGACCTGGTCAAAGTGAAACAAACAATCCAGATGAAGTTGTTTAATGGACAGTGAGCTCAGCTTATGTTCTGTGTGATTTTAGCAGGGTGAGCAACTATGACCCTTGTAGTACTGTACACTTACCATTCTTCAAGCTGCTTTAAGACATTTTGAGAAGCTTTTTCTCTGAAGACAATTTACCACATCCTCTTCTTTCACTCCTTTCAAGAGCATCACTTGGTCAAAACCCCTCATTTGGCTGATGAGATCATCTGTACAAATTAAAATACTGCAATAAAAATGTCATTCTGCAAGAATTAAGAAAAAGTTACAGAGGCAAAGGTCTTGCTCATGAGACTCCATTAGCATGTGTAGTTCTCAGAGACTCTAGAATTCATCTATTGTTGCAGTAAATGTGTTTTCTTCCTCTAGAATCTTTCTCCAAAGTTCCTGACTTCTCTCACAAATGTGTTTTAGTCTTTGCAGTGTAAGGCCTTGCTTCAAACCAATCAACTATCAATTCACAATTTTTAACATAACATTTACAAAACAATTAAATAATGTAAATTGGTGTTTATATCAACTAAACCAATTTCATGATACTTGTCTACTTTTAAAACAGGTGGTGTGTTTTTAAAAACATAATATTAAAAATGTCCAGTCACACTTTGCTAACATGCTGTAATTGTAATAGTATAAAAAGAAATCAAGGCTGACATGAACAGTTCTTTGAGAGATCATTATAAAATGTTGTATAACACAGCATTGCTTCAACACACACATACCAGTGGACTTCTGCTTGTTTAAGCACAAGATGGCCATTTTCACTCCTCATCCTGAGCAAATCATTTCCTTGGTCTTCCTTCTCTTCTGTGAAACAAGATAATCTCTGCTTAATCTGTGTGAAATTAATATTGCTCATTAAACATAATTAAGTTAATTTAAAGTAAGATTCAGACCAGAGCATTTGATGAGTAAATGTTGATTAAAAAATATTCTAAACAAATGTACCTGGGAAGAGCTGATCATGGCAAGATTCGCTGAGACTCAGTAATAGCTCTTTTAGTTTTTAGGAAGGTTTGTGAGGGTTGGCTCTTAAAATAGCTGTTGAGCTCGATATTTTATACCTGAAAAAGAAGAACAGCAGTATCTGCAAAAAATCCTGTAAGACAGAAAGAAGGAAATATTATTAATTACGTGCATCTTGTACATTACACCTCTGTAAAGATGCTGTATAATTAAATGTTAAATGCATCCATTATTGAAAGCAAGTAATTAATAGCAAGCTATAGTCATATGAATTATTCTGATAGTGTCAGATGAGACCGTCCTGGGGCTTGTACAATATCATACAAGTGTTAAACTGGATTATTAAGACTGTGATGTGCGGCTGTGTTTAGGGATCATTTTTAAGACTTTGACCCTGTCCAGATACCCACACTTGCAGTATTGGCCACTTGAGAGTGTGTGTACGTGACAGTGTGTGAACGAGACTGTCCCCAGTCTTAATAATGCCAAAGCACAGCGTTCTTAACACACACTAAACCTCTCCAATACTGCTCCGGAGCGCTATACAAAGCTTAGTGTATCCCATCATGCATCATGTTTTGGAATGAATTGTCAGACTTTTTGCCGAGATCTCACAAGATGTCACGGAAAGCTGTCCAATGTACAGTATGTGAAATATTGATAATTAGATATTAAAAATCTCTGTAAACACATAAGTGTCCCATAAGGCAGTGGCTCCCAATCCTGGTCCTGGAGAACCCCAACACTGCACATTTGAGATGTCTCCCTATTCAAACACACCTGATTCAACTCATCAGCTCATCAGTGAAGACTCCAAGGCAGATAAAAGAGACACCAAAACCGTGCAGTGCTGGGGTTCTCCAGGATCAGGATTGGGAAACACAGTTATCAGGTCATGAAAAGTTCGACACACACTTGTGGTCTTCATGCTCACTTGAACACTAGGCCAAATACAGGAAAGACTTCAAATAAGTAATCAGGTGGTCAAGTGCAAAGATGGCAAGTGTGGGTATTTGGACAGTTCAACAGTTTAAGAAACAACAAATGCTGTACAAATTATAACAGCAGGAATGTTTGATAAAAGGGACAAACTATCACAGACTTACTGCTGCAAATATCTGCCTCCGCAGCTTTCTGTCTTCTCCATTTCTGAAGGAATCCCTCTCCAGAAACACCACTGGGCTTCCTTTACGTCTGTTCAGCTAACAATAAAAATAAAAATAAAAATATATATAGCTGCAAGCAGCGATGTCGGGCTCAAGCCATCAGTGCAACGCCACCCCGGTGGCATCAGGATAACTGTGCCCAGCGGGCATAAGCATTTACAGTAACCCCACTGACAATCAAGTTTTAAGGGATGCGGCAGTTAAAGGGTTAATCCGACCAATCTAGACTTTGAAATCACATACACAGAACAATATATATAACTTTAGTAACACTTTATTTTAATATTTATAAAAAATGTATAAGGTGTGCATTGTAGCTGACACCTATATGAACACATTACAATTGTTTTATGACTGCAAGTCTTTCTTCTCAAATGCTATTGAGCTTCAAATTTGCATTTGAGCCCATGTGAAAAAGTAGCATAATTTACATATGACTTACAGTTTGTTGTAATAAATATCAAACATTCAATTTAATTGTGCATTATAGCTGTCACCTAGATGAACAATTACAGTTGTTTTTATGACTGTAAGTCATTCTCTTCAAATGCTACTGACGTTAGAAAAGTGTATAACAATATCACATGTAACTTTAGAGACCGGCCCTAAATTTGAGACTCTAGAAAGTCCAATGTCAAGACAACTTTATGCCTGTTTTATTTTCTTTAGTTTTCTTTTCTCTGTGCCGGATTGCTGATGTCCTATACCCAGGCATAGATGTCCATCCATCAATTACGAACATTCAGCCGCAAACATGAGGTGTGAGCGGTCGCGAGCGCGGATGGGAGAATGGCGCATGTTTTTTTTTGTTTTTTTGAGCAACTGGGATGGTGCCCCCTCTGGGAGTTGGTGCCCTACGAAGACTGCATACTATGCATATAGGGAGCGGCGGTACAATCTCGAAGATATATTCCTCAAACCATCTTACAAGAGGAGGTGATGCTAATCCTTCAAGAATCGCATAAAAGCTATTCAAGTGTACAGTTTCCTTTTATTGCATCTTGAAATAAATATTTCTGAATTCTGAATCAAACTGGGTTGTGTTTATTTATTTATTTTATAAGACAACTGAGACTTTAATCTCCTTTGTAATATATGTGCTTTTAAACCAAGAACAATTTATTTATAGATGTATTACTGCTTAATAATGACTATTATTAAGGGAAAAGGCTTTATAATCATGAACTATTTACTAATGCTTAGCTAATGAGTGCAATTATTATAAAGTGTTACCATTGCATATACTAATGTTAACAAATTAGACATTATTTTACAGTGTTACCAAATCCTTAAATAATGTATTAGTGTTTTGTAATGATTTTAATGACCTATAAGCATTTGTGAAATAGTTTTGCTTGCATTGCAGCTTTATCTGTCAGTTGAAGAGTTTTACTGTTACATCCATGAGATTAATAAATGTCATGTCACGTCACAGGTTGTCATAGGTCAGTATCAAATGAGTTTGAAATTATTATTTGCAGCACAAATTAGGGTTCTTAGGATGTTTTTAAATCCCTAAAACTGTCAGAAAAGGATAGGCCTAAGAGATTTCTTAACCTGTAATGAAAGGAAAAAACACCACCATTAGCAACAACAAAAACAATAACAATTTAAAATACAGATTTTTTTTTTCTTCTGATTATTAAAGGGATGATTAGGTCTCTCTCTCTCTCTCTCTGCCAGACAGCCCCTCCCTACAGTCCACACACACTGTCACAGTCACCAACCCCCTCACACTCCCCCTCCCTCTCCCCCTCCCTTCCCTCACACAGACAGGGTGGCCAGAGTGAGATCATGTAAGTTGAGAAGTCTGACAGTCTTTTAATTTTCTTTTATCCATACAGTGTTGTAAAGTCGTGAAACTATGCATATTTCCTCAGAATGATTTGATCTTTGTATGAAAAAATGCTTTGAAGTGTTTGGAAGCTGCAATTTAAACATACAAGACAATTAATGTTTCCCTTTTTACTGTCATTTCAAAAATTCACCACGACAAAACCGTTCAAGCTAAACAAAATCCGTTCGCAATTTAAGTTCCTCAATGGTTTTTCTTAATGTAGACAAAGTTTGGTGTGTATAGTGTACTTCCCCTGGGAGGAGTATGCATTAATTCACAAAAGAAAATTCCCAAAACTCCATATTCAAGTCAAAATAGCCAACTTCCTGTTGGTCGTAGCTTATGACTGCGAATTAGAAAGTTGTCCGTCTTGATAAGAACAATTTATGTACCAAGTTTGGTGTCTGTAGCTAAAACTAATCCCCCCACTTTTGACAAAAGGTGGCGCTATAGAGTGCCTCTTCCACGCCCTTTTAAAAGCTTTTGCCATGGTCTAGCTATCTTTAATACTGATATCTGTTTCGAGTTTCATGTAAATCTGAGCTAGTTATCTGCCTAAAAATCACCAGAACAGAACATTCAAGTTTGACACGTTGCCATGGCAACACTATATTAGATATAAATATCCCCATGACAGATTGTCTTCGGCCGTGTTTTGTCATTATTCTGATGAAGTTTGAAGCAAATCAAGTAAAAATAAGATGCTGAATTCAAAGCGTTCTGAAAATGATTCACTTCCTGCTGCCAGTTGGTGGCGCTATAACTTTGACTCCTAAAAGTCACATATATACGATCGGTATCATACAACGAACAAACCAATTAAGTTTAATCAAATTCGGCAAATGTATGTGGATGTTATTATACATTTCCTGTTTCTCATTTCTCGCCATAATTTCAACGCCTCACCACGGGCAAACCGTTCGAGATATCAAAAATCTCTTCGCAATTTAGCATCCCCAATGTCTTGAGATCGTGTTCACCGAGTTTTGTGGTGAACGGGTGGAGTTCCTCAGAGGAGTATATCAAATTCCAGAGCATGTGTTTTTCATAAAACCCTAAATAGCCAACTTCCTGTTGGGCGGAGCTTATGACATGCAGTGTGAAAGTTGTTTGGTTTGATGAGTTATATATATGTACCAAGTTTTAAATGTATACGTGCAAGTATGCATGATATATGGCCCTCGGTACTACAGGGGGCGCTGTAGAGCCCCTGTGCCACGCCCGTGTATCAGACTCTGCCCGGCCCTAATGGCCGCAGGTTCCAAGGTGTGTGCCAATTTTCAAGAGTTTTTGAGCATGTTAAGGACCCCAAAAGCCCCCGAAACCTTCGAAAAAAATTAGAAGAATAAAAAAAAAAAAAAAAAAAAAAAAAAAACTAAAAAAAATAATAATCCTAAGGAAAACAATAGGGCTCTCGCCCTCCAGGCTTGAGCCCTAATAAAAAAGGGGAGAGAAAATAAAATTTAATTACATACAGAATGTTAATAATGATCTGTGAGCAAAATATTTAGATATAATATATATATATATATATATATATATATATATATATATATATATATATATATATATAAACTGATTTGAATGAACTGCAAGATGGAAAAATACGTTTTATTATTCATTTATTTTTTATTTGATTTTTTTTTTTTTTTTGGATTTACATTAAGAGGTATTAAAAGCATGGTACAGAACATATGATTACTGTGATATCTGTCATATAAAAGCACATAAAAACACTAACATCAGAATCAGAATCAGAATCAGAAAGAGCTTTATTGCCAAGTATGTTTGCGCATACAAGGAATTTGTTTTAGTGACATAAGCTTCCAGTACACAGAGACACCAACACACAGACAAAAAAAATATATATATATGTAGCCAAATAAATAAGTGTATAAACAATTGTGCTATAAATGATAATGGGATAGGATTGAAAAAGATGCAGGGATGTACTAGGATGGAGGGGTAACAAATAAATATAAGGATGTTGCACTTTTGTTTGCATAAGCATAAGTGGGGAACATTTAACTGTTCATGAGGTAGCCTGGGGAAAGAAACTGTTTTTGTTCCTTGCTGTTCTGGTATTTGCGGCTCTGAGACGCCGGCCAGATGGCAAAAGTTCAAAAATGGGGTGACTTGGATGTGAGGGATCCAGAGTGATTTTATGAGCCCTTTTCCTCACTCTGGATGTATACAGTTCTTGAAGGGTGGGCAGGGGAGCACCAATAATCCTTTCAGCAGTCCGAACAGTTCTCTGTAGTCTTCTGATGTCCTATTTTGTTGCTGAGCCAAACCAGACAGTTATAGAAGTACACAGTACAGACTCAATGACGGCTGAGTAGAACTGTTTCAGCAGCTCCTGTGGCAAGTTAAACTTCCTCAGCTGGCAAAGGAAATACAACCTTTGTTGGGCCTTTTTTTACAATGGAGTCAATGTGATTGTCCCACTTCAGGTCCTGAGAGATGGTGGTTCCCAGGAATCTGAATGACTCCACTGCAGTCACAGTGCTGTTCATGATGGTGAGTGGGGAAAGTGCAGGGGGGTTTCTCCTGAAGTCCACGATCATCTCCACTGTTTTGAGCGTGTTCAGCTCCAGGTTGTTAAGACTGCACCAGACAGCCAGCTGCTCAACCTCTTGTCTGTAAGCAGACTCATCACCGTCCTGGATGAGGCCGATGACTGTAGTGTCGTCTGCAAACTTCAGGAGCTTGACAGAGGGGTCTTTAGAGGTGCAGTCGTTGGTGTAAAGGGAGAAGAGCAGAGGGGAGAGAACACATCCCTGAGGGGCACCAGTGTTGGTGGAGCAGCTGTTTGATGTGAATTTCCCCAGTCTCACTAACTGTTGCCTATCTGTCAGAAAGCTGGTGATCCACCGACAGATAGAGCTAGGAACAGAGAGCTGGGTCAGTTTGGTCTGGAGGGTTGTTGGGATGATGGTGTTGAAAGCCGAACTAAAGTCCACAAACAGGATCCTCACATAAGTCCCTGTTTTGTCCAGATGTTGCAGGATGAAGTGCAATCCTATGTTGATTGCATCATCCACGGACCTGTTTGCTCGGTAAGCAAACTGCAGGGGGTCCAGTAAGGGTCCAGTGATGTCCTTCAGATAACCCAGAACCAGTTTTTCAAACGACTTCATGATGACAGATGTTAGAGCCACAGGCCTGTAGTCGTTAAGTCCTGTTATCTTGGGTTTCTTTGGGATGGGGATGATGGTGGAGCGTTTGAAGCAGGAAGGTACTTCACACAACTCCAGGGATCTGTTGAAGATCTGTGAAAAGATGGGGGCCAGCTGGTCAGCACAGATTTTCAGACAGGCTGGTGTAACACCATCTGGGCCTGGTGCTTTTCTTCTTTTGTTCTTCTTGAAGACCTGGCGCACATCATCTTCACAGATTTGAAGAGCAGTAGGTGTGGAACGGGGGATTGCAGGAGGTGTTAATGGTTGTGCAGGGAGATGGTCAGAATGGGTGTTGGGGGTTTCAAATCTGCAATAAAACTCATTCAGGTCGTTAGCAAGCCGTTGATTAGCCTCAGTGCAAGGGGATGGTGTCTTGTAGTTTGTGATGGCCCTCAGTCCTCTCCAAACTGAAGTTGAGTCGTTGGAAGAAAACTGGTCTTCCAACTTTTTAGCGTAGGTCTTTTTAGCCGCTCTGATCTCTTTGTTCAGTGTGTTCCTAGCCTGATTGTACAAGACCCTGTCCCCATTTCTGTAGGCATCCTCTTTGGCCTGACGAAGATGTCTGAGTTTTACTGTAAACCATGGCTTATCGTTGTTGAATGTTAAATAAGTCCTGGTAGGAATGCAAACATCCTCACAGAAACTAATATAGGATGTTACAGTCTCTGTGAGTTCGTCCAGATCGGTGGTAGCAGCTTCAAAAACACTCCAATCAGTGAGGTCAAAACAAGATTGTAAATCCTGCTCCGTTTCGCTGGTCCATCTCTTCACAGTCCTTACTACAGGTTTAGCAGATTTAAGTTTCTGTTTGTAGGATGGTATAAGATGAATCAGACAGTGATCAGAACATCCCAAAGCTGCTCGTGGAACAGAGTGATATGCGTCCTTTATTGTGGTGTAGCAGTGATCCAATATATTACTGTCTCTGGTGGGACATGTAACATGCTGTCTGTATTTTGGCAGTTCACGGGAGAGATTGGCTTTATTAAAGTCCCCAAGAATGATTAAAACAGAGTCCAGGTGTTGTTCTGTCTCTGTGATCTGATCAGCGAGTTTCTGTAAAGCTGAGCTCACGTGTGCTTGCGGATGGATGTAAACACTAACCAGAATGAACGAGTGAAACTCCCGCGGCGAATAGAACGGCTTGCAACATTACAGTTATACAAACATAGCTGGTTTGGTGATTATTGTATTGTTGTATTGATTATTAATATATCATAGTAAAACTACAGTTATAGTTACTAATGTCCCGTTTACTGTGTTTTAACTTCACATTTAATTTATTACTATTGTAAGTGTCGTGATTACCATGATTTTACTACAAATACAACTTACATCATTGATCCTGAAATTAATAATAATATAAAACGGATCGAAGGTCTATGGCACGTCACGTGACAGATAGAGTTTAATCACACTAATTAGCAGCTGTGTTCATTTATTTAAACGCAATGAAACTCAAAGACAGCAGCGGATGACCGATATAATACAGCGATTAAACATATGGCACTAATCTGATTAATAAAGAAGACAGAATACATTTTATAAAAGGCATTAAAAGAGCGTATTAACGACTATTCACCCAAACTGTGGAAAATGATAGCAAGTATCGCGATGTGTGCTGAATGAGACTTCTTGAACATGAGCGATAAACATCTCATGTCCTAGTGTCGAATTCTGACGCCAAAAGTTTCCCACTGAAAGCAATGAAGGTCGTAGTGCTTCAATATTCGACGTCGAGAGGCACATTTGGCGTCATAAAAGTGACGCTAGGGGCGCTTGACCATGCTTCGGTTTTTGACGCCTTTGGAGTGAGAATGGGTTGGTATCTTTCAAGATTTGCACTGAATATTGAATGAAGCAGCTTTCTCTGATAGAGAGACAAGCTTTGGAGCAGATTTGGGCTAGATTTAACTTCATTTGAACAGAAGCACTATTTCAACATTATTAGTCTCAGAAACATGAAAACTGACAAACCTGAGCATTGAAGCTCGAACATAAGTTTTTGTGCACATAACTTCTAACACATTAAAAACAATCTTTCAGCATTGCAAAAACATTGTATTTCATAAGGCATAAGCATCTTTCAGTTTGGCAATATTTGCACTGAATATTGAATGAAGCAACTTTCTCTAATCGAGATAGCAGCTTTTGAGGAGATTTGGGCTAGTTTTCACTTCATTTTAACAAAAGCACTATTTCAACATTATTAGTCTCAGAAACATGAAAACTGACAAACCTGAGCATTGAAGCTCGAACATAAGTTTTTGTGCACATAACTTCTAACACATTAAAAACTGTCTTACAGCATTGCAAAAAACATTGTATTTCATAAGACACAAGCATCTTTCAGTTTGGCAAGATTTGCACTGAACAGTGAATGAATTAGCTTTATCTCACAGAGAGAAAAGCTTTTGAGCAGATTTGGGCTAGTTTTCACTTCATTTGAACAGAAGCACTATTTCAACATTATTAGTCTCAGAAAAATGAAAACTGACAAACCTGAGCATTGAAGCTCGAACATAAGTTTTTGTACATATAAATTCTAACAAATTAAAAACTGTCTTACAGCACTGCAAAAACACTGTATTTCATAGGACATAAGTATCTTTCAGTTTGGCAAGTATTGAACTAAACATTGAATGAAGCAGCTTTCTCTAATTGAGAAAGCAGCTTTTGAGCAGATTTGGGCTAGTTTTCACTTCATTTTAACAAGCACTATTTCAACATTACTGGTCTCAGAAACCTGCAAACTGACAACCTTGAGCATTGAAGCTCAAACATAAGTTTTTGTGCATATAACTTCTAACAAATTAAAAACTGTCTTACAGCATTGCAAAAACATTGTATTTCTTAAGGTATAAGCATCTTTCAGTTTGGCAAGATTTGCACTGGATATTGAATGAAGCCGCTCTCTATGATAGAGAGACAAGCTTTTGAGCAGATTTGGGCTAGATTTCACTTTATTTGAACAGAAGCACTATTACAACATTACTGGTCTCAGAAACTTGTAAACTGACAATCTTGAGCATTGAAGCTCAAACATAAGTTTTTGTGCACATAACTTCTAACACATTAAAAACAATCTTTCAGCATTGCAAAAACATTGTATTTCATAAGGCATAAGCATCTTTCAGTTTGGCAATATTTGCACTGAATATTGAATGAAGCAACTTTCTCTAATCGAGATAGCAGCTTTTGAGGAGATTTGGGCTAGTTTTCACTTCATTTTAACAAAAGCACTATTTCAACATTATTAGTCTCAGAAACATGAAAACTGACAAACCTGAGCATTGAAGCTCGAACATAAGTTTTTGTGCACATAACTTCTAACACATTAAAAACTGTCTTACAGCATTGCAAAAAACATTGTATTTCATAAGACACAAGCATCTTTCAGTTTGGCAAGATTTGCACTGTACAGTGAATGAATTAGCTTTATCTCACAGAGAGAAAAGCTTTTGAGCAGATTTGGGCTAGTTTTCACTTCATTTGAACAGAAGCACTATTTCAACATTATTAGTCTCAGAAAAATGAAAACTGACAAACCTGAGCATTGAAGCTCGAACATAAGTTTTTGTACATATAAATTCTAACAAATTAAAAACTGTCTTACAGCACTGCAAAAACACTGTATTTCATAGGACATAAGTATCTTTCAGTTTGGCAAGTATTGAACTAAACATTGAATGAAGCAGCTTTCTCTAATTGAGAAAGCAGCTTTTGAGCAGATTTGGGCTAGTTTTCACTTCATTTTAACAGAAGCACTATTTCAACATTACTGGTCTCAGACACCTGCAAACTGACAACCTTGAGCATTGAAGCTCAAACATAAGTTTTTGTGCATATAACTTCTAACACATTAAAAACTGTCTTACAGCATTGCAAAAACATTGTATTTCTTAAGGTATAAGCATCTTTCAGTTTGGCAAGATTTGCACTGGATATTGAATGAAGCCGCTCTCTATGATAGAGAGACAAGCTTTTGAGCAGATTTGGGCTAGATTTAACTTCATTTGAACAGAAGCACTATTTCAACATTATTAGTCTCAGAAACATGAAAACTGACAAACCTGAGCATTGAAGCTCGAACATAAGTTTTTGTGCACATAACTTCTAACACATTAAAAACAATCTTTCAGCATTGCAAAAACATTGTATTTCATAAGACATAAGCATCTTTCAGTTTGGCAATATTTGCACTGAATATTGAATGAAGCAACTTTCTCTAATCGAGATAGCAGCTTTTGAGGAGATTTGGGCTAGTTTTCACTTCATTTTAACAAAAGCACTATTTCAACATTATTAGTCTCAGAAACATGAAAACTGACAAACCTGAGCATTGAAGCTCGAACATAAGTTTTTGTGCACATAACTTCTAACACATTAAAAACTGTCTTACAGCATTGCAAAAAAACATTGTATTTCATAAGACACAAGCATCTTTCAGTTTGGCAAGATTTGCACTGAACAGTGAATGAATTAGCTTTATCTCACAGAGAGAAAAGCTTTTGAGCAGATTTGGGCTAGTTTTCACTTCATTTGAACAGAAGCACTATTTCAACATTATTAGTCTCAGAAAAATGAAAACTGACAAACCTGAGCATTGAAGCTCGAACATAAGTTTTTGTACATATAAATTCTAACAAATTAAAAACTGTCTTACAGCACTGCAAAAACACTGTATTTCATAGGACATAAGTATCTTTCAGTTTGGCAAGTATTGAACTAAACATTGAATGAAGCAGCTTTCTCTAATTGAGAAAGCAGCTTTTGAGCAGATTTGGGCTAGTTTTCACTTCATTTTAACAGAAGCACTATTTCAACATTACTGGTCTCAGAAACCTGCAAACTGACAACCTTGAGCATTGAAGCTCAAACATAAGTTTTTGTGCATATAACTTCTAACAAATTGAAAACTGTCTTACAGCATTGCAAAAACATTGTATTTCTTAAGGTATAAGCATCTTTCAGTTTGGCAAGATTTGCACTGGATATTGAATGAAGCCGCTCTCTATGATAGAGAGACAAGCTTTTGAGCAGATTTGGGCTAGATTTCACTTTATTTGAACAGAAGCACTATTACAACATTACTGGTCTCAGAAACTTGTAAACTGACAATCTTGAGCATTGAAGCTCAAACATAAGTTTTTGTGCATATAACTTCTAACACATTAAAAACTGTCTTACAGCATTGCAAAAACATTGTATTTCATAAGACACAAGCATCTTTCACGATTTGCACTGAATACTGAATGAAGCCGCTTTTCTATGATAGAGAGACAAGCTTTTGAGCAGATTTGGGCTAGATTTCACTGCATTTGAACAGAAGCACTATTTCAACATTACTGGTCTCAGAAACCTGTAACCTGACAATCTTGAGCATTGAAGCTCAAACTTTAGTTTTTGTGCATATTAGGGATGGGCATGATTAATCGACGATCGATAATTGATCGTTAAGATTTCCCTCGATCATGTTAATTTGTTATCGATTAATCTAAAGCATTTTTTTTTAATCTAATGCAGGTTGCGTTGCGTAGTACGAGTCTTGAAGCAATTAAATGAATTTCACTGTGTGGCAGCAATTAAATATTTTACCACCAGGGTGCAATATTTGACACCCTACTCGGTTATCTGTGATCTTCCGTTTTGATTTCAAAGAATAATCATGAAGATGTCACGGCGAAGTGTGGCGTGGGACCATTTTGATTTAAAAAGCGAACTAGTTAACTGCAAACATTGCAATGGGGTGTTTAAGTACAACTCGGCCACGACTCAAATGATGTACCTGTGCATCCCGGCAACGTCATTTCCCTCAGAGCGGGTGTTTTCGGCGGCTGGACTGACGGTCACCATGGTTGCGGTCGCGTCTGACACCAGATCATGTCAACATGCTTATACGGTATTTCTCAGCACAAATTCGTAGACTCGTGCAGAAGTTGTATGCTAGTTATTAAAGTTAGTTATTTTTCATGAGGCTTTAAGTAGCATAATTTGTTACGTTAGCGTAATTGTTAGTGTAACAACAATGAGTTTTACAGAATAATTAACTCAAATGATATATAGGGAATTTGAATAATTAATCAGGAATATGATTAATTTATATCTCAGATGACAGTTACATTAAATTTGATTGATTATGAAAAATAGCTCAATTGCCTATACCAATAAATAATCACAGGGCACTGTAACTTACTCATTAATATGTCAATATTCCATTCTTCATACCAGTTATTATATGTCCAGCAAACCACTGTTGACCTATAAATTTTCAATAAAGTTATCACGCCTTATAATTCAAGGAAAAGTATTCTCTGGCCATGAAAATATTGTCCTATCCTTATGATAAATTTAGTTTCTAAATTTAGAGCTTGTAGCTATAGATCAGACATCTCAGTGACTCATAATGTGAGTGGGGTGGAGTCCAAGCCAATCGTCAGTATATGGGTTTTTAATAATTAAACTAGTAATACATCAAACTACAAATCACACAGAGTAAATATGCGTACGACAATACAAACAGTAAGCTTTACAAGACATAACTGAATCCAAATAAAAGAGAGAGAGAGAGAGAGAGAGAGAGAAAAAATAGAATGAGATCACATAAGGAGCTCAGGTATGGAAATCATAGTCAGTAACTTTTGGAAGCCAACAACGATCAGATCACAGCAATAATTTAAAGCAGCATTTAAATCTCCATAGAGAAAGTGATACTTGCAAAGTGTCCAATGTGCATGAGCTGGACATCGGGGCGCGCTGGATCTTTTGAAACCGGCGTGCGCGTGCTGGAGACCGGCGCACGCTGGAGCACGTGGTCTTTTGTTCTGTCCTCACGCGGTATTTGAAAGGTTCAACAAACAATGTTCCAGAATTCGTCTTCCTTGCGTGGAGAGGCGAATAGTTGAATAAACTTAGTAAAGAAAAGAAAAGAAACAACAAAAACGAAAGCTTCCAAAGGAGCCATTAAAATGGCTTTTTCTCTCAGCCCCTGTGCTGAGGGGGTTTGCGCTATGAGCAACGTTGGTCGCACAGGAGAGCAGCGTGTCCGAGAACGGAGAAGGAGAAGAAGAGAGAGGGCGGACCTTGTTCGGTCGTTCTTATGGCTTGAAATGGTTCATGCCCCTTTTTCACGTAAACAGCCAATGAAAGTCCACGATCTGAAGCGGAGGGAAAAGTTCCTTTGTCTCTGTGGAGACAACCCCCTGGAGATCTAGGGCTTGTCCAAATTCCAGGGATTATTCTAGCAAGTTTGTAATTCAGATTACATACATTTTTCATTACTTTGCTCTAGATAAATGGGTCTGTCAGAGCATGACGATTAGAACAATACTAAACATAATATATAAATGATCAAAACATGAAGTTACATTCAAATGCAGAATTACACATATTTAAAGATTTGATTAACATATGATAACACTGCAGATAGTCCCAATTTATATGGGAAATTTCTAATGCACCGCAAAATCAATAACATACACATTAAGACTACATTTGAGTACATTTTACCATTCTTTTGTAAGGATTAGGTTTCCTGTCCTGTGTGGTCGTAAAGTTTTACGACCTGCAGGGGTGGGGGTTGCAGGAACATGGCTCTCTTTGAGAAAGTTGAAATGAGGAGAGACATTTCCTAAAGTATAAGCTAGCAACTTATACTCTTCACATACCAAGAATTAACCATTTTATGCAATCCATAAACATATTTAAAATACATATTAATAAGGACTTACAAAAGTAAGGAACTTTACGAAAGGTTTCCTTTGTCTCCAGTGTGTTGGAGGAATTTGGGGGGGGTTTCAGGTCTCCTTTGAAGCTCGCCCACGTGACTCTGGAATTTCTTGTCATAAAATAATTTAAGTCCAGCTGGCGCCAGGCTGAATTTAACCCATGAATCGATGACCTGCATATGTGTTACATTAGGAAGGCTAATATCTGGCCTTTTCTTCTGGCTTGGATAGTTTTGAGTTACATTTTGACAAAATCTGTCAGATCTAAGTATTATAATGTTTTTTTTTTAATGTTATTGTTTAACATGATTCTTTTATCATTATTATTATTTTGGAACAAATGAGGTCTCTGTAGCAGCTGCAGGTTCCGCTGCTTTAGAGCACTGCATATGCACGCGCATATATGTTCGGTTTGCCTGAACGTAGTTTAACTGTCTGCCACAAGTTGATCTTGTAATAAAGGTCTCACCGAGGAAAAACACGCTGTATGTTTGTATTCATTGAATTTTTTATTATAAAAAATAAATAATTATATTATAAAAATATTAATGATTAATCGATAGTCGATCGTTAATTCTCCCGACGATCGACTAAGAAAATTAAATCAAATAGTGCATATAACTTCTAATACGTTAAAAACAGTCTTACAGCATTGCAAAAATACTGTATTTCATAAGGCATAAGCATCTTTCAGTTTGGCAAGATTTGCACTGAATATTGAATGAAGCAGCTTTCTCTGATAGAGAGACAAGCTTTTGAGCAGATTTGGGCTAGATTTCACTTCATTTGAACAGAAGCACCATTTCAACATGACTGGTCTCAGAAACCTGTAAACTGACAATCTTGAGCATTGAAGCTCGAACATAAGTTTTTGTGCATATAACTTCTAACACATTAAAAACAATCTTTCAGCATTGCAAAAACATTGTATTTCATAAGGCATAAGCATCTTTCAGTTTGGCAAGATTTGCACTGAATATTGAATGAAGCAGCTTTCTCTGATAGAGAGACAAGCTTTTGAGCAGATTTGGGCTAGATTTCACTTCATTTGAACAGAAGCACTATTTCAACATTACCGGTCTCAGAAACCTGTAAACTGACAATCTTGAGCATTGAAGCTCAAACATAAGTTTTTGTGCATATTACTTCTAACACATTAAAAACTGTATTACAGCATTGCAAAAACATTGTATTCATAAGGCATAAGCATCTTTCAGTTTGGCAAGATTTGCACTGAATATTGAATGAAGCAGCTTTCTCTGATAGAGAGACAAGCTTTTGAGCAGATTTGGGCTAGATTTCACTTCATTTGAAAAGAAGCACTATTTCAACATTACTGGTCTCAGAAACCTGTAAACTGACAATCTTGAGCATTGAAGCTCTAACATAAGTTCCCTTTCAATACTTCACTCGTACTGCGTTGAAGACGCATATGGGAAAACCCCCTTTTTTCTCCTGAACTGAAGCCTTATAAAATCACACAGTGAAACTGCACAGCCATTGGATCGTGCAGTGCTATTAAAACAAACCAATGGCTTGGCAGCGGTGCTGCACGAGCCTATGGCAGCGAAGCCCGCCAAAGCCCGCCGAAATGGGCGGGGAATCTGGCTATATATTGGCCACTTCGCCATAGGAATTCAGATTATTTGTCCGTCAGCGACGACGTCACATCGCTTCGCTGATCTCCGCTGAACTGCTCGCCGTTGACACGCCTCGCACTTGAACGCGACTGCCGGTCCCCACCGCAGATACATCGCTTCCCTGCGGCCATCCGGTGAGATATATTGAAAGAGCAAATTTCTCTAAAAGAGCCTTTTTCTACGGCGTTGTTGCAAATGCTTCTCGTCATTGCAGCTCGTGCAGAGCCCCTCTGCACGCTGATGACAGGCACAGCGAGTGTGTCGCGTGCTTGGGGAAACCCCACGCTGACACAGCACTCGCGGGGAATTCATGATTTTCATTGTGAGAACATGAATATCGCCTCTCTGCGCTCGCGAATCACTTTCTTTTCAGAGAGCGATCTCGCTCCTCGCGCCCTCCCTTTTTCTTTTTCCCGCGAGCCGGCGAGGAAGAAACGGCGGGGCAGAGGATTACAGCAGCAGGATGAAAGCGAGCTCACGCCGGCTCAGCCCCCGCGTGCCTCGTTTTCTCCGCCCAGAGGGGATTCCGCAGTCCTCTTTGTACAGCCAGACCAGTGTCCCTCTGCTGCCGCGAGTGATCTGGTTTTGTTTGGAGGGACTGAGGAGGAACTGCTAAAGGACAGCATGTCTCTAGCCGCTTCAGATGCTGAGGAGCTGTCGGGCTCGCCGGACCCCGCCCCCTCGATGTCATCTGAACCAAACCGCTCGGGATGGACGCCGAGCTTATCCGCGTTCTCTCCAGGGCAGTGGATGAGCTAGGTCTGGATTGGTCTCCTCCAGAGGAACCAGCCCATAGCCGTCTGGATGAATGGTTTCTGCCGGGGCGCCAGCAAGCTCCTCGTCAGCGAACTGCTCCTTTCTTCCCGGAGGTCCACAACGAGCTCACTAAATCGTGGCGCGCCCCCTACTCAGCGCGCCTGCGTACTTCATCTTCATCCGCCCTCACCTCAATTGACGGCGCTGATGAAAGGATACGAACGGCTGCTGCTGCTGGACGATTCTGTGGCCGTGCATCTCTGCCCGCCAGCAGCTATTGGATGGAAAGCCAAGGCCAACCATCCGTCCTAACCCTGCCGTACGACGTCTGCGCTCGCCGGGCGTGCCTACTCATCGGCAGGGCAAGCAGCCGCGGCGCTCCACTCTATGGCGGTGCTGCAAGTCTTCCAGGCCAAACTTCTCGCCGCCACCGACGAGTCTGGCCCAGATGTCGCCACGCTCAGGGAGCTGAGAAGTGCAACAGACTTGGCGCTGCGTAATACCAAGAGCACCGCCCAGGCCATTAGGCGCTCGATGGCTAACCTGGTCGTCCTGGAGCGCCACTTATGGCTTAACCTTATGGAGATCAAGGATGCTGACAGAGCCCAGTTCCTAGACGCACCGATCTCCCCCAGCGGCCTCTTTGGCCCGGCGATAGAGGGATTCGCCGAGCGTTTCACAGAGGTGCAGAAGTCGCCCCAGGCAATGCGACACTTCCTGCCGAAGCGCGCTTCATCTGCTGCTGCCAGTCGCCCCAGACAGGTGCCGACTCGTCAGCCTCCTAAGCAAGCGCCCGCTGCTACCACCGCAGCCTTGCCGGTGAAACCCGAGCCTCGACACCGTTCTCGCTCGGCCACCAGACGGTATCAGTTTCCTAAGCGCATGGGACCCCGGCCCAAGATAGTGCTGGACCCTGTGCTACCGCCGTCATCCTGATCGACAGGAAAGAAAGAGGAGGGGGCTAAATCTCGCCACAGCCGGACCACCCCCCAAACTGCTCCGTGTGTTCTACCGTCCATCTACAGATGTCAACGAAGTTGTTCCTGCTGCAAACAATGGGCCCTTGTTAGCGCCCAGACAGCAAAGCACTGTTATAGTGCAAAAAATAAAAAACACACTCCTTCACAAAAAGATCAGTTTTCCTCACACAACACTCACGAGTGCTATGTCCCCCCACGGCGGTCAATCACTCGAGTTAATACAACCTCTGTCCATCCAGGCCTCACAATGGCAAGCCATGCCCGGGGTATCAGATTGGGTCATGGGAGTAATAAAACACGGCTATTCCCTTCAGTTCGCACGACGGCCACCACGCTTTCGCGATTTCTATAGTTCCCTTCACCAGCAGATTTTCCACTTCGGCATTAAGAACTTGAGCGTTCTCGTTGTGCACCGAAGTGGAAAATCTGCTGGTGAAGGGAGCTATAGAAATCGTTCCCCCAGCACACCGCGACTCAGGGTTTTACAGCCGTTACTTCCTACTTCCCAAGAAGGATGGCGGGCATGGCGTCACAGACGATTGAATATCAAGGTGAGTCAGGACTGTATTTCGGCCCTGACCCCTTGGAGGAACATGCAATGGATGGAACGGGGTGCTCCACTTGGTATGGTTTGCAGAAGGAAAGTGATCTCCACAGACGCGTCCAACAAGGGTTGGGGCGCGCTGTGCGAAGGGAAACCCGCTTTCGGCCAATGGTCGAAAGAGGAGAGCAGGCTTCACATCAACTGCCTCGAGATGATTGCAGTTCAACAAGCCTGCCAGAGCTTCCTGTCAGACCTAAAGAGCCACCACGTGCTGGTCAGATCGGACAGCATGACGGTGGTCTCTTACATAAATCACCAAGGTGGGCTGTCATCGACGCATCTCTTCAGACTAACTTCGCGACTGCTGGAATGGACCCAACGCAATTTGGGGTCCCTGAGAGCAGTGCATCTTCCGGGCAAGCTGAACAAGGGCGTGGATATGCTGTCAAGAAGCGGAGTCTCCTCAGTGGAGAGTGGAGACTCCACCCGCATACGGTTCAGAAGATATGGGAGGTCTTTGGCAGAGCGGAAGTAGACCTCTTTGCCTCAAAAGACAACTCTCATTGCCCAATATATTTTTCCAAGATCGAGGACGCGTTGTCCCAGGACTGGCCCAACCGTCTTCTTTATGCTTTTCCTCCGGTTCCTCTAATTCCCCAAGTAATCAGGCGGGTCAGGGACCAGAGATGCAGGGTTCTGCTTGTAGCCCCATTCTGGGAAAATCAGCACTGGATAGCCAACCTGTCGCAGATGCTGACTGCAGCCCCATGGCCCGTTCCCCTGAGACGGGACCTCCTTTCTCAGGCGGACGGGACGATTTGGCATCCACACCCAGAGAAGTGGTCTCTGCACTTTTGGTCGCTCGACAGGAGCTCGCGGGACTCCCTGAGCATGTGCTAGACACAATTTCACAGGCTAGAGCTCCGTCTACACGACGCCTCTATGCCTCCAAATGGTCTGTGTTCTCCACATGGTGCTCAGACCATGGTGAAAGCCCGACCTCTTGTGACGTATCAGTGATACTGTCATTTTTGCAAGAGCTCTTGGATAAGGGACGATCCCCCTCCACGCTCAAGGTCTATGTAGCAACTATAGCGGCGTCACACGCCCTTATAGCAGGCCAGTCGGTGGGCAGAAACGACTTAGTCGTCCGATTTATGAGAGGTGCCAGACGGCTTCATCCGCCGTCCCTTCTTGGGACCTGCACACGGTGCTGAGAGCCCTGAAGGGGGCCCCCTTTGAACCGCTACAGTCCATAGGCCTTAAAGCCCTGTCGCTAAAGACCGCTCTGCTGTTGGCACTAGCGTCTGTTAAGCGTGTGGGTGATTTGCAAGCACTTTCGATAAGCCCTAATTGCCTAGAATTCGGGCCTAATGACTCGAGGGTCGTCCTGAAACGAGGCATGGCTATGTGCCAAAGGTGCTCTCCACACCCTTTAGAGCATAAGTGGTCACCCTCTCTGCGTTACAAAACACAGAGGAGGATCCAGGGCTGAATCTACTTTGCCCAGTGAGGGCTCTTAAAGTCTACATAGAGCGTTCTGCGCCAATAAGACGATCAGAACAGCTCTTCATATGCTTTGGAAACCGCACCAGAGGGTTACCGGTCTCTAAGCAAAGACTTTCAAGGTGGATTGTTGATGCAATCCAGCTAGCCTACTCTTCTCTGGGCCTGCAAAGCCCAATTGGAGTAAGAGCCCATTCGACGAGAGCAGTGTCTTCGTCTTGGGCATGGTCTAGTGGTGTGACATTTGCTAGATTTTACAGTCTAGACGTCCCGGCGCTTCATGCTAGGGTATTTTCTGTGTGAAGCTCACCTTCTTGTTCCTCATTTGCATGCTCTTGGCCATTCTTGCCCAAGGCTCAAACTCTACTCGTATGCACTCGGTCCCTTGGGTACTGAGGCGATATGAACACGGGATGATCAGGCTAGGCCAGACGTAACCTCATTGAGCTTATTCTGCCCCTAGTTGCTATTGTCATATCTTGGTTTAACAAATCAAGTGTGATTGCGTTGGTCGTCCTCCCTTCTTAACATGGCGTGATTGAACTGGGTTCCCATATGCGTCTTCGACGCAGTACGAGTGAAGTATTGAAAGGGAACGTACTCGGTTACTAACGTAACCTCGGTTCCCTGAAATACAGGAACGAGTACTGCGTTCCTTGCCATGCTAAAAAAGGGCTGCACAACTCAGTCGTCGCTTCAGTCGAATTAACCTGAATTCCTGTGGCGAAGCGGGCAATATATAGCCAGATTCCCCGCCCATTTCGGCGGGCTTTGGCGGGCTTCGCTGCCATAGGTTCGTGCAGCACCGCTGCCAAGCCATTGGTTTGTTTTAATAGCACTGCACGATCCAATGGCTGTGCAGTTTCACTGCGTGATTTAATAAGGCTTCAGTTCAGGAGAAAAAAGGGGTTTTTCCCATATGTGTCTCCGACGCAGTACTCGTTCCCGTATTTCAGGGAACCGAGGTTACGTTAGTAACCGAGTACATTTTTGTGCATATAACTTCTAACACATTAAAAACAGTCTTACAGTATTGCAAAAACATTGTATTTCATAAGGCATAAGCATCTTTCAGTTTGGCAAGATTTGCACTGAATATTAAATGAAGCAGCTTACTCTGATAGAGAGACAAGCTTTTGAGCAGATTTGGGCTAGATTTCACTTCATTTGAACAGAAGCACTATTTCCACATGACTGGTCTCAGAAACCTGTAAACTGACAATCTTGAGCATTGAAGCTCTAACAAAAGTTTTTGTGCATATAACTTCTAACACATTAAAAACAGTCTGACAGCATTGCAAAAACATTTTATTTCATAAGGCATAAGCATCTTTCGAGATTTGTACTGAATATTGAATGAAGCCGCTTTCTCTGATAGAGACACAAGCTTTTGAGCAGATTTGGGCTAGATTTCACTCCATTTGAACAGAAGCACTATTTCAACATTACTGGTCTCAGAAACCTGTAACCTGACAATCTTGAGCATTGAAGCTCTAACAAACGTTTTGTGCATATAACTTCTAACACAGTAAAAACAGTCTGACAACATTGCAAAAACATTTTATTTCATAAGGCATAAGCATCTTTCGAGATTTGTACTGAATATTGAATGAAGCCGCTTTCTCTGATAGAGAGACAAGCTTTTGAGCAGGTTTGGGCTAGATTTCACTCCATTTGAACAGAAGCACTATTTCAACATTACTGGTCTCAGAAACCTGTAACCTGACAATCTTGAGCATTGAAGCTCTAACAAAAGTTTTGTGCATATAACTTCTAACACAGTAAAAACAGTCTTACAGCATTGCAAAAACATTTTATTTCATAAGGCATAAGCATCTTTCAGTTTGGCAAGATTTGCACTGAATATTGAATGTGAAGCAGCTTTCTCTGATAGAGAGACAAGCTCTTGAGCAGATTTGGGCTAGATTTCACTTCATTTGAACAGAAGCACTATTTCAACATTACTGGTCTCAGAAACCTGTAAACTGACAATATTGAGCATTGTAGCGGCCCCTCGGATATAGATAGATCAAGACGCAGAGAGTTTCAAACGGGTGTCAATTTATTTCTTCCTCTCAACGAGCACCATGCACCATGAACACCGTGAAAACTACAGAATAAACAGAAATACAAAATGCTTCCATGTAGTTTCACAAATAATTTGCACATAAATCATCTTCACATATTAATCATGTTTACACCCAATACAAATTATTTTAACAAATGACAAATATGAAATATGAAATGTGTTTAAGCCTATGACAAATGAAATATCACATGCTTCTTTTAAATTAAACAAAATATATTATAATTGTTTGAAGAAAGAATATACGTTTTATATTGATGACATGTGGAATAAACCCATAAACAAATGAAGTACTGCCATTCTCTTTTTTCCTTAAACAATATCCCTTTTGATAATAATACAAACTCCACATATTTTCCTTCATACCTCATTCCGCTTTTCCAAGGGCGCTAATCAAAGAGTTTCTGCCATCAGCTACCATATGCTCTAGCTTGACACACCCTCACAGTTCGGAGCTCTTAAAAATAACATGTATGAGCAATACAAAAATAATAAAGTAAATTACAATGTAAACTCTTTCTTTACAAGATTCAAATGGATGAACATGATAAATAACTTGAGTGTTTAAAGGTTTTTACCGTTCGTCCGACGATATGTGAACACCACATTGTGACGAGAGAATAGCGGAAGTTTAGCGTCACAAAAAAAAACATCCGAAGAAGAAAACAGCGCTTTTTCAAAATAAAAGCGGAACAGACATAGCGACACTGTTAAACATATAATGCCTTAAAATATTAATATAAAATGTTTTATATGTTGTATATATACGGTGTAGGATATTAATGCGATTTATAAAGACATTTACACTCCCACCAAATCCTGGTACAATGAATGAACAATTATACAAAGAGTAAGTGAATTGTGCAGGATTTCTTGCTAAGAAATTAATAGCCTGAAGTTAAGCTATCAGAGGCATAACTATATGGCATCATGCATAATAAAGCAGTTTGTGCAGTGTTGTAAATCGCTTTCTTTTAATCAGTTCTCTAGGAGGAGCACCAATTTTTTGATTGGTCTCTCAATAACTGAGGGCTTGGAGGGTGGATCTTGTTTTTTATGAGGTTTCCGCTCACCAACTTGCACTTTAACTCGACGAACCAAGCCATCACTACTGTCTCAAGGATATGTTTAGCAGATACTCCTTTTTCCAGCGGCTCCAAAACTGTTCGATGAGATACTGAACTCTTCTCCACCTTTTTGACACATACAGGTCTTCCTTGACAAATACTCCAGAGGAGGAAGAGCAACTTTAGATTTCATCATAATGAGATGATTCGGTGTTATAGGCTCCAGTGCCTGTGGATCATTTATCCCATCCACTGTTAACGGGCGGCTGTTAACGATAGCCATGGTCTCATATAGCAGTGTTCTGAGAGAAGCGTCATCAAGTCGACCTGGGCACTGTGCAAAGGCGGCATTCAGCACATTTCTAACAGTTCTGATCTGGCGTTCCCAGACACAACCTGCAGGACTGTCAGAGGGAGCATTGAAGACAAATTCGCACTGCTTCTCTGTCAGGAAGATTTCCAGAAGCTTAATGTCACATTGTTTAAGTGCTTCCTTGAGCTCATTCCTTGGGCCAACAAAATTAGAGCCTTGGTCACAGCGAAGTTGTTGAACAGCTCCTCTCAGGCTGATGAAGCATCTCAATGAGTTGATGACTGAGTCTGTTGACAAATCTTCGAGCATTTCAATATGAACAGCTCTAGAGTACATACATGTGAAAATCACGCCGTATCTTTTGTATTCTTTGCGGGCTTTCTTTACAATGAAAGGACCGAAACAGTCCATGCCACAGTATGTGAAAGGTGCTGAGGCTTCAATGCGTTCTGTGGGAAGTTCAGCCATTCGTTGTCTTTCTGTTGGCCTTCCAGTTTCCTGCAAAGCACACAAGTGTGTATCACCTTAGCAACCAACTTGCTCCGACCAATTACCCAGAATCCACTGGCCCGAAGCTCCATTAGAGTCTGGCTTCGACCCTGATGGCATGTCTTAGCGTGGAAATGAGACACAATTAGCTTAGTGATGTGGCTGTTATTTGGTAGGATGACTGGGTGCTTGACTTTACGACAGAGCGATGACTGGTTCAATCTGCCACCAACACAGAGGAGTCCTTCAGACCAGATAGGGTCAAGACGGAAAAGAGAGCTTGAGTTTGGAAGGTCCTTTTTACCCTGAAGCATCTTTATCTCTTCGGGGAAAGCTTGCTGCTGTACGATCTTAATCACTTCATCTGCAGCCTTCTCAATCTCCTTAACAGTCACATACTCACTGTGTTGTCTCTGTTTAGACCCCAGCCTCTTGATTCTTGCCACCACCTTAAGAATTTTTGTCCAGGAGGAAAACTGACACAGACGGATGAGGATGTCATTGTAGTTTTTGACTTCTTTTGCAAACACCTGAATTGTCTTGACTTCAGGATCACCAACAAGTAATTCTGATGGAGCGCTGGGTGATAGAAGTAAATTACTCTCCCAGAGAAACTTCGGTCCTCGAAGCCAGTTTGTTGAATGAAGGTCTGAAGCAGTAAGACCTCGAGAAGCATTATCTGCCGGGTTTTCTGCTGTGTCCACATAGTGCCACTGACTGGGATCACTGTTATCCCTTATCATCTGAACACGGTTCGCAACAAATATGTGGAACCTACGGGCATCATTGTTAATATACCCAAGCACCACCTTTGAATCGGTCCAGAAAACCTCTTCATCAATCTTTATGTCAAGTTCACCTTTTAACATGACACTGACTTTCGTAGAAACCACAGCTGCTGCAAGTTCTATTCTGGGGATACTTGTGACCTTTGAGGGTGCAACCCTTGCTTTCGCCAGCACGAGACTGCAATGGACTTCATCCTTGTCATTTTTTAACCTGAGGTAAGAACATGCACCAGGCTGAATGGAGCAATGAATCCAAGTGGATCATAAAGAGAGGCAATGACAGAAAGGCAACCACGCCGGGTGGAAGGCTGATCTTTCAAGCTGCTGTTAAAAAAGTGCACGCTCTGATGGGGTTGGATCCAGTCCTAGAGGTTCAATGGTTGCTGCTCTTTCTGAAGGATCTAAGCAGGCAAGGGCTGCTTCCTCATTAGAGTTGAATTTATGAAGGCGTAGGCCTCCTCTTTTGCACAACTCCTGTGACTCAGTGATCAGTTTCTTGACTTCCTTGACTGATGGAACACTGACTAGCCCGTCATCAACATAAAAGTTTTTCTCTATGAATGTTGATGCTAGTGGATAGGTAGCTTTGTGTTGGCGTGCCAGATGTTTCAAGCCAAAGTTGGCACATCCTGGGGACGAGGCAGCTCCAAAGAGATGAACTGCCATCCTGTATTCCTGTGGTTCCTTCTCCAAATCTCCACCTCCCCACCAGAGGAATTTCAGATAATTCCGGGATTCAGGAGTGACAGAGAACTGATAAAACATTCTTTTGATATCACAGATGATCGCTACGGCCTCCTTCCTGAAGCGGCAGAGAACTCCTACCAGAGGATTGATAAGATCAGGCCCAGTCAGTAACGTGTCATTTAGAGAAACACCATGGAATTTGGCTGAACAGTCGAATACAACTCTCAGCTTGTCTGGTTTTCTGGGGTGATAAATGCCATGATGTGGAAGGTACCACTCAGTCTCTCCTGCAAATGTTGTAGGGGCAGGCTCTGCATCACCCTTGTTAATTGTTTCTTCCATGAATGATTTGTATTGATCATAATATTTTTTATTGGTCTTTAACTTCTTCTTAATACACTGTAGGCGAACTGTGGCTAGCCTCTTGTTGTTTGGTAGGTTGGGTGGACTGTTGCCCTTGAAAGGGAGGGGCATCTCATAATGTCCATCTTTCTTCTGCGTGATGTCACTGAGAAACTGTATGAAATGAACATCGTTCTGGGACACATATTTATCTTCATATGTTCTCTCGGTGAAGTCTGATTCTAGGGCTTTAAGAACATCTGTTGTCGATGGAATTGGCAGTTCTTTTACTGTGAGCCGATGCACAAAGCTCTGACTTCCTTGTCTGTCTAGGTGAGGATTTGATGAGCCTATGATACTCCATCCTAGTTTTGATCTCTGTGCAAACGGTTGATTTTTGTCTCCAATGGTAACCTCAAGAGGAGTTAATGCTGCTGGACAGTCATATCCTATCAGGAGCCCTACATCACAGTCTAGAAGGGGTGGTAGCTTATCTGCCAAATGTCTGAGATGAGGCCAGAGTAAGGCTGTTTCATTTGTTGGAATGTAAGACTTGTCCACCGGTATAAAATCACGGCTGTAGGCCTGCTGTAATTGAATGTGGTCCTTAGAGCGCAGTCCTCGAACTTGTAGACCATGGACGTTCTTGCTAGATATGATTGTGTCAATAGCCGTCATAGTACTCAATTTTAATTTTACTGGTTGGGCATCCATATTCAGTTTGTCAAGTACATCTTCTAAGACAAATGTTGAGTCACTTTGTGTGTCCAGTATTGCATACGTAAGTACTTCTCTGTGTGGCTCTTGTATTGAAGACCCAAGGACTGGGACGATACTTGAGGTAGCTGAAGAACGTTGCGTTGATGCATGGGATACAACATTGTGAGTTTCCAAGCTTGCATGGTTTTCTGTGGAAGTGGAACTATTCGTTGTTGCTTCCACAGGTCTTTGTTTCCTGTCATCGTGCAAGCAGGTTGGGTGACGACGGCTGCATATGTTGCATGTGTGTCGTCTCTTACAATCTTTGGTCATGTGACCCTTCCTCAAGCACCCAAAGCAGAGCCGATTTTCACAGATGAATGCCTTTTTATCTTCAATACTCTTTGCTGCGAAGGTGGGACACTTGGTGATGTTATGAACTTCACTTCTACACATTAAGCAAGGGGATTTTGGTTTACTGCCATTTGTTTCTTGTTTCTCCTGAGCTAAACTCTTTGTTTGTGTATTTGTGTTGAGAGCTTTGGCTCTCTTTGGTGATCTTTCATTTGTGGCCCTGAAGTTCATCAACAATGGAGAAGCAATAGGGTTACAGGCTATCAGTGCCTCTTTGCTTAGGAAATTTGTGAAGCATGCAAGATCTGGATAGCTTCCGGATGTGTCAAGGTCCTCCACAACAACTCGACTCCACTTGCGCACGATCCATTCTGGTAGTTTTCTGAGCATCTTGTGGTTTTCCTCACAATCGTTAAGGATAGCTAGTCCTTTGACGTGAGGCATCGCCTCAGTGCAGCCTTGAAGGAAGTCAGCAAACTCTTTTACTGCTAGTGGATCATTTGTGTTGATCTTTGGCCATCTCATGAGCTTATCTCGGAAAGCTTTATGTATGATGAACGGGTTCCCATATCTGTCTTGTAAGACTTTCCATGCTCCATTGTATGCACTTTCTGAATCTTGATAAAAGAAACCTTCTACTGATTTACGCGCCTCTCCAGCAAGATAATTTTTTAGATAAAACATCTTCTCACTTGGTGGGAGGGGTTTTCTGTCAATAAGAGCTATAAATGACATCTTCCAATCTGTAAACTGTAGAGGGTCACCACGGAACGTGGTTGGTTCAGGGACCGGCAAGCGGTTCATGCTTAATGAGCTGGCGATTGCCTGGGCTAGACTGACAGACTCCTGGGCCATTGTCACCTCAGGAGCAGTTTGGTGAGGTTGGAATGATGCGGCATCAGGATTTAATCGAGGTTCATTTTGATTTCTGTAGCAAGCAGAGTTAGTTTGGTCATTAATCTCCTCATCATGGTTCTCAAACCCTTCAAAATTGTCATATGCTCTCACACGAGCTGCTGCTATGGCAACGTCTTTTGCTGCTTGTAACTGCTGCAATTTGGATCTCTCTTGTTCCAACTGTTGTTGCATTTCCCATACTTTTTGCTTCATTTCTACTAACATTTTTGCTTCTCTAAGTTTCCATTCACCTTCTAACTTGTGAAGATGTGCTTGCTGTGCTTGGATTTCTTTTATGGCTTTTGATTGTTCCAGCTTAGCCGCAAAATCTGCTTGTGCATCTACTCTACTGCTGTGAGTACTGGCTGAGCTGGAGTGGTTGCTCTATCTCTCCGGTGACTTTGCTGAACTTACCGTTTCAGTTTTAGTGTGGCCAAAGACAGACCCATATTCATCTTTGTTTAAGATTTCTCTTACCCTTTCCTTCTCAAGTTGATCATTATATTCTTGATTAACAGTCTCTAGACGGTTACTAATAAGTTACTAATAAGTAACACAGGCATCCATCTTCTTTACAATCTCTGGTGTGGTGTAACTGTTACGAAGTATAGGTTCATACTGCTGGGCTACACCATCATGCATAGATTTCACTTCATTTGAACAGAAGCAGTATTTCAACATTACTGGAATCAGAAACCTGTAAACTGACAATCTTGAGCATTGAAGCTCAAACATAAGTTTTTGTGCATATAACTTCTAACACATTAAAACAGCCTTACAGCATTGCAAGAACATTGTATTTCATAAGGCATAAGCATCCTTCAGTTTGGCAAGATTTGCACTGAATACTGAATGAAGAAGCCTTCTCTGATAGAGAGAACAGCTTTTGAGCAGATTTGGGCTAGATTTCACTTCATTTGAACAGAAACACTATTTCAACATTACTGCTCTCAGAAACCTGTAAACTGACAATCTTGATCATTGAAGCTCAAACATAAGTTTTTGTGCATATAACTTCTAACACATTAAAAACAGTCTTACAGCATTGCAAAAAAAAATTGTATTTCATAAGGCATAAGCATCCTTCAGTTTGGCACGATTTGCACTGCATATTGAATGAAGCAGCCTTCTCTGATAGAGAGACAAGCTTTTGAGCAGATTTGGGCTAGATTTCACTTCATTTGAACAGAAGCACTATTTCAACATTACTGGTCTCAGAAACCTGTAAACTGACAATCTTGAGCACTGAAGCTCAAACATAAGTTTTTGTGCATATACTGTCACGGTAGGAAATCCATTGTTTCCTCCGTGTCATGTTTTGTGTTTGTATTTGTACTTACGTAGTCTCCATGTGCTCGTTTGGTTGATTGTTGTCACCTGGGTGTTGATTGTCTCGCTCCAGCTGATCCTCATCTCCACTCTGCTACTTATACTCACTCATCTCTCTGTCTGTTGTCAGATCCTCATTCATGTTACAGCCTCACAAGTTGGATTACCGTCTCCCGTGTTCGTGTTCTGGATTGTGTTCGTGTTGTCGTCTTCATGTGAGTGTTCCGGTCTGTTTCTGGGTTCATCCATTGACCGTCTTCACATTCACCACCGACTTCACCATCCAGCACTTCTCACGCCACCGTAGACCTTCTATCACCATTGCCTACATTCTGGACTCAGTTTTCATCGTACTCATTGCTGTGTTCTGCTACCGTCTTCAATAAACCATTTCTGATTGCCTGCATTTGCTTCCTCCTCTTTTACGAGCCGTCACATATACCTTCTAACGAATTAAAAACAGTCTTACAGTATTCAAAAACATTGTATTTCATAAGGCATAAGCATCCTTCAATTTGGCAAGATTTGCACTGAATATTGAATGAAGCAGCCTTCTCTGATAGAGAGACAAGCTTTTGAGCAGATTTGGGCTAGATTTCACTTTATTTGAACAGAAGCACTATTTCAACATTACTGGTCTCAGAAACCTGTAAACTGACAATCTTGAGCATTGAAGCTCAAACATAGGTTTTTGTGCATTTAACTTCTAACACATTAAAAACAGTCTTACAGCATTGCAAAAACATTGTATTTCATAAGGCATAAGCATCTTTCAGTTTGGCAAGATTTGCACTGAATATTGAATGAAACAGCTTTCTCTATTAGAGAGACAAGCTTTTGAGCCGATTTGGGCTAGATTTCACTTCATTTGAACAGAAGCACTATTTCAACATTACTGGACTCAGAGAGCTGTAAACTGACAATCTTGATCATTGAAGTCCTAACATAAGTTTTTGTGCATATAACTTCTAACACATTAAAAACTGTCTTACAGCATTGCAGAAAACATTGTATTTCATAAGGCATAAGCATCTTTCAGTTTGGCAAGATTTGCACTGAATACTGAATAAAACAGCTTTCTCTAATAGAGAGAAAAGCTTTTGAGCAGATTTGGGCTTGATTTCACTTCATTTGAACAGAAGCACTATTTCAACATTACTGGACTCAGAAACATGTAAACTGACAATCTTGAGCACTGTAGTCCTAGCATAAGTTTTTGTGCATATAACTTCTAACACATTAAAAACTGTCTTACAGCATTGCAGAAAACATTGTATTTCATAAGGCATAAGCATCTTTCAGTTTGGCAAGATTTGCACTGAATATTGAATGAAACAGCTTTTTCTAATAGAGAGACAAGCTTTTGAGCAGATTTGGGCTAGATTTCACTTCATTTGAACAGAAGCACTAATTTCAACATTACTGGACTCAGAAAGCTGTAAACTGACAATCTTGAGCATTGAAGTCCTAACATAAGTTTTTGTGCATATAACTTCTAACACATTATAAACTGTCTTACAGCATTGCAGAAAACATTGTATTTCATAAGGCATAAGCATCTTTCAGTTTGGCAAGATTTGCACTGAATATTGAATGAAACAGCTTTCTCTATTAGAGAGACAAGCTTTTGAGCAGATTTGGGCTAGATTTCACTTCATTTGAACAGACGCACTATTTCAACATTACTAAACTCAGAAAGCTGTAAACTGACAATCTTGATCATTGAAGTCCTAACATAAGTTTTTGTGCATATAACTTCTAACACATTAAAAACTGTCTTACAGCATTGCAGAAAACATTGTATTTCATATGGCATAAGCATCTTTCAGTTTGGCAAGATTTGCACTGAATACTGAATGAAACAGCTTTCTCTATTAGAGAGACAAGCTTTTGAGGAGATTTGGGCTTGATTCACTTCATTTGAACAGAAGCACTATTTCAACATTACTGGACTCAGAAAGCTGTAAACTGACAATCTTGATCATTGAAGACTGTTAAGTCAAAAAATAAGTTTTTGTGCATATAACTTCTAACACATTAAAAACTGTCTTACAGCACTGCAGTAAACATTGTATTTCATAAGGCATAAGCATCTTTCAGTTTGGCAAGATTTGCACTGAATACTGAATGAAACAGCGTTCTCTAATAGAGAGAAAAGCTTTTGAGCAGATTTGGGCTTGATTTCACTTCATTTGAACAGAAGCACTATTTCAACATTACTGGACTCAGAAACATGTAAACTGACAATCTTGATCATTGAAGTCCTAACATAAGTTTTTGTGCATATAACTTCTAACACATTAAAAACTGTCTTACAGCACTGCAGTAAACATTGTATTTCATAAGGCATAAGCATCTTTCAGTTTGGCAAGATTTGCACTGAATATTGAATGAAACAGCTTTCTCTATTAGAGAGACAAGCTTTTGAGCAGATTTGGGCTAGATTTCACTTCATTTGAACAGACGCACTATTTCAACATTACTGGACTCAGAAAGCTGTAAACTGACAATCTTGATCATTGAAGTCCTAACATAAGTTTTTGTGCATATAACTTCTAACACATTAAAAACTGTCTGACAGCATTGCAGAAAACATTGTATTTCATATGGCATAAGCATCTTTCAGTTTGGCAAGATTTGCACTGAAAACTGAATGAAACAGCTTTCTCTATTAGAGAGACAAGCTTTTGAGCAGATTTGGGCTAGATTTCACTTCATTTGAACAGAAGCACTATTTCAACATTACTGGACACAGAAAGCTGTAAACTGAAAATCTTCATCATTGAAGTCCTAACATAAGTTTTTGTGCATATAACTTCTAACACATTAAAAAATGTCTTACAGCATTGCAGAAAACATTGTATTTCATAAGGCATAAGCATCTTTCAGTTTGGCAAGATTTGCACTGAATATTGAATGAAACAGCTTTTTCTAATAGAGAGACAAGCTTTTGAGCAGATTTGGGCTAGATTTCACTTCATTTGAACAGAAGCACTATTTCAACATTACTGGACTCAGAAAGTTGTAAACTGACAATCTTGATCATTGAAGTCCTAACATAAGTTTTTGTGCATATAACTTCTAACACATTAAAAACTGTCTTACAGCATTGCAGAAAACATTGTATTTCATAAGGCATGAGCATCTTTCATTTTGGCAAGATTTGCACTGAAAACTGAATGAAACAGCTTTCTCTATTAGAGAGACAAGCTTTTGAGCAGATTTGGGCTTGATTTCACTTCATTTGAACAGAAGCACTATTTCAACATTACTGGACTCAGAAAGCTGTAAACTTACAATCTTGATAATTGAAGTCCTAACATAAGTTTTTGTGCATATAACTTCTAACACATTAAAAACTGTCTTACAGCATTGCAGTAAACATTGTATTTCATAAGGCATAAGCATCTTTCAGTTTGGCAAGATTTGCACTGAATATTGAATGAAACAGCTTTCTCTATTAGAGAGACAAGCTTTTGAGCAGATTTGGGCTAGATTTCACTTCATTTGAACAGACGCACTATTTCAACATTACTGGACTCAGAAAGCTGTAAACTGACAATCTTGATCATTGAAGTCCTAACATAAGTTTTTGTGCATATAACTTCTAACACATTAAAAACTGTCTTACAACATTGCAGAAAACATTGTATTTCATAAGGCATAAGCATCTTTCAGTTTGGCAAGATTTGCACTGAATACTGAATGAAACAGCTTTCTCTATTAGAGAGACAAGCTTTTGAGCAGATTTGGGCTTGATTTCACTTCATTTGAACAGAAGCACTAATTTCAACATTACTGGACTCAGAAAGCTGTAAACTGACAATCTTGATCATTGAAGTCCTAACATAAGTTTTTGTGCATATAACTTCTAACACATTATAAACTGTCTTACAGCATTGCAGAAAACATTGTATTTCATAAGGCATAAGCATCTTTCAGTTTGGCAAGATTTGCACTGAATATTGAATGAAACAGCTTTCTCTATTAGAGAGACAAGCTTTTGAGCAGATTTGGGCTAGATTTCACTTCATTTGAACAGACGCACTATTTCAACATTACTAAACTCAGAAAGCTGTAAACTGACAATCTTGATCATTGAAGTCCTAACATTAGTTTTTGTGCATATAACTTCTAACAAATTAAAAACTGTCTTACAGCATTGCAGAAAACATTGTATTTCATATGGCATAAGCATCTTTCAGTTTGGCAAGATTTGCACTGAATACTGAATGAAACAGCTTTCTCTATTAGAGAGACAAGCTTTTGAGGAGATTTGGGCTTGATTCACTTCATTTGAACAGAAGCACTATTTCAACATTACTGGACTCAGAAAGCTGTAAACTGACAATCTTGATCATTGAAGACTTAACATAAGTTTTTGTGCATATAACTTCTAACACATTAAAAACTGTCTTACAGCACTGCAGTAAACATTGTATTTCATAAGGCATAAGCATCTTTCAGTTTGGCAAGATTTGCACTGAATACTGAATGAAACAGCGTTCTCTAATAGAGAGAAAAGCTTTTGAGCAGATTTGGGCTTGATTTCACTTCATTTGAACAGAAGCACTATTTCAACATTACTGGACTCAGAAACATGTAAACTGACAATCTTGATCATTGAAGTCCTAACATAAGTTTTTGTGCATATAACTTCTAACACATTAAAAACTGTCTTACAGCACTGCAGTAAACATTGTATTTCATAAGGCATAAGCATCTTTCAGTTTGGCAAGATTTGCACTGAATATTGAATGAAACAGCTTTCTCTATTAGAGAGACAAGCTTTTGAGCAGATTTGGGCTAGATTTCACTTCATTTGAACAGACGCACTATTTCAACAGTACTGGACTCAGAAAGCTGTAAACTGACAATCTTGATCATTGAAGTCCTAACATAAGTTTTTGTGCATATAACTTCTAACACATTAAAAACTGTCTTACAGCATTGCAGAAAACATTGTATTTCATAAGGCATAAGCATCTTTCAGTTTGGCAAGATTTGCACTGAAAACTGAATGAAACAGCTTTCTCTATTAGAGAGACAAGCTTTTGAGCAGATTTAGGCTAGATTTCACTTCATTTAAACAGAAGCACTATTTCAACATTACTGGACTCAGAAAGCTGTAAACTGACAATCTTGATCATTGAAGTCCTAACATAAGTTTTTGTGCATATAACTTCTAACACATTAAAAACTGTCTTACAACATTGCAGAAAACATTGTATTTCATAAGGCATAAGCATCTTTCAGTTTGGCAAGATTTGCACTGAATATTGAATGAAACAGCTTTTTCTAATAGAGAGACAAGCTTTTGAGCAGATTTGGGCTAGATTTCACTTCATTTGAACAGAAGCACTATTTCAACATTACTGGACTCAGAAAGCTGTAAACTGACAATCTTGATCATTGAAGTCCTAACATAAGTTTTTGTGCATATAACTTCTAACACATTAAAAACTGTCTTACAGCATTGCAGAAAACATTGTATTTCATAAGGCATGAGCATCTTTCATTTTGGCAAGATTTGCACTGAAAACTGAATGAAACAGCTTTCTCTATTAGAGAGACAAGCTTTTGAGCAGATTTGGGCTTGATTTCACTTCATTTGAACAGAAGCACTATTTCAACATTACTGGACTCAGAAAGCTGTAAACTTACAATCTTGATAATTGAAGTCCTAACATAAGTTTTTGTGCATATAACTTCTAACACATTAAAAACTGTCTTACAGCATTGCAGTAAACATTGTATTTCATAAGGCATAAGCATCTTTCAGTTTGGCAAGATTTGCACTGAATATTGAATGAAACAGCTTTCTCTATTAGAGAGACAAGCTTTTGAGCAGATTTGGGCTAGATTTCACTTCATTTGAACAGACGCACTATTTCAACATTACTGGACTCAGAAAGCTGTAAACTGACAATCTTGATCATTGAAGTCCTAACATAAGTTTTTGTGCATATAACTTCTAACACATTAAAAACTGTCTTACAACATTGCAGAAAACATTGTATTTCATAAGGCATAAGCATCTTTCAGTTTGGCAAGATTTGCACTGAATATTGAATGAAACAGCTTTTTCTAATAGAGAGACAAGCTTTTGAGCAGATTTGGGCTAGATTTCACTTCATTCGAACAGAAGCACTATTTCAACATTACTGGACTCAGAAAGCTGTAAACTGACAATCTTGATCATTGAAGTCCTAACATAAGTTTTTGTGCATATAACTTCTAACACATTAAAAACTGTCTTACAGCATTGCAGAAAACATTGTATTTCATATGGCATAAGCATCTTTCAGTTTGGCAAGATTTGCACTGAATACTGAATGAAACAGCTTTCTCTATTAGAGAGACAAGCTTTTGAGCAGATTTGGGCTTGATTTCACTTCATTTGAACAGAAGCACTAATTTCAACATTACTGGACTCAGAAAGCTGTAAACTGACAATCTTGATCATTGAAGTCCTAACATTAGTTTTTGTGCATATAACTTCTAACACATTAAAAACTGTCTTACAGCATTGCAGAAAACATTGTATTTCATCTGGCATAAGCATCTTTCAGTTTGGCAAGATTTGCACTGAATACTGAATGAAACAGCTTTCTCTATTAGAGAGACAAGCTTTTGAGGAGATTTGGGCTTGATTCACTTCATTTGAACAGAAGCACTATTTCAACATTACTGGACTCAGAAAGCTGTAAACTGACAATCTTGATCATTGAAGACTTAACATAAGTTTTTGTGCATATAACTTCTAACACATTAAAAACTGTCTTACAGCATTGCAGTAAACATTGTATTTCATAATGCATAAGCATCTTTCAGTTTGGCAAGATTTGCACTGAATATTGAATGAAACAGCTTTCTCTATTAGAGAGACAAGCTTTTGAGCAGATTTGGGCTAGATTTCACTTCATTTGAACAGACGAACTATTTCAACATTACTGGACTCAGAAAGCTGTAAACTGACAATCTTGATCATTGAAGTCCTAACATAAGTTTTTGTGCATATAACTTCTAACACATTAAAAACTGTCTTACAACATTGCAGAAAACATTGTATTTCATAAGGCATAAGCATCTTTCAGTTTGGCAAGATTTGCACTGAATATTGAATGAAACAGCTTTTTCTAATAGAGAGACAAGCTTTTGAGCAGATTTGGGCTAGATTTCACTTCATTTGAACAGAAGCACTATTTCAACATTACTGGACTCAGAAAGCTGTAAACTGACAATCTTGATCATTGAAGTCCTAACATAAGTTTTTGTGCATATAACTTCTAACACATTAAAAACTGTCTTACAGCATTGCAGAAAACATTGTATTTCATAAGGCATGAGCATCTTTCATTTTGGCAAGATTTGCACTGAAAACTGAATGAAACAGCTTTCTCTATTAGAGAGACAAGCTTTTGAGCAGATTTGGGCTTGATTTCACTTCATTTGAACAGAAGCACTATTTCAACATTACTGGACTCAGAAAGCTGTAAACTTACAATCTTGATAATTGAAGTCCTAACATAAGTTTTTGTGCATATAACTTCTAACACATTAAAAACTGTCTTACAGCATTGCAGTAAACATTGTATTTCATAAGGCATAAGCATCTTTCAGTTTGGCAAGATTTGCACTGAATATTGAATGAAACAGCTTTCTCTATTAGAGAGACAAGCTTTTGAGCAGATTTGGGCTAGATTTCACTTCATTTGAACAGACGCACTATTTCAACATTACTGGACTCAGAAAGCTGTAAACTGACAATCTTGATCATTGAAGTCCTAACATAAGTTTTTGTGCATATAACTTCTAACACATTAAAAACTGTCTTACAACATTGCAGAAAACATTGTATTTCATAAGGCATAAGCATCTTTCAGTTTGGCAAGATTTGCACTGAATATTGAATGAAACAGCTTTTTCTAATAGAGAGACAAGCTTTTGAGCAGATTTGGGCTAGATTTCACTTCATTCGAACAGAAGCACTATTTCAACATTACTGGACTCAGAAAGCTGTAAACTGACAATCTTGATCATTGAAGTCCTAACATAAGTTTTTGTGCATATAACTTCTAACACATTAAAAACTGTCTTACAGCATTGCAGAAAACATTGTATTTCATATGGCATAAGCATCTTTCAGTTTGGCAAGATTTGCACTGAATACTGAATGAAACAGCTTTCTCTATTAGAGAGACAAGCTTTTGAGCAGATTTGGGCTTGATTTCACTTCATTTGAACAGAAGCACTAATTTCAACATTACTGGACTCAGAAAGCTGTAAACTGACAATCTTGATCATTGAAGTCCTAACATAAGTTTTTGTGCATATAACTTCTAACACATTATAAACTGTCTTACAGCATTGCAGAAAACATTGTATTTCATAAGGCATAAGCATCTTTCAATTTGGCAAGATTTGCACTGAATATTGAATGAAACAGCTTTCTCTATTAGAGAGACAAGCTTTTGAGCAGATTTGGGCTAGATTTCACTTCATTTGAACAGACGCACTATTTCAACATTACTAAACTCAGAAAGCTGTAAACTGACAATCTTGATCATTGAAGTCCTAACATTAGTTTTTGTGCATATAACTTCTAACACATTAAAAACTGTCTTACAGCATTGCAGAAAACATTGTATTTCATATGGCATAAGCATCTTTCAGTTTGGCAAGATTTGCACTGAATACTGAATGAAACAGCTTTCTCTATTAGAGAGACAAGCTTTTGAGGAGATTTGGGCTTGATTCACTTCATTTGAACAGAAGCACTATTTCAACATTACTGGACTCAGAAAGCTGTAAACTGACAATCTTGATCATTGAAGACTTAACATAAGTTTTTGTGCATATAACTTCTAACACATTAAAAACTGTCTTACAGCACTGCAGTAAACATTGTATTTCATAAGGCATAAGCATCTTTCAGTTTGGCAAGATTTGCCCTGAATACTGAATGAAACAGCGTTCTCTAATAGAGAGAAAAGCTTTTGAGCAGATTTGGGCTTGATTTCACTTCATTTGAACAGAAGCACTATTTCAACATTACTGGACTCAGAAACATGTAAACTGACAATCTTGATCATTGAAGTCCTAACATAAGTTTTTGTGCATATAACTTCTAACACATTAAAAACTTTCTTACAGCATTGCAGAAAACATTGTATTTCATATGGCATAAGCATCTTTCAGTTTGGCAAGATTTGCAGTGAATACTGAATGAGACAGCTTTCTCTATTAGAGAGACAAGCTTTTGAGGAGATTTGGGCTTGATTCAATTCATTTGAACAGACGCACTATTTCAACATTACTGGACTCAGAAAGCTGTAAACTGACAATCTTGATCATTGAAGTCCTAACATAAGTTTTTGTGCATATAACTTCTAACACATTAAAAACTGTCTTACAGCATTGCAGAAAACATTGTATTTCATAAGGCATAAGCATCTTTCAGTTTGGCAAGATTTGCACTGAATACTGAATGAAACAGCTTTTTCTAATAGAGAGACAAGCTTTTGAGCAGATTTTTGGCTAGATTTCACTTCATTTGAACAGACGCACTATTTCAACATTACTGGACTCAGAAAGCTGTAAACTGACAATCTTGATAATTGAAGTCCTAACATAAGTTTTTGTGCATATAACTTCTAACACATTAAAAACTGTCTTACAGCACTGCAGTAAACATTGTATTTCATATGGCATAAGCATCTTTCAGTTTGGCAAGATTTGCACTGAAAACTGAATGAAACAGCTTTCTCTATTAGAGAGACAAGCTTTTGAGCAGATTTGGGCTAGATTTCACTTCATTTGAACAGAAGCACTATTTCAACATTACTGGACTCAGAAAGCTGTAAACTGAAAATCTTGATCATTGAAGTCCTAACATAAGTTTTTGTGCATATAACTTCTAACACATTAAAAAATGTCTTACAGCATTGCAGAAAACATTGTATTTCATATGGCATAAGCATCTTTCAGTTTGGCAAGATTTGCACTGAATATTGAATGAAACAGCTTTTTCTAATAGAGAGACAAGCTTTTGAGCAGATTTGGGCTAGATTTCACTTCATTTGAACAGAAGCACTATTTCAACATTACTGGACTCAGAAAGCTGTAAACTGACAATCTTGATCATTGAAGTCCTAACATAAGTTTTTGTGCATATAACTTCTAACACATTAAAAACTGTCTTACAGCATTGCAGAAAACATTGTATTTCATAAGGCATAAGCATCTTTCAGTTTGGCAAGATTTGCACTGAATACTGAATGAAACAGCTTTTTCTAATAGAGAGACAAGCTTTTGAGCAGATTTTTGGCTAGATTTCACTTATTTGAACAGACGCACTATTTCAACATTACTGGACTCAGAAAGCTGTAAACTGACAATCTTGATAATTGAAGTCCTAACATAAGTTTTTGTGCATATAACTTCTAACACATTAAAAACTGTCTTACAGCACTGCAGTAAACATTGTATTTCATATGGCATAAGCATCTTTCAGTTTGGCAAGATTTGCACTGAATACTGAATGAAACAGCTTTCTCTATTAGAGAGACAAGCTTTTGAGCAGATTTGGGCTTGATTTCACTTCATTTGAACAGGAGCACTATTTCAACATTACTGGACTCAGAAAGCTGTAAACTGACAATCTTGATCATTGAAGTCCTAACATTAGTTTTTGTGCATATAACTTCTAACACATTAAAAACTGTCTTACAGCATTGCAGAAAACATTGTATTTCATATGGCATAAGCATCTTTCAGTTTGGCAAGATTTGCACTGAATACTGAATGAAACAGCTTTCTCTATTAGAGAGACAAGCTTTTGAGGAGATTTGGGCTTGATTCACTTCATTTGAACAGAAGCACTATTTCAACATTACTGGACTCAGAAAGCTGTAAACTGACAATCTTGATCATTGAAGACTTAACATAAGTTTTTGTGCATATAACTTCTAACACATTAAAAACTGTCTTACAACATTGCAGAAAACATTGTATTTCATAAGGCATAAGCATCTTTCAGTTTGGCAAGATTTGCACTGAATATTGAATGAAACAGCTTTTTCTAATAGAGAGACAAGCTTTTGAGCAGATTTGGGCTAGATTTCACTTCATTTGAACAGAAGCACTATTTCAACATTACTGGACTCAGAAAGCTGTAAACTGACAATCTTGATCATTGAAGTCCTAACATAAGTTTTTGTGCATATAACTTCTAACACATTAAAAACTGTCTTACAGCATTGCAGAAAACATTGTATTTCATAAGGCATGAGCATCTTTCATTTTGGCAAGATTTGCACTGAAAACTGAATGAAACAGCTTTCTCTATTAGAGAGACAAGCTTTTGAGCAGATTTGGGCTTGATTTCACTTCATTTGAACAGAAGCACTATTTCAACATTACTGGACTCAGAAAGCTGTAAACTTACAATCTTGATAATTGAAGTCCTAACATAAGTTTTTGTGCATATAACTTCTAACACATTAAAAACTGTCTTACAGCATTGCAGTAAACATTGTATTTCATAAGGCATAAGCATCTTTCAGTTTGGCAAGATTTGCACTGAATATTGAATGAAACAGCTTTCTCTATTAGAGAGACAAGCTTTTGAGCAGATTTGGGCTAGATTTCACTTCATTTGAACAGACGCACTATTTCAACATTACTGGACTCAGAAAGCTGTAAACTGACAATCTTGATCATTGAAGTCCTAACATAAGTTTTTGTGCATATAACTTCTAACACATTAAAAACTGTCTTACAACATTGCAGAAAACATTGTATTTCATAAGGCATAAGCATCTTTCAGTTTGGCAAGATTTGCACTGAATATTGAATGAAACAGCTTTTTCTAATAGAGAGACAAGCTTTTGAGCAGATTTGGGCTAGATTTCACTTCATTCGAACAGAAGCACTATTTCAACATTACTGGACTCAGAAAGCTGTAAACTGACAATCTTGATCATTGAAGTCCTAACATAAGTTTTTGTGCATATAACTTCTAACACATTAAAAACTGTCTTACAGCATTGCAGAAAACATTGTATTTCATATGGCATAAGCATCTTTCAGTTTGGCAAGATTTGCACTGAATACTGAATGAAACAGCTTTCTCTATTAGAGAGACAAGCTTTTGAGCAGATTTGGGCTTGATTTCACTTCATTTGAACAGAAGCACTAATTTCAACATTACTGGACTCAGAAAGCTGTAAACTGACAATCTTGATCATTGAAGTCCTAACATAAGTTTTTGTGCATATAACTTCTAACACATTATAAACTGTCTTACAGCATTGCAGAAAACATTGGATTTCATAAGGCATAAGCATCTTTCAATTTGGCAAGATTTGCACTGAATATTGAATGAAACAGCTTTCTCTATTAGAGAGACAAGCTTTTGAGCAGATTTGGGCTAGATTTCACTTCATTTGAACAGACGCACTATTTCAACATTACTAAACTCAGAAAGCTGTAAACTGACAATCTTGATCATTGAAGTCCTAACATTAGTTTTTGTGCATATAACTTCTAACACATTAAAAACTGTCTTACAGCATTGCAGAAAACATTGTATTTCATATGGCATAAGCATCTTTCAGTTTGGCAAGATTTGCACTGAATACTGAATGAAACAGCTTTCTCTATTAGAGAGACAAGCTTTTGAGGAGATTTGGGCTTGATTCACTTCATTTGAACAGAAGCACTATTTCAACATTACTGGACTCAGAAAGCTGTAAACTGACAATCTTGATCATTGAAGACTTAACATAAGTTTTTGTGCATATAACTTCTAACACATTAAAAACTGTCTTACAGCACTGCAGTAAACATTGTATTTCATAAGGCATAAGCATCTTTCAGTTTGGCAAGATTTGCCCTGAATACTGAATGAAACAGCGTTCTCTAATAGAGAGAAAAGCTTTTGAGCAGATTTGGGCTTGATTTCACTTCATTTGAACAGAAGCACTATTTCAACATTACTGGACTCAGAAACATGTAAACTGACAATCTTGATCATTGAAGTCCTAACATAAGTTTTTGTGCATATAACTTCTAACACATTAAAAACTTTCTTACAGCATTGCAGAAAACATTGTATTTCATATGGCATAAGCATCTTTCAGTTTGGCAAGATTTGCAGTGAATACTGAATGAGACAGCTTTCTCTATTAGAGAGACAAGCTTTTGAGGAGATTTGGGCTTGATTCAATTCATTTGAACAGACGCACTATTTCAACATTACTGGACTCAGAAAGCTGTAAACTGACAATCTTGATCATTGAAGTCCTAACATAAGTTTTTGTGCATATAACTTCTAACACATTAAAAACTGTCTTACAGCATTGCAGAAAACATTGTATTTCATAAGGCATAAGCATCTTTCAGTTTGGCAAGATTTGCACTGAATACTGAATGAAACAGCTTTTTCTAATAGAGAGACAAGCTTTTGAGCAGATTTTTGGCTAGATTTCACTTCATTTGAACAGACGCACTATTTCAACATTACTGGACTCAGAAAGCTGTAAACTGACAATCTTGATAATTGAAGTCCTAACATAAGTTTTTGTGCATATAACTTCTAACACATTAAAAACTGTCTTACAGCACTGCAGTAAACATTGTATTTCATATGGCATAAGCATCTTTCAGTTTGGCAAGATTTGCACTGAAAACTGAATGAAACAGCTTTCTCTATTAGAGAGACAAGCTTTTGAGCAGATTTGGGCTAGATTTCACTTCATTTGAACAGAAGCACTATTTCAACATTACTGGACTCAGAAAGCTGTAAACTGAAAATCTTGATCATTGAAGTCCTAACATAAGTTTTTGTGCATATAACTTCTAACACATTAAAAAATGTCTTACAGCATTGCAGAAAACATTGTATTTCATATGGCATAAGCATCTTTCAGTTTGGCAAGATTTGCACTGAATATTGAATGAAACAGCTTTTTCTAATAGAGAGACAAGCTTTTGAGCAGATTTGGGCTAGATTTCACTTCATTTGAACAGAAGCACTATTTCAACATTACTGGACTCAGAAAGCTGTAAACTGACAATCTTGATCATTGAAGTCCTAACATAAGTTTTTGTGCATATAACTTCTAACACATTAAAAACTGTCTTACAGCATTGCAGAAAACATTGTATTTCATAAGGCATAAGCATCTTTCAGTTTGGCAAGATTTGCACTGAATACTGAATGAAACAGCTTTTTCTAATAGAGAGACAAGCTTTTGAGCAGATTTTTGGCTAGATTTCACTTATTTGAACAGACGCACTATTTCAACATTACTGGACTCAGAAAGCTGTAAACTGACAATCTTGATAATTGAAGTCCTAACATAAGTTTTTGTGCATATAACTTCTAACACATTAAAAACTGTCTTACAGCACTGCAGTAAACATTGTATTTCATATGGCATAAGCATCTTTCAGTTTGGCAAGATTTGCACTGAATACTGAATGAAACAGCTTTCTCTATTAGAGAGACAAGCTTTTGAGCAGATTTGGGCTTGATTTCACTTCATTTGAACAGGAGCACTATTTCAACATTACTGGACTCAGAAAGCTGTAAACTGACAATCTTGATCATTGAAGTCCTAACATTAGTTTTTGTGCATATAACTTCTAACACATTAAAAACTGTCTTACAGCATTGCAGAAAACATTGTATTTCATATGGCATAAGCATCTTTCAGTTTGGCAAGATTTGCACTGAATACTGAATGAAACAGCTTTCTCTATTAGAGAGACAAGCTTTTGAGGAGATTTGGGCTTGATTCACTTCATTTGAACAGAAGCACTATTTCAACATTACTGGACTCAGAAAGCTGTAAACTGACAATCTTGATCATTGAAGACTTAACATAAGTTTTTGTGCATATAACTTCTAACACATTAAAAACTGTCTTACAACATTGCAGAAAACATTGTATTTCATAAGGCATAAGCATCTTTCAGTTTGGCAAGATTTGCACTGAATATTGAATGAAACAGCTTTTTCTAATAGAGAGACAAGCTTTTGAGCAGATTTGGGCTAGATTTCACTTCATTTGAACAGAAGCACTATTTCAACATTACTGGACTCAGAAAGCTGTAAACTGACAATCTTGATCATTGAAGTCCTAACATAAGTTTTTGTGCATATAACTTCTAACACATTAAAAACTGTCTTACAGCATTGCAGAAAACATTGTATTTCATAAGGCATGAGCATCTTTCATTTTGGCAAGATTTGCACTGAAAACTGAATGAAACAGCTTTCTCTATTAGAGAGACAAGCTTTTGAGCAGATTTGGGCTTGATTTCACTTCATTTGAACAGAAGCACTATTTCAACATTACTGGACTCAGAAAGCTGTAAACTTACAATCTTGATAATTGAAGTCCTAACATAAGTTTTTGTGCATATAACTTCTAACACATTAAAAACTGTCTTACAGCATTGCAGTAAACATTGTATTTCATAAGGCATAAGCATCTTTCAGTTTGGCAAGATTTGCACTGAATATTGAATGAAACAGCTTTCTCTATTAGAGAGACAAGCTTTTGAGCAGATTTGGGCTAGATTTCACTTCATTTGAACAGACGCACTATTTCAACATTACTGGACTCAGAAAGCTGTAAACTGACAATCTTGATCATTGAAGTCCTAACATAAGTTTTTGTGCATATAACTTCTAACACATTAAAAACTGTCTTACAACATTGCAGAAAACATTGTATTTCATAAGGCATAAGCATCTTTCAGTTTGGCAAGATTTGCACTGAATATTGAATGAAACAGCTTTTTCTAATAGAGAGACAAGCTTTTGAGCAGATTTGGGCTAGATTTCACTTCATTCGAACAGAAGCACTATTTCAACATTACTGGACTCAGAAAGCTGTAAACTGACAATCTTGATCATTGAAGTCCTAACATAAGTTTTTGTGCATATAACTTCTAACACATTAAAAACTGTCTTACAGCATTGCAGAAAACATTGTATTTCATATGGCATAAGCATCTTTCAGTTTGGCAAGATTTGCACTGAATACTGAATGAAACAGCTTTCTCTATTAGAGAGACAAGCTTTTGAGCAGATTTGGGCTTGATTTCACTTCATTTGAACAGAAGCACTAATTTCAACATTACTGGACTCAGAAAGCTGTAAACTGACAATCTTGATCATTGAAGTCCTAACATAAGTTTTTGTGCATATAACTTCTAACACATTATAAACTGTCTTACAGCATTGCAGAAAACATTGTATTTCATAAGGCATAAGCATCTTTCAATTTGGCAAGATTTGCACTGAATATTGAATGAAACAGCTTTCTCTATTAGAGAGACAAGCTTTTGAGCAGATTTGGGCTAGATTTCACTTCATTTGAACAGACGCACTATTTCAACATTACTAAACTCAGAAAGCTGTAAACTGACAATCTTGATCATTGAAGTCCTAACATTAGTTTTTGTGCATATAACTTCTAACACATTAAAAACTGTCTTACAGCATTGCAGAAAACATTGTATTTCATATGGCATAAGCATCTTTCAGTTTGGCAAGATTTGCACTGAATACTGAATGAAACAGCTTTCTCTATTAGAGAGACAAGCTTTTGAGGAGATTTGGGCTTGATTCACTTCATTTGAACAGAAGCACTATTTCAACATTACTGGACTCAGAAAGCTGTAAACTGACAATCTTGATCATTGAAGACTTAACATAAGTTTTTGTGCATATAACTTCTAACACATTAAAAACTGTCTTACAGCACTGCAGTAAACATTGTATTTCATAAGGCATAAGCATCTTTCAGTTTGGCAAGATTTGCCCTGAATACTGAATGAAACAGCGTTCTCTAATAGAGAGAAAAGCTTTTGAGCAGATTTGGGCTTGATTTCACTTCATTTGAACAGAAGCACTATTTCAACATTACTGGACTCAGAAACATGTAAACTGACAATCTTGATCATTGAAGTCCTAACATAAGTTTTTGTGCATATAACTTCTAACACATTAAAAACTTTCTTACAGCATTGCAGAAAACATTGTATTTCATATGGCATAAGCATCTTTCAGTTTGGCAAGATTTGCAGTGAATACTGAATGAGACAGCTTTCTCTATTAGAGAGACAAGCTTTTGAGGAGATTTGGGCTTGATTCAATTCATTTGAACAGACGCACTATTTCAACATTACTGGACTCAGAAAGCTGTAAACTGACAATCTTGATCATTGAAGTCCTAACATAAGTTTTTGTGCATATAACTTCTAACACATTAAAAACTGTCTTACAGCATTGCAGAAAACATTGTATTTCATAAGGCATAAGCATCTTTCAGTTTGGCAAGATTTGCACTGAATACTGAATGAAACAGCTTTTTCTAATAGAGAGACAAGCTTTTGAGCAGATTTTTGGCTAGATTTCACTTCATTTGAACAGACGCACTATTTCAACATTACTGGACTCAGAAAGCTGTAAACTGACAATCTTGATAATTGAAGTCCTAACATAAGTTTTTGTGCATATAACTTCTAACACATTAAAAACTGTCTTACAGCACTGCAGTAAACATTGTATTTCATATGGCATAAGCATCTTTCAGTTTGGCAAGATTTGCACTGAAAACTGAATGAAACAGCTTTCTCTATTAGAGAGACAAGCTTTTGAGCAGATTTGGGCTAGATTTCACTTCATTTGAACAGAAGCACTATTTCAACATTACTGGACTCAGAAAGCTGTAAACTGAAAATCTTGATCATTGAAGTCCTAACATAAGTTTTTGTGCATATAACTTCTAACACATTAAAAAATGTCTTACAGCATTGCAGAAAACATTGTATTTCATATGGCATAAGCATCTTTCAGTTTGGCAAGATTTGCACTGAATATTGAATGAAACAGCTTTTTCTAATAGAGAGACAAGCTTTTGAGCAGATTTGGGCTAGATTTCACTTCATTTGAACAGAAGCACTATTTCAACATTACTGGACTCAGAAAGCTGTAAACTGACAATCTTGATCATTGAAGTCCTAACATAAGTTTTTGTGCATATAACTTCTAACACATTAAAAACTGTCTTACAGCATTGCAGAAAACATTGTATTTCATAAGGCATAAGCATCTTTCAGTTTGGCAAGATTTGCACTGAATACTGAATGAAACAGCTTTTTCTAATAGAGAGACAAGCTTTTGAGCAGATTTTTGGCTAGATTTCACTTATTTGAACAGACGCACTATTTCAACATTACTGGACTCAGAAAGCTGTAAACTGACAATCTTGATAATTGAAGTCCTAACATAAGTTTTTGTGCATATAACTTCTAACACATTAAAAACTGTCTTACAGCACTGCAGTAAACATTGTATTTCATATGGCATAAGCATCTTTCAGTTTGGCAAGATTTGCACTGAATACTGAATGAAACAGCTTTCTCTATTAGAGAGACAAGCTTTTGAGCAGATTTGGGCTTGATTTCACTTCATTTGAACAGGAGCACTATTTCAACATTACTGGACTCAGAAAGCTGTAAACTGACAATCTTGATCATTGAAGACTTAACATAAGTTTTTGTGCATATAACTTCTAACACATTAAAAACTGTCTTACAGCACTGCAGTAAACATTGTATTTCATAAGGCATAAGCATCTTTCAGTTTGGCAAGATTTGCACTGAATACTGAATGAAACAGCGTTCTCTAATAGAGAGAAAAGCTTTTGAGCAGATTTGGGCTTGATTTCACTTCATTTGAACAGAAGCACTATTTCAACATTACTGGACTCAGAAACATGTAAACTGACAATCTTGATCATTGAAGTCCTAACATAAGTTTTTGTGCATATAACTTCTAACACATTAAAAACTTTCTTACAGCATTGCAGAAAACATTGTATTTCATAAGGCATAAGCATCTTTCAGTTTGGCAAGATTTGCACTGAATACTGAATGAAACAGCTTTTTCTAATAGAGAGACAAGCTTTTGAGCAGATTTTTGGCTAGATTTCACTTCATTTGAACAGACGCACTATTTCAACATTACTGGACTCAGAAAGCTGTAAACTGACAATCTTGATAATTGAAGTCCTAACATAAGTTTTTGTGCATATAACTTCTAACACATTAAAAACTGTCTTACAGCACTGCAGTAAACATTGTATTTCATATGGCATAAGCATCTTTCAGTTTGGCAAGATTTGCACTGAAAACTGAATGAAACAGCTTTCTCTATTAGAGAGACAAGCTTTTGAGCAGATTTGGGCTAGATTTCACTTCATTTGAACAGAAGCACTATTTCAACATTACTGGACTCAGAAAGCTGTAAACTGAAAATCTTGATCATTGAAGTCCTAACATAAGTTTTTGTGCATATAACTTCTAACACATTAAAAAATGTCTTACAGCATTGCAGAAAACATTGTATTTCATATGGCATAAGCATCTTTCAGTTTGGCAAGATTTGCACTGAATATTGAATGAAACAGCTTTTTCTAATAGAGAGACAAGCTTTTGAGCAGATTTGGGCTAGATTTCACTTCATTTGAACAGAAGCACTATTTCAACATTACTGGACTCAGAAAGCTGTAAACTGACAATCTTGATCATTGAAGTCCTAACATAAGTTTTTGTGCATATAACTTCTAACACATTAAAAACTGTCTTACAGCATTGCAGAAAACATTGTATTTCATAAGGCATAAGCATCTTTCAGTTTGGCAAGATTTGCACTGAATACTGAATGAAACAGCTTTTTCTAATAGAGAGACAAGCTTTTGAGCAGATTTGGGCTAGATTTCACTTCATTTGAACAGAAGCACTATTTCAACATTACTGGACTCAGAAAGCTGTAAACTGACAATCTTGATCATTGAAGTCCTAACATAAGTTTTTGTGCATATAACTTCTAACACATTAAAAACTGTCTTACAGCATTGCAGAAAACATTGTATTTCATAAGGCATAAGCATCTTTCAGTTTGGCAAGATTTGCACTGAATACTGAATGAAACAGCTTTTTCTAATAGAGAGACAAGCTTTTGAGCAGATTTTTGGCTAGATTTCACTTCATTTGAACAGACGCACTATTTCAACATTACTGGACTCAGAAAGCTGTAAACTGACAATCTTGATAATTGAAGACTTAACATAAGTTTTTGTGCATATAACTTCTAACACATTAAAAACTGTCTTACAGCACTGCAGTAAACATTGTATTTCATAAGGCATAAGCATCTTTCAGTTTGGCAAGATTTGCACTGAATACTGAATGAAACAGCGTTCTCTAATAGAGAGAAAAGCTTTTGAGCAGATTTGGGCTTGATTTCACTTCATTTGAACAGAAGCACTATTTCAACATTACTGGACTCAGAAACATGTAAACTGACAATCTTGATCATTGAAGTCCTAACATAAGTTTTTGTGCATATAACTTCTAACACATTAAAAACTTTCTTACAGCATTGCAGAAAACATTGTATTTCATATGGCATAAGCATCTTTCAGTTTGGCAAGATTTGCAGTGAATACTGAATGAGACAGCTTTCTCTATTAGAGAGACAAGCTTTTGAGGAGATTTGGGCTTGATTCAATTCATTTGAACAGACGCACTATTTCAACATTACTGGACTCAGAAAGCTGTAAACTGACAATCTTGATCATTGAAGTCCTAACATAAGTTTTTGTGCATATAACTTCTAACACATTAAAAACTGTCATACAGCATTGCAGAAAACATTGTATTTCATAAGGCATAAGCATCTTTCAGTTTGGCAAGATTTGCACTGAATACTGAATGAAACAGCTTTTTCTAATAGAGAGACAAGCTTTTGAGCAGATTTTTGGCTAGATTTCACTTCATTTGAACAGACGCACTATTTCAACATTACTGGACTCAGAAAGCTGTAAACTGACAATCTTGATAATTGAAGTCCTAACATAAGTTTTTGTGCATATAACTTCTAACACATTAAAAACTGTCTTACAGCACTGCAGTAAACATTGTATTTCATATGGCATAAGCATCTTTCAGTTTGGCAAGATTTGCACTGAAAACTGAATGAAACAGCTTTCTCTATTAGAGAGACAAGCTTTTGAGCAGATTTGGGCTAGATTTCACTTCATTTGAACAGAAGCACTATTTCAACATTACTGGACTCAGAAAGCTGTAAACTGAAAATCTTGATCATTGAAGTCCTAACATAAGTTTTTGTGCATATAACTTCTAACACATTAAAAAATGTCTTACAGCATTGCAGAAAACATTGTATTTCATATGGCATAAGCATCTTTCAGTTTGGCAAGATTTGCACTGAATATTGAATGAAACAGCTTTTTCTAATAGAGAGACAAGCTTTTGAGCAGATTTGGGCTAGATTTCACTTTATTTGAACAGAAGCACTATTTCAACATTACTGGACTCAGAAAGCTGTAAACTGACAATCTTGATCATTGAAGTCCTAACATAAGTTTTTGTGCATATAACTTCTAACACATTAAAAACTGTCTTACAGCATTGCAGAAAACATTGTATTTCATAAGGCATAAGCATCTTTCAGTTTGGCAAGGTTTGCACTGAAAACTGAATGAAACAGCTTTCTCTATTAGAGAGACAAGCTTTTGAGCAGATTTGGGCTTGATTTCACTTCATTTGAACAGAAGCACTATTTCAACATTACTGGACTCAGAAAGCTGTAAATTTACAATCTTGATAATTGAAGTCCTAACATAAGTTTTTGTGCATATAACTTCTAACACATTAAAAACTGTCTTACAGCATTGCAGTAAACATTGTATTTCATAATGCATAAGCATCTTTCAGTTTGGCAAGATTTGCACTGAATATTGAATGAAACAGCTTTCTCTATTAGAGAGACAAGCTTTTGAGCAGATTTGGGCTAGATTTCACTTCATTTGAACAGACACACTATTTCAACATTACTGGACTCAGAAAGCTGTAAACTGACAATCTTGATCATTGAAGTCCTAACATAAGTTTTTGTGCATATAACTTCTAACACATTAAAAACTGTCTTACAACATTGCAGAAAACATTGTATTTCATAAGGCATAAGCATCTTTCAGTTTGGCAAGATTTGCACTGAATATTGAATGAAACAGCTTTTTCTAATAGAGAGACAAGCTTTTGAGCAGATTTGGGCTAGATTTCACTTCATTTGAACAGAAGCACTATTTCAACATTACTGGACTCAGAAAGCTGTAAACTGACAATCTTGATCATTGAAGTCCTAACATAAGTTTTTGTGCATATAACTTCTAACACATTAAAAACTGTCTTACAGCATTGCAGAAAACATTGTATTTCATATGGCATAAGCATCTTTAAGTTTGGCAAGATTTGCACTGAATACTGAATGAAACAGCTTTCTCTATTAGAGAGACAAGCTTTTGAGCAGCTTTGGGCTTGATTTCACTTCATTTGAACAGAAGCACTATTTCAACATTACTGGACTCAGAAAGCTGTAAACTGACAATCTTGATCATTGAAGTCCTAACATAAGTTTTTGTGCATATAACTTCTAACACATTAAAAACTGTCTTACAGCATTGCAGAAAACATTGTATTTCATATGGCATAAGCATCTTTCAGTTTGGCAAGATTTGCACTGAATACTGAATGAAACAGCTTTCTCTATTAGAGAGACAAGCTTTTGAGCAGATTTGGGCTTGATTTCACTTCATTTGAACAGAAGCACTATTTCAACACATTATAAACTGTCTTACAGCATTGCAGAAAACATTGTATTTCATAAGGCATAAGCATCTTTCAGTTTGGCAAGATTTGCACTGAATACTGAATGAAACAGCTTTTTCTAATAGAGAGACAAAATTTTGAGCAGATTTTTGGCTAGATTTCACTTCATTTGAACAGACACACTATTTCAACATTACTGGACTCAGAAAGCTGTAAACTGACAATCTTGATAATTGAAGTCCTAACATAAGTTTTTGTGCATATAACTTCTAACACATTAAAAACTGTCTTACAGCACTGCAGTAAACATTGTATTTCATATGGCATAAGCATCTTTCAGTTTGGCAAGATTTGCACTGAAAACTGAATGAAACAGCTTTCTCTATTAGAGAGACAAGCTTTTGAGCAGATTTGGGCTAGATTTCACTTCATTTGAACAGAAGCACTATTTCAACATTACTGGACTCAGAAAGCTGTAAACTGAAAATCTTGATCATTGAAGTCCTAACATAAGTTTTTGTGCATATAACTTCTAACACATTAAAAAATGTCTTACAGCATTGCAGAAAACATTGTATTTCATAAGGCATAAGCATCTTTCAGTTTGGCAAGATTTGCACTGAATATTGAATGAAACAGCTTTTTCTAATAGAGAGACAAGCTTTTGAGCAGATTTGGGCTAGATTTCACTTCATTTGAACAGAAGCACTATTTCAACATTACTGGACTCAGAAAGCTGTAAACTGACAATCTTGATCATTGAAGTCCTAACATAAGTTTTTGTGCATATAACTTCTAACACATTAAAAACTGTCTTACAGCATTGCAGAAAACATTGTATTTCATAAGGCATAAGCATCTTTCAGTTTGGCAAGATTTGCACTGAATATTGAATGAAACAGCTTTTTCTAAAAGAGAGACAAGCTTTTGAGCAGATTTGGGCTAGATTTCACTTCATTTGAACAGAAGCACTATTTCAACATTACTGGACTCAGAAAGCTGTAAACTGACAATCTTGATCATTGAAGTCCTAACATAAGTTTTTGTGCATATAACTTCTAACACATTAAAAACTGTCTTACAGCATTGCAGAAAACATTGTATGTCATAAGGCATAAGCATCTTTCAGTTTGGCAAGATTTGCACTGAATATTGAATGAAACAGCTTTTTCTAATAGAGAGACAAGCTTTTGATCAGATTTGGGCTAGATTTCACTTCATTTGAACAGAAGCACTATTTCAATATTACTGGACTCAGAAAGCTGTAAACTGACAATCTTGATCATTGAAGTCCTAACATAAGTTTTTTGTGCATATAACTTCTAACACATTAAAAACTGTCTTACAGCATTGCAGAAAACATTGTATTTCATATGGCATAAGCATCTTTCAGTTTGGCAAGATTTGCACTGAATACTGAATGAAACAGCTTTCTCTATTAGAGAGACAAGCTTTTAAGCAGATTTGGGCTTGATTTCACTTCATTTGAACAGGAGCACTATTTCAACATTACTGGACTCAGAAAGCTGTAAACTGACAATCTTGATCATTGAAGTCCTAACATAAGTTTTTGTGCATATAACTTCTAACACATTAAAAACTTTCTTACAGCATTGCAGAAAACATTGTATTTCATATGGCATAAGCATCTTTCAGTTTGGCAAGATTTGCAGTGAATACTGAATGAAACAGCTTTCTCTATTAGAGAGACAAGCTTTTGAGGAGATTTGGGCTTGATTCAATTCATTTGAACAGACGCACTATTTCAACATTACTGGACTCAGAAAGCTGTAAACTGACAATCTTGATCATTGAAGTCCTAACATAAGTTTTTGTGCATATAACTTCTAACACATTAAAAACTGTCTTACAGCATTGCAGAAAACATTGTATTTCATAAGGCATAAGCATCTTTCAGTTTGGCAAGATTTGCACTGAATACTGAATGAAACAGCTTTTTCTAATAGAGAGACAAGCTTTTGAGCAGATTTTTGGCTAGATTTCACTTCATTTGAACAGACGCACTATTTCAACATTACTGGACTCGGAAAGCTGTAAACTGACAATCTTGATAATTGAAGTCCTAACATAAGTTTTTGTGCATATAACTTCTAACACATTAAAAACTGTCTTACAGCATTGCAGTAAACATTGTATTTCATAATGCATAAGCATCTTTCAGTTTGGCAAGATTTGCACTGAATATTGAATGAAACAGCTTTCTCTATTAGAGAGACAAGCTTTTGAGCAGATTTGGGCTAGATTTCACTTCATTTGAACAGACGCACTATTTCAACATTACTGGACTCAGAAAGCTGTAAACTGACAATCTTGATCATTGAAGTCCTAACATAAGTTTTTGTGCATATAACTTCTAACACATTAAAAACTGTCTTACAACATTGCAGAAAACATTGTATTTCATAAGGCATAAGCATCTTTCAGTTTGGCAAGATTTGCACTGAATATTGAATGAAACAGCTTTTTCTAATAGAGAGACAAGCTTTTGAGCAGATTTGGGCTAGATTTCACTTCATTTGAACAGAAGCACTATTTCAACATTACTGGACTCAGAAAGCTGTAAACTGACAATCTTGATCATTGAAGTCCTAACATAAGTTTTTGTGCATATAACTTCTAACACATTAAAAACTGTCTTACAGCATTGCAGAAAACATTGTATTTCATATGGCATAAGCATCTTTAAGTTTGGCAAGATTTGCACTGAATACTGAATGAAACAGCTTTCTCTATTAGAGAGACAAGCTTTTGAGCAGCTTTGGGCTTGATTTCACTTCATTTGAACAGAAGCACTATTTCAACATTACTGGACTCAGAAAGCTGTAAACTGACAATCTTGATCATTGAAGTCCTAACATAAGTTTTTGTGCATATAACTTCTAACACATTAAAAACTGTCTTACAGCATTGCAGAAAACATTGTATTTCATATGGCATAAGCATCTTTCAGTTTGGCAAGATTTGCACTGAATACTGAATGAAACAGCTTTCTCTATTAGAGAGACAAGCTTTTGAGCAGATTTGGGCTTGATTTCACTTCATTTGAACAGAAGCACTATTTCAACACATTATAAACTGTCTTACAGCATTGCAGAAAACATTGTATTTCATAAGGCATAAGCATCTTTCAGTTTGGCAAGATTTGCACTGAATACTGAATGAAACAGCTTTTTCTAATAGAGAGACAAAATTTTGAGCAGATTTTTGGCTAGATTTCACTTCATTTGAACAGACACACTATTTCAACATTACTGGACTCAGAAAGCTGTAAACTGACAATCTTGATAATTGAAGTCCTAACATAAGTTTTTGTGCATATAACTTCTAACACATTAAAAACTGTCTTACAGCACTGCAGTAAACATTGTATTTCATATGGCATAAGCATCTTTCAGTTTGGCAAGATTTGCACTGAAAACTGAATGAAACAGCTTTCTCTATTAGAGAGACAAGCTTTTGAGCAGATTTGGGCTAGATTTCACTTCATTTGAACAGAAGCACTATTTCAACATTACTGGACTCAGAAAGCTGTAAACTGAAAATCTTGATCATTGAAGTCCTAACATAAGTTTTTGTGCATATAACTTCTAACACATTAAAAAATGTCTTACAGCATTGCAGAAAACATTGTATTTCATAAGGCATAAGCATCTTTCAGTTTGGCAAGATTTGCACTGAATATTGAATGAAACAGCTTTTTCTAATAGAGAGACAAGCTTTTGAGCAGATTTGGGCTAGATTTCACTTCATTTGAACAGAAGCACTATTTCAACATTACTGGACTCAGAAAGCTGTAAACTGACAATCTTGATCATTGAAGTCCTAACATAAGTTTTTGTGCATATAACTTCTAACACATTAAAAACTGTCTTACAGCATTGCAGAAAACATTGTATTTCATAAGGCATAAGCATCTTTCAGTTTGGCAAGATTTGCACTGAATATTGAATGAAACAGCTTTTTCTAAAAGAGAGACAAGCTTTTGAGCAGATTTGGGCTAGATTTCACTTCATTTGAACAGAAGCACTATTTCAACATTACTGGACTCAGAAAGCTGTAAACTGACAATCTTGATCATTGAAGTCCTAACATAAGTTTTTGTGCATATAACTTCTAACACATTAAAAACTGTCTTACAGCATTGCAGAAAACATTGTATGTCATAAGGCATAAGCATCTTTCAGTTTGGCAAGATTTGCACTGAATATTGAATGAAACAGCTTTTTCTAATAGAGAGACAAGCTTTTGATCAGATTTGGGCTAGATTTCACTTCATTTGAACAGAAGCACTATTTCAATATTACTGGACTCAGAAAGCTGTAAACTGACAATCTTGATCATTGAAGTCCTAACATAAGTTTTTTGTGCATATAACTTCTAACACATTAAAAACTGTCTTACAGCATTGCAGAAAACATTGTATTTCATATGGCATAAGCATCTTTCAGTTTGGCAAGATTTGCACTGAATACTGAATGAAACAGCTTTCTCTATTAGAGAGACAAGCTTTTAAGCAGATTTGGGCTTGATTTCACTTCATTTGAACAGGAGCACTATTTCAACATTACTGGACTCAGAAAGCTGTAAACTGACAATCTTGATCATTGAAGTCCTAACATAAGTTTTTGTGCATATAACTTCTAACACATTAAAAACTTTCTTACAGCATTGCAGAAAACATTGTATTTCATATGGCATAAGCATCTTTCAGTTTGGCAAGATTTGCAGTGAATACTGAATGAAACAGCTTTCTCTATTAGAGAGACAAGCTTTTGAGGAGATTTGGGCTTGATTCAATTCATTTGAACAGACGCACTATTTCAACATTACTGGACTCAGAAAGCTGTAAACTGACAATCTTGATCATTGAAGTCCTAACATAAGTTTTTGTGCATATAACTTCTAACACATTAAAAACTGTCTTACAGCATTGCAGAAAACATTGTATTTCATAAGGCATAAGCATCTTTCAGTTTGGCAAGATTTGCACTGAATACTGAATGAAACAGCTTTTTCTAATAGAGAGACAAGCTTTTGAGCAGATTTTTGGCTAGATTTCACTTCATTTGAACAGACGCACTATTTCAACATTACTGGACTCGGAAAGCTGTAAACTGACAATCTTGATAATTGAAGTCCTAACATAAGTTTTTGTGCATATAACTTCTAACACATTAAAAACTGTCTTACAGCACTGCAGTAAACATTGTATTTCATATGGCATAAGCATCTTTCAGTTTGGCAAGATTTGCACTGAAAACTGAATGAAACAGCTTTCTCTATTAGAGAGACAAGCTTTTGAGCAGATTTGGGCTAGATTTCACTTCATTTGAACAGAAGCACTATTTCAACATTACTGGACTCAGAAAGCTGTAAACTGAAAATCTTGATCATTGAAGTCCTAACATAAGTTTTTGTGCATATAACTTCTAACACATTAAAAAATGTCTTACAGCATTGCAGAAAACATTGTATTTCATAAGGCATAAGCATTTTTCCATTTTGGCAAGATTTGCACTGAATATTGAATGAAACAGCTTTTTCTAATAGAGAGACAAGCTTTTGAGCAGATTTGGGCTAGATTTCACTTCATTTGAACAGAAGCACTATTTCAACATTACTGGACTCAGAAAGCTGTAAACTGACAATCTTGATCATTGAAGTCCTAACATAAGTGTTTGTGCATATAACTTCTAACACATTAAAAACTGTCTTACAGCATTGCAGAAAACATTGTATTTCATAAGGCATAAGCATCTTTCAGTTTGGCAAGATTTGCACTGAATATTGAATGAAACAGCTTTTTCTAATAGAGAGACAAGCTTTTGAGCAGATTTGGGCTAGATTTCACTTCATTTGAACAGAAGCACTATTTCAACATTACTGGACTCAGAAAGCTGTAAACTGACAATCTTGATCATTGAAGTCCTAACATAAGTTTTTGTGCATATAACTTCTAACACATTAAAAACTGTCTTACAACATTGCAGAAAACATTGTATTTCATAAGGCATAAGCATCTTTCAGTTTGGCAAGATTTGCACTGAATATTGAATGAAACAGCTTTTTCTAATAGAGATACAAGCTTTTGAGCAGATTTGGGCTAGATTTCACTTCATTTGAACAGAAGCACTATTTCAACATTACTGGACTCAGAAAGCTGTAAACTGACAATCTTGATCATTGAAGTCCTAACATAAGTTTTTGTGCATATAACTTCTAACACATTAAAAACTGTCTTACAGCATTGCAGAAAACATTGTATTTCATATGGCATAAGCATCTTTCAGTTTGGCAAGATTTGCACTGAATACTGAATGAAACAGCTTTCTCTATTAGAGAGACAAGCTTTTGAGCAGATTTGGGCTTGATTTCACTTCATTTGAACAGAAGCACTATTTCAACATTACTGGACTCAGAAAGCTGTAAACTGACAATCTTGATCATTGAAGTCCTAACATAAGTTTTTGTGCATATAACTTCTAACACATTAAAAACTGTCTTACAGCATTGCAGAAAACATTGTATTTCATAAGGCATAAGCATCTTTCAGTTTGGCAAGATTTGCACTGAATATTGAATGAAACAGCTTTTTCTAATAGAGAGACAAGCTTTTGATCAGATTTGGGCTAGATTTCACTTCATTTGAACAGAAGCACTATTTCAATATTACTGGACTCAGAAAGCTGTAAACTGACAATCTTGATCATTGAAGTCCTAACATAAGTTTTTTGTGCATATAACTTCTAACACATTAAAAACTGTCTTACAGCATTGCAGAAAACATTGTATTTCATATGGCATAAGCATCTTTCAGTTTGGCAAGATTTGCACTGAATACTGAATGAAACAGCTTTCTCTATTAGAGAGACAAGCTTTTGAGCAGATTTGGGCTTGATTTCACTTCATTTGAACAGGAGCACTATTTCAACATTACTGGACTCAGAAAGCTGTAAACTGACAATCTTGATCATTGAAGTCCTAACATAAGTTTTTGTGCATATAACTTCTAACACATTAAAAACTTTCTTACAGCATTGCAGAAAACATTGTATTTCATATGGCATAAGCATCTTTCAGTTTGGCAAGATTTGCAGTGAATACTGAATGAAACAGCTTTCTCTATTAGAGAGACAAGCTTTTGAGGAGATTTGGGCTTGATTCAATTCATTTGAACAGACGCACTATTTCAACATTACTGGACTCGGAAAGCTGTAAACTGACAATCTTGATAATTGAAGTCCTAACATAAGTTTTTGTGCATATAACTTCTAACACATTAAAAACTGTCTTACAGCATTGCAGTAAACATTGTATTTCATAATGCATAAGCATCTTTCAGTTTGGCAAGATTTGCACTGAATATTGAATGAAACAGCTTTCTCTATTAGAGAGACAAGCTTTTGAGCAGATTTGGGCTAGATTTCACTTCATTTGAACAGACGCACTATTTCAACATTACTGGACTCAGAAAGCTGTAAACTGACAATCTTGATCATTGAAGTCCTAACATAAGTTTTTGTGCATATAACTTCTAACACATTAAAAACTGTCTTACAACATTGCAGAAAACATTGTATTTCATAAGGCATAAGCATCTTTCAGTTTGGCAAGATTTGCACTGAATATTGAATGAAACAGCTTTTTCTAATAGAGAGACAAGCTTTTGAGCAGATTTGGGCTAGATTTCACTTCATTTGAACAGAAGCACTATTTCAACATTACTGGACTCAGAAAGCTGTAAACTGACAATCTTGATCATTGAAGTCCTAACATAAGTTTTTGTGCATATAACTTCTAACACATTAAAAACTGTCTTACAGCATTGCAGAAAACATTGTATTTCATATGGCATAAGCATCTTTAAGTTTGGCAAGATTTGCACTGAATACTGAATGAAACAGCTTTTTCTAATAGAGAGACAAGCTTTTGAGCAGATTTTTGGCTAGATTTCACTTCATTTGAACAGACGCACTATTTCAACATTACTGGACTCGGAAAGCTGTAAACTGACAATCTTGATAATTGAAGTCCTAACATAAGTTTTTGTGCATATAACTTCTAACACATTAAAAACTGTCTTACAGCATTGCAGTAAACATTGTATTTCATAATGCATAAGCATCTTTCAGTTTGGCAAGATTTGCACTGAATATTGAATGAAACAGCTTTCTCTATTAGAGAGACAAGCTTTTGAGCAGATTTGGGCTAGATTTCACTTCATTTGAACAGACGCACTATTTCAACATTACTGGACTCAGAAAGCTGTAAACTGACAATCTTGATCATTGAAGTCCTAACATAAGTTTTTGTGCATATAACTTCTAACACATTAAAAACTGTCTTACAACATTGCAGAAAACATTGTATTTCATAAGGCATAAGCATCTTTCAGTTTGGCAAGATTTGCACTGAATATTGAATGAAACAGCTTTTTCTAATAGAGAGACAAGCTTTTGAGCAGATTTGGGCTAGATTTCACTTCATTTGAACAGAAGCACTATTTCAACATTACTGGACTCAGAAAGCTGTAAACTGACAATCTTGATCATTGAAGTCCTAACATAAGTTTTTGTGCATATAACTTCTAACACATTAAAAACTGTCTTACAGCATTGCAGAAAACATTGTATTTCATATGGCATAAGCATCTTTAAGTTTGGCAAGATTTGCACTGAATACTGAATGAAACAGCTTTCTCTATTAGAGAGACAAGCTTTTGAGCAGCTTTGGGCTTGATTTCACTTCATTTGAACAGAAGCACTATTTCAACATTACTGGACTCAGAAAGCTGTAAACTGACAATCTTGATCATTGAAGTCCTAACATAAGTTTTTGTGCATATAACTTCTAACACATTAAAAACTGTCTTACAGCATTGCAGAAAACATTGTATTTCATATGGCATAAGCATCTTTCAGTTTGGCAAGATTTGCACTGAATACTGAATGAAACAGCTTTCTCTATTAGAGAGACAAGCTTTTGAGCAGATTTGGGCTTGATTTCACTTCATTTGAACAGAAGCACTATTTCAACACATTATAAACTGTCTTACAGCATTGCAGAAAACATTGTATTTCATAAGGCATAAGCATCTTTCAGTTTGGCAAGATTTGCACTGAATACTGAATGAAACAGCTTTTTCTAATAGAGAGACAAAATTTTGAGCAGATTTTTGGCTAGATTTCACTTCATTTGAACAGACACACTATTTCAACATTACTGGACTCAGAAAGCTGTAAACTGACAATCTTGATAATTGAAGTCCTAACATAAGTTTTTGTGCATATAACTTCTAACACATTAAAAACTGTCTTACAGCACTGCAGTAAACATTGTATTTCATATGGCATAAGCATCTTTCAGTTTGGCAAGATTTGCACTGAAAACTGAATGAAACAGCTTTCTCTATTAGAGAGACAAGCTTTTGAGCAGATTTGGGCTAGATTTCACTTCATTTGAACAGAAGCACTATTTCAACATTACTGGACTCAGAAAGCTGTAAACTGAAAATCTTGATCATTGAAGTCCTAACATAAGTTTTTGTGCATATAACTTCTAACACATTAAAAAATGTCTTACAGCATTGCAGAAAACATTGTATTTCATAAGGCATAAGCATCTTTCAGTTTGGCAAGATTTGCACTGAATATTGAATGAAACAGCTTTTTCTAATAGAGAGACAAGCTTTTGAGCAGATTTGGGCTAGATTTCACTTCATTTGAACAGAAGCACTATTTCAACATTACTGGACTCAGAAAGCTGTAAACTGACAATCTTGATCATTGAAGTCCTAACATAAGTTTTTGTGCATATAACTTCTAACACATTAAAAACTGTCTTACAGCATTGCAGAAAACATTGTATTTCATAAGGCATAAGCATCTTTCAGTTTGGCAAGATTTGCACTGAATATTGAATGAAACAGCTTTTTCTAAAAGAGAGACAAGCTTTTGAGCAGATTTGGGCTAGATTTCACTTCATTTGAACAGAAGCACTATTTCAACATTACTGGACTCAGAAAGCTGTAAACTGACAATCTTGATCATTGAAGTCCTAACATAAGTTTTTGTGCATATAACTTCTAACACATTAAAAACTGTCTTACAGCATTGCAGAAAACATTGTATGTCATAAGGCATAAGCATCTTTCAGTTTGGCAAGATTTGCACTGAATATTGAATGAAACAGCTTTTTCTAATAGAGAGACAAGCTTTTGATCAGATTTGGGCTAGATTTCACTTCATTTGAACAGAAGCACTATTTCAATATTACTGGACTCAGAAAGCTGTAAACTGACAATCTTGATCATTGAAGTCCTAACATAAGTTTTTTGTGCATATAACTTCTAACACATTAAAAACTGTCTTACAGCATTGCAGAAAACATTGTATTTCATATGGCATAAGCATCTTTCAGTTTGGCAAGATTTGCACTGAATACTGAATGAAACAGCTTTCTCTATTAGAGAGACAAGCTTTTAAGCAGATTTGGGCTTGATTTCACTTCATTTGAACAGGAGCACTATTTCAACATTACTGGACTCAGAAAGCTGTAAACTGACAATCTTGATCATTGAAGTCCTAACATAAGTTTTTGTGCATATAACTTCTAACACATTAAAAACTTTCTTACAGCATTGCAGAAAACATTGTATTTCATATGGCATAAGCATCTTTCAGTTTGGCAAGATTTGCAGTGAATACTGAATGAAACAGCTTTCTCTATTAGAGAGACAAGCTTTTGAGGAGATTTGGGCTTGATTCAATTCATTTGAACAGACGCACTATTTCAACATTACTGGACTCAGAAAGCTGTAAACTGACAATCTTGATCATTGAAGTCCTAACATAAGTTTTTGTGCATATAACTTCTAACACATTAAAAACTGTCTTACAGCATTGCAGAAAACATTGTATTTCATAAGGCATAAGCATCTTTCAGTTTGGCAAGATTTGCACTGAATACTGAATGAAACAGCTTTTTCTAATAGAGAGACAAGCTTTTGAGCAGATTTTTGGCTAGATTTCACTTCATTTGAACAGACGCACTATTTCAACATTACTGGACTCGGAAAGCTGTAAACTGACAATCTTGATAATTGAAGTCCTAACATAAGTTTTTGTGCATATAACTTCTAACACATTAAAAACTGTCTTACAGCACTGCAGTAAACATTGTATTTCATATGGCATAAGCATCTTTCAGTTTGGCAAGATTTGCACTGAAAACTGAATGAAACAGCTTTCTCTATTAGAGAGACAAGCTTTTGAGCAGATTTGGGCTAGATTTCACTTCATTTGAACAGAAGCACTATTTCAACATTACTGGACTCAGAAAGCTGTAAACTGAAAATCTTGATCATTGAAGTCCTAACATAAGTTTTTGTGCATATAACTTCTAACACATTAAAAAATGTCTTACAGCATTGCAGAAAACATTGTATTTCATAAGGCATAAGCATCTTTCAGTTTGGCAAGATTTGCACTGAATATTGAATGAAACAGCTTTTTCTAATAGAGAGACAAGCTTTTGAGCAGATTTGGGCTAGATTTCACTTCATTTGAACAGAAGCACTATTTCAACATTACTGGACTCAGAAAGCTGTAAACTGACAATCTTGATCATTGAAGTCCTAACATAAGTGTTTGTGCATATAACTTCTAACACATTAAAAACTGTCTTACAGCATTGCAGAAAACATTGTATTTCATAAGGCATAAGCATCTTTCAGTTTGGCAAGATTTGCACTGAATATTGAATGAAACAGCTTTTTCTAATAGAGAGACAAGCTTTTGAGCAGATTTGGGCTAGATTTCACTTCATTTGAACAGAAGCACTATTTCAACATTACTGGACTCAGAAAGCTGTAAACTGACAATCTTGATCATTGAAGTCCTAACATAAGTTTTTGTGCATATAACTTCTAACACATTAAAAACTGTCTTACAACATTGCAGAAAACATTGTATTTCATAAGGCATAAGCATCTTTCAGTTTGGCAAGATTTGCACTGAATATTGAATGAAACAGCTTTTTCTAATAGAGATACAAGCTTTTGAGCAGATTTGGGCTAGATTTCACTTCATTTGAACAGAAGCACTATTTCAACATTACTGGACTCAGAAAGCTGTAAACTGACAATCTTGATCATTGAAGTCCTAACATAAGTTTTTGTGCATATAACTTCTAACACATTAAAAACTGTCTTACAGCATTGCAGAAAACATTGTATTTCATATGGCATAAGCATCTTTCAGTTTGGCAAGATTTGCACTGAATACTGAATGAAACAGCTTTCTCTATTAGAGAGACAAGCTTTTGAGCAGATTTGGGCTTGATTTCACTTCATTTGAACAGAAGCACTATTTCAACATTACTGGACTCAGAAAGCTGTAAACTGACAATCTTGATCATTGAAGTCCTAACATAAGTTTTTGTGCATATAACTTCTAACACATTAAAAACTGTCTTACAGCATTGCAGAAAACATTGTATTTCATAAGGCATAAGCATCTTTCAGTTTGGCAAGATTTGCACTGAATATTGAATGAAACAGCTTTTTCTAATAGAGAGACAAGCTTTTGATCAGATTTGGGCTAGATTTCACTTCATTTGAACAGAAGCACTATTTCAATATTACTGGACTCAGAAAGCTGTAAACTGACAATCTTGATCATTGAAGTCCTAACATAAGTTTTTTGTGCATATAACTTCTAACACATTAAAAACTGTCTTACAGCATTGCAGAAAACATTGTATTTCATATGGCATAAGCATCTTTCAGTTTGGCAAGATTTGCACTGAATACTGAATGAAACAGCTTTCTCTATTAGAGAGACAAGCTTTTGAGCAGATTTGGGCTTGATTTCACTTCATTTGAACAGGAGCACTATTTCAACATTACTGGACTCAGAAAGCTGTAAACTGACAATCTTGATCATTGAAGTCCTAACATAAGTTTTTGTGCATATAACTTCTAACACATTAAAAACTTTCTTACAGCATTGCAGAAAACATTGTATTTCATATGGCATAAGCATCTTTCAGTTTGGCAAGATTTGCAGTGAATACTGAATGAAACAGCTTTCTCTATTAGAGAGACAAGCTTTTGAGGAGATTTGGGCTTGATTCAATTCATTTGAACAGACGCACTATTTCAACATTACTGGACTCAGAAAGCTGTAAACTGACAATCTTGATCATTGAAGTCCTAACATAAGTTTTTGTGCATATAACTTCTAACACATTAAAAACTGTCTTACAGCATTGCAGAAAACATTGTATTTCATAAGGCATAAGCATCTTTCAGTTTGGCAAGATTTGCACTGAATACTGAATGAAACAGCTTTTTCTAATAGAGAGACAAGCTTTTGAGCAGATTTTTGGCTAGATTTCACTTCATTTGAACAGACGCACTATTTCAACATTACTGGACTCAGAAAGCTGTAAACTGACAATCTTGATAATTGAAGTCCTAACATAAGTTTTTGTGCATATAACTTCTAACACATTAAAAACTGTCTTACAGCACTGCAGTAAACATTGTATTTCATATGGCATAAGCATCTTTCAGTTTGGCAAGATTTGCACTGAAAACTGAATGAAACAGCTTTCTCTATTAGAGAGACAAGCTTTTGAGCAGATTTGGGCTAGATTTCACTTCATTTGAACAGAAGCACTATTTCAACATTACTGGACTCAGAAAGCTGTAAACTGAAAATCTTGATCATTGAAGTCCTAACATAAGTTTTTGTGCATATAACTTCTAACACATTAAAAAATGTCTTACAGCATTGCAGAAAACATTGTATTTCATAAGGCATAAGCATCTTTCAGTTTGGCAAGATTTGCACTGAATATTGAATGAAACAGCTTTTTCTAATAGAGAGACAAGCTTTTGAGCAGATTTGGGCTAGATTTCACTTCATTTGAACAGAAGCACTATTTCAACATTACTGGACTCAGAAAGCTGTAAACTGACAATCTTGATCATTGAAGTCCTAACATAAGTTTTTGTGCATATAACTTCTAACACATTAAAAACTGTCTTACAGCATTGCAGAAAACATTGTATTTCATAAGGCATAAGCATCTTTCAGTTTGGCAAGGTTTGCACTGAAAACTGAATGAAACAGCTTTCTCTATTAGAGAGACAAGCTTTTGAGCAGATTTGGGCTTGATTTCACTTCATTTGAACAGAAGCACTATTTCAACATTACTGGACTCAGAAAGCTGTAAATTTACAATCTTGATAATTGAAGTCCTAACATAAGTTTTTGTGCATATAACTTCTAACACATTAAAAACTGTCTTACAGCATTGCAGTAAACATTGTATTTCATAATGCATAAGCATCTTTCAGTTTGGCAAGATTTGCACTGAATATTGAATGAAACAGCTTTCTCTATTAGAGAGACAAGCTTTTGAGCAGATTTGGGCTAGATTTCACTTCATTTGAACAGACGCACTATTTCAACATTACTGGACTCAGAAAGCTGTAAACTGACAATCTTGATCATTGAAGTCCTAACATAAGTTTTTGTGCATATAACTTCTAACACATTAAAAACTGTCTTACAACATTGCAGAAAACATTGTATTTCATAAGGCATAAGCATCTTTCAGTTTGGCAAGATTTGCACTGAATATTGAATGAAACAGCTTTTTCTAATAGAGAGACAAGCTTTTGAGCAGATTTGGGCTAGATTTCACTTCATTTGAACAGAAGCACTATTTCAACATTACTGGACTCAGAAAGCTGTAAACTGACAATCTTGATCATTGAAGTCCTAACATAAGTTTTTGTGCATATAACTTCTAACACATTAAAAACTGTCTTACAGCACTGCAGTAAACATTGTATTTCATATGGCATAAGCATCTTTCAGTTTGGCAAGATTTGCACTGAAAACTGAATGAAACAGCTTTCTCTATTAGAGAGACAAGCTTTTGAGCAGATTTGGGCTAGATTTCACTTCATTTGAACAGAAGCACTATTTCAACATTACTGGACTCAGAAAGCTGTAAACTGAAAATCTTGATCATTGAAGTCCTAACATAAGTTTTTGTGCATATAACTTCTAACACATTAAAAAATGTCTTACAGCATTGCAGAAAACATTGTATTTCATAAGGCATAAGCATCTTTCAGTTTGGCAAGATTTGCACTGAATATTGAATGAAACAGCTTTTTCTAATAGAGAGACAAGCTTTTGAGCAGATTTGGGCTAGATTTCACTTCATTTGAACAGAAGCACTATTTCAACATTACTGGACTCAGAAAGCTGTAAACTGACAATCTTGATCATTGAAGTCCTAACATAAGTTTTTGTGCATATAACTTCTAACACATTAAAAACTGTCTTACAGCATTGCAGAAAACATTGTATTTCATAAGGCATAAGCATCTTTCAGTTTGGCAAGATTTGCACTGAATATTGAATGAAACAGCTTTTTCTAATAGAGAGACAAGCTTTTGAGCAGATTTGGGCTAGATTTCACTTCATTTGAACAGAAGCACTATTTCAACATTACTGGACTCAGAAAGCTGTAAACTGACAATCTTGATCATTGAAGTCCTAACATAAGTTTTTGTGCATATAACTTCTAACACATTAAAAACTGTCTTACAGCATTGCAGAAAACATTGTATTTCATAAGGCATAAGCATCTTTCAGTTTGGCAAGGTTTGCACTGAAAACTGAATGAAACAGCTTTCTCTATTAGAGAGACAAGCTTTTGAGCAGATTTGGGCTTGATTTCACTTCATTTGAACAGAAGCACTATTTCAACATTACTGGACTCAGAAAGCTGTAAATTTACAATCTTGATAATTGAAGTCCTAACATAAGTTTTTGTGCATATAACTTCTAACACATTAAAAACTGTCTTACAGCATTGCAGTAAACATTGTATTTCATAATGCATAAGCATCTTTCAGTTTGGCAAGATTTGCACTGAATATTGAATGAAACAGCTTTCTCTATTAGAGAGACAAGCTTTTGAGCAGATTTGGGCTAGATTTCACTTCATTTGAACAGACGCACTATTTCAACATTACTGGACTCAGAAAGCTGTAAACTGATAATCTTGATCATTGAAGTCGTAACATAAGTTTTTGTGCATATAACTTCTAACACATTAAAAACTGTCTTACAACATTGCAGAAAACATTGTATTTCATAAGGCATAAGCATCTTTCAGTTTGGCAAGATTTGCACTGAATATTGAATGAAACAGCTTTTTCTAATAGAGAGACAAGCTTTTGAGCAGATTTGGGCTAGATTTCACTTCATTTGAACAGAAGCACTATTTCAACATTACTGGACTCAGAAAGCTGTAAACTGACAATCTTGATCATTGAAGTCCTAACATAAGTTTTTGTGCATATAACTTCTAACACATTAAAAACTGTCTTACAACATTGCAAAAAACATTGTATTTCATAAGGCATAAGCATCTTTCAGTTTGGCAAGATTTGCACTGAATATTGAATGAAACAGCTTTTTCTAATAGAGAGACAAGCTTTTGAGCAGATTTGGGCTAGATTTCACTTCATTCGAACAGAAGCACTATTTCAACATTACTGGACTCAGAAAGCTGTAAACTGACAATCTTGATCATTGAAGTCCTAACATAAGTTTTTGTGCATATAACTTCTAACACATTAAAAACTGTCTTACAGCATTGCAGAAAACATTGTATTTCATATGGCATAAGCATCTTTCAGTTTGGCAAGATTTGCACTGAATACTGAATGAAACAGCTTTCTCTATTAGAGAGACAAGCTTTTGAGCAGATTTGGGCTTGATTTCACTTCATTTGAACAGAAGCACTAATTTCAACATTACTGGACTCAGAAAGCTGTAAACTGACAATCTTGATCATTGAAGTCCTAACATAAGTTTTTGTGCATATAACTTCTAACACATTATAAACTGTCTTACAGCATTGCAGAAAACATTGTATTTCATAAGGCATAAGCATCTTTCAGTTTGGCAAGATTTGCACTGAATATTGAATGAAACAGCTTTTTCTAATAGAGAGACAAGCTTTTGAGCAGATTTGGGCTAGATTTCACTTCATTTGAACAGAAGCACTATTTCAACATTACTGGACTCAGAAAGCTGTAAACTGACAATCTTGATCATTGAAGTCCTAACATAAGTTTTTGTGCATATAACTTCTAACACATTAAAAACTGTCTTACAGCATTGCAGAAAACATTGTATTTCATATGGCATAAGCATCTTTCAGTTTGGCAAGATTTGCACTGAATACTGAATGAAACAGCTTTCTCTATTAGAGAGACAAGCTTTTGAGCAGATTTGGGCTTGATTTCACTTCATTTGAACAGAAGCACTATTTCAACATTACTGGACTCAGAAAGCTGTAAACTGACAATCTTGATCATTGAAGTCCTAACATAAGTTTTTGTGCATATAACTTCGAACACATTAAAAACTGTCTTACAGCATTGCAGAAAACATTGTATTTCATAAGGCATAAGCATCTTTCAGTTTGGCAAGATTTGCACTGAATATTGAATGAAACAGCTTTTTCTAATAGAGAGACAAGCTTTTGATCAGATTTGGGCTAGATTTCACTTCATTTGAACAGAAGCACTATTTCAATATTACTGGACTCAGAAAGCTGTAAACTGACAATCTTGATCATTGAAGTCCTAACATAAGTTTTTTGTGCATATAACTTCTAACACATTAAAAACTGTCTTACAGCATTGCAGAAAACATTGTATTTCATATGGCATAAGCATCTTTCAGTTTGGCAAGATTTGCACTGAATACTGAATGAAACAGCTTTCTCTATTAGAGAGACAAGCTTTTGAGCAGATTTGGGCTTGATTTCACTTCATTTGAACAGGAGCACTATTTCAACATTACTGGACTCAGAAAGCTGTAAACTGACAATCTTGATCATTGAAGTCCTAACATAAGTTTTTGTGCATATAACTTCTAACACATTAAAAACTTTCTTACAGCATTGCAGAAAACATTGTATTTCATATGGCATAAGCATCTTTCAGTTTGGCAAGATTTGCAGTGAATACTGAATGAAACAGCTTTCTCTATTAGAGAGACAAGCTTTTGAGGAGATTTGGGCTTGATTCAATTCATTTGAACAGACGCACTATTTCAACATTACTGGACTCAGAAAGCTGTAAACTGACAATCTTGATCATTGAAGTCCTAACATAAGTTTTTGTGCATATAACTTCTAACACATTAAAAACTGTCTTACAGCATTGCAGAAAACATTGTATTTCATAAGGCATAAGCATCTTTCAGTTTGGCAAGATTTGCACTGAATACTGAATGAAACAGCTTTTTCTAATAGAGAGACAAGCTTTTGAGCAGATTTTTGGCTAGATTTCACTTCATTTGAACAGACGCACTATTTCAACATTACTGGACTCAGAAAGCTGTAAACTGACAATCTTGATAATTGAAGTCCTAACATAAGTTTTTGTGCATATAACTTCTAACACATTAAAAACTGTCTTACAGCACTGCAGTAAACATTGTATTTCATATGGCATAAGCATCTTTCAGTTTGGCAAGATTTGCACTGAAAACTGAATGAAACAGCTTTCTCTATTAGAGAGACAAGCTTTTGAGCAGATTTGGGCTAGATTTCACTTCATTTGAACAGAAGCACTATTTCAACATTACTGGACTCAGAAAGCTGTAAACTGAAAATCTTGATCATTGAAGTCCTAACATAAGTTTTTGTGCATATAACTTCTAACACATTAAAAAATGTCTTACAGCATTGCAGAAAACATTGTATTTCATAAGGCATAAGCATCTTTCAGTTTGGCAAGATTTGCACTGAATATTGAATGAAACAGCTTTTTCTAATAGAGAGACAAGCTTTTGAGCAGATTTGGGCTAGATTTCACTTCATTTGAACAGAAGCACTATTTCAACATTACTGGACTCAGAAAGCTGTAAACTGACAATCTTGATCATTGAAGTCCTAACATAAGTTTTTGTGCATATAACTTCTAACACATTAAAAACTGTCTTACAACATTGCAGAAAACATTGTATTTCATAAGGCATAAGCATCTTTCAGTTTGGCAAGATTTGCACTGAATATTGAATGAAACAGCTTTTTCTAATAGAGAGACAAGCTTTTGAGCAGATTTGGGCTAGATTTCACTTCATTTGAACAGAAGCACTATTTCAACATTACTGGACTCAGAAAGCTGTAAACTGACAATCTTGATCATTGAAGTCCTAACATAAGTTTTTGTGCATATAACTTCTAACACATTAAAAACTGTCTTACAGCATTGCAGAAAACATTGTATTTCATAAGGCATAAGCATCTTTCAGTTTGGCAAGGTTTGCACTGAAAACTGAATGAAACAGCTTTCTCTATTAGAGAGACAAGCTTTTGAGCAGATTTGGGCTTGATTTCACTTCATTTGAACAGAAGCACTATTTCAACATTACTGGACTCAGAAAGCTGTAAATTTACAATCTTGATAATTGAAGTCCTAACATAAGTTTTTGTGCATATAACTTCTAACACATTAAAAACTGTCTTACAGCATTGCAGTAAACATTGTATTTCATAATGCATAAGCATCTTTCAGTTTGGCAAGATTTGCACTGAATATTGAATGAAACAGCTTTCTCTATTAGAGAGACAAGCTTTTGAGCAGATTTGGGCTAGATTTCACTTCATTTGAACAGACGCACTATTTCAACATTACTGGACTCAGAAAGCTGTAAACTGACAATCTTGATCATTGAAGTCCTAACATAAGTTTTTGTGCATATAACTTCTAACACATTAAAAACTGTCTTACAACATTGCAGAAAACATTGTATTTCATAAGGCATAAGCATCTTTCAGTTTGGCAAGATTTGCACTGAATATTGAATGAAACAGCTTTTTCTAATAGAGAGACAAGCTTTTGAGCAGATTTGGGCTAGATTTCACTTCATTTGAACAGAAGCACTATTTCAACATTACTGGACTCAGAAAGCTGTAAACTGACAATCTTGATCATTGAAGTCCTAACATAAGTTTTTGTGCATATAACTTCTAACACATTAAAAACTGTCTTACAACATTGCAAAAAACATTGTATTTCATAAGGCATAAGCATCTTTCAGTTTGGCAAGATTTGCACTGAATATTGAATGAAACAGCTTTTTCTAATAGAGAGACAAGCTTTTGAGCAGATTTGGGCTAGATTTCACTTCATTCGAACAGAAGCACTATTTCAACATTACTGGACTCAGAAAGCTGTAAACTGACAATCTTGATCATTGAAGTCCTAACATAAGTTTTTGTGCATATAACTTCTAACACATTAAAAACTGTCTTACAGCATTGCAGAAAACATTGTATTTCATATGGCATAAGCATCTTTCAGTTTGGCAAGATTTGCACTGAATACTGAATGAAACAGCTTTCTCTATTAGAGAGACAAGCTTTTGAGCAGATTTGGGCTTGATTTCACTTCATTTGAACAGAAGCACTAATTTCAACATTACTGGACTCAGAAAGCTGTAAACTGACAATCTTGATCATTGAAGTCCTAACATAAGTTTTTGTGCATATAACTTCTAACACATTATAAACTGTCTTACAGCATTGCAGAAAACATTGTATTTCATAAGGCATAAGCATCTTTCAGTTTGGCAAGATTTGCACTGAATATTGAATGAAACAGCTTTTTCTAATAGAGAGACAAGCTTTTGAGCAGATTTGGGCTAGATTTCACTTCATTTGAACAGAAGCACTATTTCAACATTACTGGACTCAGAAAGCTGTAAACTGACAATCTTGATCATTGAAGTCCTAACATAAGTTTTTGTGCATATAACTTCGAACACATTAAAAACTGTCTTACAGCATTGCAGAAAACATTGTATTTCATAAGGCATAAGCATCTTTCAGTTTGGCAAGATTTGCACTGAATACTGAATGAAACAGCTTTCTCTATTAGAGAGACAAGCTTTTGAGCAGATTTGGGCTTGATTTCACTTCATTTGAACAGGAGCACTATTTCAACATTACTGGACTCAGAAAGCTGTAAACTGACAATCTTGATCATTGAAGTCCTAACATAAGTTTTTGTGCATATAACTTCTAACACATTAAAAACTTTCTTACAGCATTGCAGAAAACATTGTATTTCATATGGCATAAGCATCTTTCAGTTTGGCAAGATTTGCAGTGAATACTGAATGAAACAGCTTTCTCTATTAGAGAGACAAGCTTTTGAGGAGATTTGGGCTTGATTCAATTCATTTGAACAGACGCACTATTTCAACATTACTGGACTCAGAAAGCTGTAAACTGACAATCTTGATCATTGAAGTCCTAACATAAGTTTTTGTGCATATAACTTCTAACACATTAAAAACTGTCTTACAGCATTGCAGAAAACATTGTATTTCATAAGGCATAAGCATCTTTCAGTTTGGCAAGATTTGCACTGAATACTGAATGAAACAGCTTTTTCTAATAGAGAGACAAGCTTTTGAGCAGATTTTTGGCTAGATTTCACTTCATTTGAACAGACGCACTATTTCAACATTACTGGACTCAGAAAGCTGTAAACTGACAATCTTGATAATTGAAGTCCTAACATAAGTTTTTGTGCATATAACTTCTAACACATTAAAAACTGTCTTACAGCATTGCAGAAAACATTGTATTTCATAAGGCATAAGCATCTTTCAGTTTGGCAAGATTTGCACTGAAAACTGAATGAAACAGCTTTCTCTATTAGAGAGACAAGCTTTTGAGCAGATTTGGGCTAGATTTCACTTCATTTGAACAGAAGCACTATTTCAACATTACTGGACTCAGAAAGCTGTAAACTGAAAATCTTGATCATTGAAGTCCTAACATAAGTTTTTGTGCATATAACTTCTAACACATTAAAAAATGTCTTACAGCATTGCAGAAAACATTGTATTTCATAAGGCATAAGCATCTTTCAGTTTGGCAAGATTTGCACTGAATATTGAATGAAACAGCTTTTTCTAATAGAGAGACAAGCTTTTGAGCAGATTTGGGCTAGATTTCACTTCATTTGAACAGAAGCACTATTTCAACATTACTGGACTCAGAAAGCTGTAAACTGACAATCTTGATCATTGAAGTCCTAACATAAGTTTTTGTGCATATAACTTCTAACACATTAAAAACTGTCTTACAACATTGCAGAAAACATTGTATTTCATAAGGCATAAGCATCTTTCAGTTTGGCAAGATTTGCACTGAATATTGAATGAAACAGCTTTTTCTAATAGAGAGACAAGCTTTTGAGCAGATTTGGGCTAGATTTCACTTCATTTGAACAGAAGCACTATTTCAACATTACTGGACTCAGAAAGCTGTAAACTGACAATCTTGATCATTGAAGTCCTAACATAAGTTTTTGTGCATATAACTTCTAACACATTAAAAACTGTCTTACAGCATTGCAGAAAACATTGTATTTCATAAGGCATAAGCATCTTTCAGTTTGGCAAGGTTTGCACTGAAAACTGAATGAAACAGCTTTCTCTATTAGAGAGACAAGCTTTTGAGCAGATTTGGGCTTGATTTCACTTCATTTGAACAGAAGCACTATTTCAACATTACTGGACTCAGAAAGCTGTAAATTTACAATCTTGATAATTGAAGTCCTAACATAAGTTTTTGTGCATATAACTTCTAACACATTAAAAACTGTCTTACAGCATTGCAGTAAACATTGTATTTCATAATGCATAAGCATCTTTCAGTTTGGCAAGATTTGCACTGAATATTGAATGAAACAGCTTTCTCTATTAGAGAGACAAGCTTTTGAGCAGATTTGGGCTAGATTTCACTTCATTTGAACAGACGCACTATTTCAACATTACTGGACTCAGAAAGCTGTAAACTGACAATCTTGATCATTGAAGTCCTAACATAAGTTTTTGTGCATATAACTTCTAACACATTAAAAACTGTCTTACAACATTGCAGAAAACATTGTATTTCATAAGGCATAAGCATCTTTCAGTTTGGCAAGATTTGCACTGAATATTGAATGAAACAGCTTTTTCTAATAGAGAGACAAGCTTTTGAGCAGATTTGGGCTAGATTTCACTTCATTTGAACAGAAGCACTATTTCAACATTACTGGACTCAGAAAGCTGTAAACTGACAATCTTGATCATTGAAGTCCTAACATAAGTTTTTGTGCATATAACTTCTAACACATTAAAAACTGTCTTACAACATTGCAAAAAACATTGTATTTCATAAGGCATAAGCATCTTTCAGTTTGGCAAGATTTGCACTGAATATTGAATGAAACAGCTTTTTCTAATAGAGAGACAAGCTTTTGAGCAGATTTGGGCTAGATTTCACTTCATTCGAACAGAAGCACTATTTCAACATTACTGGACTCAGAAAGCTGTAAACTGACAATCTTGATCATTGAAGTCCTAACATAAGTTTTTGTGCATATAACTTCTAACACATTAAAAACTGTCTTACAGCATTGCAGAAAACATTGTATTTCATATGGCATAAGCATCTTTCAGTTTGGCAAGATTTGCACTGAATACTGAATGAAACAGCTTTCTCTATTAGAGAGACAAGCTTTTGAGCAGATTTGGGCTTGATTTCACTTCATTTGAACAGAAGCACTAATTTCAACATTACTGGACTCAGAAAGCTGTAAACTGACAATCTTGATCATTGAAGTCCTAACATAAGTTTTTGTGCATATAACTTCTAACACATTATAAACTGTCTTACAGCATTGCAGAAAACATTGTATTTCATAAGGCATAAGCATCTTTCAGTTTGGCAAGATTTGCACTGAATATTGAATGAAACAGCTTTTTCTAATAGAGAGACAAGCTTTTGAGCAGATTTGGGCTAGATTTCACTTCATTTGAACAGAAGCACTATTTCAACATTACTGGACTCAGAAAGCTGTAAACTGACAATCTTGATCATTGAAGTCCTAACATAAGTTTTTGTGCATATAACTTCGAACACATTAAAAACTGTCTTACAGCATTGCAGAAAACATTGTATTTCATAAGGCATAAGCATCTTTCAGTTTGGCAAGATTTGCACTGAATACTGAATGAAACAGCTTTCTCTATTAGAGAGACAAGCTTTTGAGCAGATTTGGGCTTGATTTCACTTCATTTGAACAGGAGCACTATTTCAACATTACTGGACTCAGAAAGCTGTAAACTGACAATCTTGATCATTGAAGTCCTAACATAAGTTTTTGTGCATATAACTTCTAACACATTAAAAACTTTCTTACAGCATTGCAGAAAACATTGTATTTCATATGGCATAAGCATCTTTCAGTTTGGCAAGATTTGCAGTGAATACTGAATGAAACAGCTTTCTCTATTAGAGAGACAAGCTTTTGAGGAGATTTGGGCTTGATTCAATTCATTTGAACAGACGCACTATTTCAACATTACTGGACTCAGAAAGCTGTAAACTGACAATCTTGATCATTGAAGTCCTAACATAAGTTTTTGTGCATATAACTTCTAACACATTAAAAACTGTCTTACAGCATTGCAGAAAACATTGTATTTCATAAGGCATAAGCATCTTTCAGTTTGGCAAGATTTGCACTGAATACTGAATGAAACAGCTTTTTCTAATAGAGAGACAAGCTTTTGAGCAGATTTTTGGCTAGATTTCACTTCATTTGAACAGACGCACTATTTCAACATTACTGGACTCAGAAAGCTGTAAACTGACAATCTTGATAATTGAAGTCCTAACATAAGTTTTTGTGCATATAACTTCTAACACATTAAAAACTGTCTTACAGCACTGCAGTAAACATTGTATTTCATATGGCATAAGCATCTTTCAGTTTGGCAAGATTTGCACTGAAAACTGAATGAAACAGCTTTCTCTATTAGAGAGACAAGCTTTTGAGCAGATTTGGGCTAGATTTCACTTCATTTGAACAGAAGCACTATTTCAACATTACTGGACTCAGAAAGCTGTAAACTGAAAATCTTGATCATTGAAGTCCTAACATAAGTTTTTGTGCATATAACTTCTAACACATTAAAAAATGTCTTACAGCATTGCAGAAAACATTGTATTTCATAAGGCATAAGCATCTTTCAGTTTGGCAAGATTTGCACTGAATATTGAATGAAACAGCTTTTTCTAATAGAGAGACAAGCTTTTGAGCAGATTTGGGCTAGATTTCACTTCATTTGAACAGAAGCACTATTTCAACATTACTGGACTCAGAAAGCTGTAAACTGACAATCTTGATCATTGAAGTCCTAACATAAGTTTTTGTGCATATAACTTCTAACACATTAAAAACTGTCTTACAACATTGCAGAAAACATTGTATTTCATAAGGCATAAGCATCTTTCAGTTTGGCAAGATTTGCACTGAATATTGAATGAAACAGCTTTTTCTAATAGAGAGACAAGCTTTTGAGCAGATTTGGGCTAGATTTCACTTCATTTGAACAGAAGCACTATTTCAACATTACTGGACTCAGAAAGCTGTAAACTGACAATCTTGATCATTGAAGTCCTAACATAAGTTTTTGTGCATATAACTTCTAACACATTAAAAACTGTCTTACAGCATTGCAGAAAACATTGTATTTCATAAGGCATAAGCATCTTTCAGTTTGGCAAGGTTTGCACTGAAAACTGAATGAAACAGCTTTCTCTATTAGAGAGACAAGCTTTTGAGCAGATTTGGGCTTGATTTCACTTCATTTGAACAGAAGCACTATTTCAACATTACTGGACTCAGAAAGCTGTAAATTTACAATCTTGATAATTGAAGTCCTAACATAAGTTTTTGTGCATATAACTTCTAACACATTAAAAACTGTCTTACAGCATTGCAGTAAACATTGTATTTCATAATGCATAAGCATCTTTCAGTTTGGCAAGATTTGCACTGAATATTGAATGAAACAGCTTTCTCTATTAGAGAGACAAGCTTTTGAGCAGATTTGGGCTAGATTTCACTTCATTTGAACAGACGCACTATTTCAACATTACTGGACTCAGAAAGCTGTAAACTGACAATCTTGATCATTGAAGTCCTAACATAAGTTTTTGTGCATATAACTTCTAACACATTAAAAACTGTCTTACAACATTGCAGAAAACATTGTATTTCATAAGGCATAAGCATCTTTCAGTTTGGCAAGATTTGCACTGAATATTGAATGAAACAGCTTTTTCTAATAGAGAGACAAGCTTTTGAGCAGATTTGGGCTAGATTTCACTTCATTTGAACAGAAGCACTATTTCAACATTACTGGACTCAGAAAGCTGTAAACTGACAATCTTGATCATTGAAGTCCTAACATAAGTTTTTGTGCATATAACTTCTAACACATTAAAAACTGTCTTACAACATTGCAAAAAACATTGTATTTCATAAGGCATAAGCATCTTTCAGTTTGGCAAGATTTGCACTGAATATTGAATGAAACAGCTTTTTCTAATAGAGAGACAAGCTTTTGAGCAGATTTGGGCTAGATTTCACTTCATTCGAACAGAAGCACTATTTCAACATTACTGGACTCAGAAAGCTGTAAACTGACAATCTTGATCATTGAAGTCCTAACATAAGTTTTTGTGCATATAACTTCTAACACATTAAAAACTGTCTTACAGCATTGCAGAAAACATTGTATTTCATATGGCATAAGCATCTTTCAGTTTGGCAAGATTTGCACTGAATACTGAATGAAACAGCTTTCTCTATTAGAGAGACAAGCTTTTGAGCAGATTTGGGCTTGATTTCACTTCATTTGAACAGAAGCACTAATTTCAACATTACTGGACTCAGAAAGCTGTAAACTGACAATCTTGATCATTGAAGTCCTAACATAAGTTTTTGTGCATATAACTTCTAACACATTATAAACTGTCTTACAGCATTGCAGAAAACATTGTATTTCATAAGGCATAAGCATCTTTCAGTTTGGCAAGATTTGCACTGAATATTGAATGAAACAGCTTTTTCTAATAGAGAGACAAGCTTTTGAGCAGATTTGGGCTAGATTTCACTTCATTTGAACAGAAGCACTATTTCAACATTACTGGACTCAGAAAGCTGTAAACTGACAATCTTGATCATTGAAGTCCTAACATAAGTTTTTGTGCATATAACTTCGAACACATTAAAAACTGTCTTACAGCATTGCAGAAAACATTGTATTTCATAAGGCATAAGCATCTTTCAGTTTGGCAAGATTTGCACTGAATACTGAATGAAACAGCTTTCTCTATTAGAGAGACAAGCTTTTGAGCAGATTTGGGCTTGATTTCACTTCATTTGAACAGGAGCACTATTTCAACATTACTGGACTCAGAAAGCTGTAAACTGACAATCTTGATCATTGAAGTCCTAACATAAGTTTTTGTGCATATAACTTCTAACACATTAAAAACTTTCTTACAGCATTGCAGAAAACATTGTATTTCATATGGCATAAGCATCTTTCAGTTTGGCAAGATTTGCAGTGAATACTGAATGAAACAGCTTTCTCTATTAGAGAGACAAGCTTTTGAGGAGATTTGGGCTTGATTCAATTCATTTGAACAGACGCACTATTTCAACATTACTGGACTCAGAAAGCTGTAAACTGACAATCTTGATCATTGAAGTCCTAACATAAGTTTTTGTGCATATAACTTCTAACACATTAAAAACTGTCTTACAGCATTGCAGAAAACATTGTATTTCATAAGGCATAAGCATCTTTCAGTTTGGCAAGATTTGCACTGAATACTGAATGAAACAGCTTTTTCTAATAGAGAGACAAGCTTTTGAGCAGATTTTTGGCTAGATTTCACTTCATTTGAACAGACGCACTATTTCAACATTACTGGACTCAGAAAGCTGTAAACTGACAATCTTGATAATTGAAGTCCTAACATAAGTTTTTGTGCATATAACTTCTAACACATTAAAAACTGTCTTACAGCACTGCAGTAAACATTGTATTTCATATGGCATAAGCATCTTTCAGTTTGGCAAGATTTGCACTGAAAACTGAATGAAACAGCTTTCTCTATTAGAGAGACAAGCTTTTGAGCAGATTTGGGCTAGATTTCACTTCATTTGAACAGAAGCACTATTTCAACATTACTGGACTCAGAAAGCTGTAAACTGAAAATCTTGATCATTGAAGTCCTAACATAAGTTTTTGTGCATATAACTTCTAACACATTAAAAAATGTCTTACAGCATTGCAGAAAACATTGTATTTCATAAGGCATAAGCATCTTTCAGTTTGGCAAGATTTGCACTGAATATTGAATGAAACAGCTTTTTCTAATAGAGAGACAAGCTTTTGAGCAGATTTGGGCTAGATTTCACTTCATTTGAACAGAAGCACTATTTCAACATTACTGGACTCAGAAAGCTGTAAACTGACAATCTTGATCATTGAAGTCCTAACATAAGTTTTTGTGCATATAACTTCTAACACATTAAAAACTGTCTTACAACATTGCAGAAAACATTGTATTTCATAAGGCATAAGCATCTTTCAGTTTGGCAAGATTTGCACTGAATATTGAATGAAACAGCTTTTTCTAATAGAGAGACAAGCTTTTGAGCAGATTTGGGCTAGATTTCACTTCATTTGAACAGAAGCACTATTTCAACATTACTGGACTCAGAAAGCTGTAAACTGACAATCTTGATCATTGAAGTCCTAACATAAGTTTTTGTGCATATAACTTCTAACATATTAAAAACTGTCTTACAGCATTGCAGAAAACATTGTATTTCGTATGGCATAAGCATCTTTCAGTTTGGCAAGATTTGCACTGAATACTGAATGAAACAGCTTTCTCTATTAGAGAGACAAGCTTTTGAGCAGATTTGGGCTTGATTTCACTTCATTTGAACAGAAGCACTATTTCAACATTACTGGACTCAGAAAGCTGTAAACTGACAATCTTGATCATTGAAGTCCTAACATAAGTTTTTGTGCATATAACTTCGAACACATTAAAAACTGTCTTACAGCATTGCAGAAAACATTGTATTTCATAAGGCATAAGCATCTTTCAGTTTGGCAAGATTTGCACTGAATATTGAATGAAACAGCTTTTTCTAATAGAGAGACAAGCTTTTGATCAGATTTGGGCTAGATTTCACTTCATTTGAACAGAAGCACTATTTCAATATTACTGGACTCAGAAAGCTGTAAACTGACAATCTTGATCATTGAAGTCCTAACATAAGTTTTTTGTGCATATAACTTCTAACACATTAAAAACTGTCTTACAGCATTGCAGAAAACATTGTATTTCATATGGCATAAGCATCTTTCAGTTTGGCAAGATTTGCACTGAATACTGAATGAAACAGCTTTCTCTATTAGAGAGACAAGCTTTTGAGCAGATTTGGGCTTGATTTCACTTCATTTGAACAGGAGCACTATTTCAACATTACTGGACTCAGAAAGCTGTAAACTGACAATCTTGATCATTGAAGTCCTAACATAAGTTTTTGTGCATATAACTTCTAACACATTAAAAACTTTCTTACAGCATTGCAGAAAACATTGTATTTCATATGGCATAAGCACCTTTCAGTTTGGCAAGATTTGCACTGAATATTGAATGAAACAGCTTTTTCTAATAGAGAGACAAGCTTTTGAGCAGATTTGGGCTAGATTTCACTTCATTTGAACAGAAGCACTATTTCAACATTACTGGACTCAGAAAGCTGTAAACTGACAATCTTGATCATTGAAGTCCTAACATAAGTTTTTGTGCATATAACTTCTAACACATTAAAAACTGTCTTACAACATTGCAAAAAACATTGTATTTCATAAGGCATAAGCATCTTTCAGTTTGGCAAGATTTGCACTGAATATTGAATGAAACAGCTTTTTCTAATAGAGAGACAAGCTTTTGAGCAGATTTGGGCTAGATTTCACTTCATTCGAACAGAAGCACTATTTCAACATTACTGGACTCAGAAAGCTGTAAACTGACAATCTTGATCATTGAAGTCCTAACATAAGTTTTTGTGCATATAACTTCTAACACATTAAAAACTGTCTTACAGCATTGCAGAAAACATTGTATTTCATATGGCATAAGCATCTTTCAGTTTGGCAAGATTTGCACTGAATACTGAATGAAACAGCTTTCTCTATTAGAGAGACAAGCTTTTGAGCAGATTTGGGCTTGATTTCACTTCATTTGAACAGAAGCACTAATTTCAACATTACTGGACTCAGAAAGCTGTAAACTGACAATCTTGATCATTGAAGTCCTAACATAAGTTTTTGTGCATATAACTTCTAACACATTATAAACTGTCTTACAGCATTGCAGAAAACATTGTATTTCATAAGGCATAAGCATCTTTCAGTTTGGCAAGATTTGCACTGAATATTGAATGAAACAGCTTTTTCTAATAGAGAGACAAGCTTTTGAGCAGATTTGGGCTAGATTTCACTTCATTTGAACAGAAGCACTATTTCAACATTACTGGACTCAGAAAGCTGTAAACTGACAATCTTGATCATTGAAGTCCTAACATAAGTTTTTGTGCATATAACTTCTAACACATTAAAAACTGTCTTACAGCATTGCAGAAAACATTGTATTTCGTATGGCATAAGCATCTTTCAGTTTGGCAAGATTTGCACTGAATACTGAATGAAACAGCTTTCTCTATTAGAGAGACAAGCTTTTGAGCAGATTTGGGCTTGATTTCACTTCATTTGAACAGAAGCACTATTTCAACATTACTGGACTCAGAAAGCTGTAAACTGACAATCTTGATCATTGAAGTCCTAACATAAGTTTTTGTGCATATAACTTCGAACACATTAAAAACTGTCTTACAGCATTGCAGAAAACATTGTATTTCATAAGGCATAAGCATCTTTCAGTTTGGCAAGATTTGCACTGAATATTGAATGAAACAGCTTTTTCTAATAGAGAGACAAGCTTTTGATCAGATTTGGGCTAGATTTCACTTCATTTGAACAGAAGCACTATTTCAATATTACTGGACTCAGAAAGCGGTAAACTGACAATCTTGATCATTGAAGTCCTAACATAAGTTTTTTGTGCATATAACTTCTAACACATTAAAAACTGTCTTACAGCATTGCAGAAAACATTGTATTTCATATGGCATAAGCATCTTTCAGTTTGGCAAGATTTGCACTGAATACTGAATGAAACAGCTTTCTCTATTAGAGAGACAAGCTTTTGAGCAGATTTGGGCTTGATTTCACTTCATTTGAACAGGAGCACTATTTCAACATTACTGGACTCAGAAAGCTGTAAACTGACAATCTTGATCATTGAAGTCCTAACATAAGTTTTTGTGCATATAACTTCTAACACATTAAAAACTTTCTTACAGCATTGCAGAAAACATTGTATTTCATATGGCATAAGCATCTTTCAGTTTGGCAAGATTTGCAGTGAATACTGAATGAAACAGCTTTCTCTATTAGAGAGACAAGCTTTTGAGGAGATTTGGGCTTGATTCAATTCATTTGAACAGACGCACTATTTCAACATTACTGGACTCAGAAAGCTGTAAACTGACAATCTTGATCATTGAAGTCCTAACATAAGTTTTTGTGCATATAACTTCTAACACATTAAAAACTGTCTTACAGCATTGCAGAAAACATTGTATTTCATAAGGCATAAGCATCTTTCAGTTTGGCAAGATTTGCACTGAATACTGAATGAAACAGCTTTTTCTAATAGAGAGACAAGCTTTTGAGCAGATTTTTGGCTAGATTTCACTTCATTTGAACAGACGCACTATTTCAACATTACTGGACTCAGAAAGCTGTAAACTGACAATCTTGATCATTGAAGTCCTAACATAAGTTTTTGTGAATATAACTTCTAACACATTAAAAACTGTCTTACAGCATTGCAGAAAACATTGTACTTCATAAGGCATGAGCTTGTTTCAGTTTGGCAAGATTTGCACTGAATATTGAATGAAACAGCTTTCTCTAATAGAGAGAAAAGCTTTTGAGCAGATTTGGGCTTGATTTCACTTCATTTCAACAGAAACACTATTTCAGCATTACTGGACTCAGAAAGCTGTAAACTGACAATCTTGATCATTGAAGTCCTAACATAAGATTTTGTGCATATAACTTCTAACACATTAAAAACTGTCTTACAGCATTGCAGAAAACATTGTACTTCATAAGACATAAGCTTGTTTCAGTTTGGCAAGATTTGCACTGAATATTGAATGAAACAGCTTTCTCTAATAGAGAGAAAAGCTTTTGAGCAGATTTGGGCTTGATTTCACTTCATTTGAACAGAAACACTATTTCAACATTACTGGACTCAGAAAGCTGCAAACTATCAATCTTGATCATTGCAGTCCTAACATTAGTTTTTGTGCATATAACTTCTAACACATTAAAAACTGTCTTATAGCATTGCAGAAAACATTGTACTTCATAAGGCATAAGCTTGTTTCAGTTTGGCAAGATTTGCACTGAATATTGAATGAAACAGCTTTCTCTAATAGAGAGAAAAGCTTTTGAGCAGATTTGGGCTTGATTTCACTTCATTTGAACAGAAACACTATTTCAACATTACTGGACTCAGAAAGCTGTAAACTGCCAATCTTGATCATTGAAGTTCTAACATTAGTTTTTGTGTATATAACTTCTAACACATTAAAAACTGTCTTACAGCATTGCAAAAAACATTGTACTTCATAAGACATAAGCTTGTTTCAGTTTGGCAAGATTTGCACTGAATACTGAATGAAACAGCTTTCTCTAATAGAGAGAAAAGCTTTTGAGCAGATTTGGGCTTGATTTCACTTCATTTCAACAGAAACAATATTTCAGCATTACTGGACTCAGAAAGCTGTAAACTGACAATCTTGATCATTGAAGTCCTAAACATTAGTTTTTGTGCATATAACTTCTAACACATTAAAATCTGTCTTACAGCATTGCAGAAAACATTGTACTTCATAAGGCATAAGCTTGTTTCAGTTTGGCAAGATTTGCACTGAATACTGAATGAAACAGCTTTATCTAATAGAGAGAAAAGCTTTTGAGCAGATTTGGGCTTGATGTCACTTCATTTCAACAGAAACACTATTTCAGCATTACTGGACTCAGAAAGCTGTAAACTGACAATCTTGATCATTGAAGTCCTAACATAAGTTTTTGTGCATATAACTTCTAACACATTAAAAGCTGTCTTACAGCATTGCAGAAAACATTGTACTTCATAAGACATAAGCTTGTTTCAGTTTGGCAAGATTTGCACTGAATACTGAATGAAACAGCTTTATCTAATAGAGAGAAAATCTTTTGAGCAGATTTGGGCTTGATTTCACTTCATTTCAACAGAAACACTATTTCAGCATTACTGGACTCAGAAAGCTGTAAACTGACAATCTTGATCATTGAAGTCCTAACATTAGTTTTTGTGCATATAACTTCTAACACATTAAAAACTGTCTTACAGCATTGCAGAAAACATTGTACTTCATAAGACATAAGCTTGTTTCAGTTTGGCAAGATTTGCACTGAATACTGAATGAAACAGCTTTATCTAATAGAGAGAAAAGCTTTTGAGCAGATTTGGGCTTGATTTCACTTCATTTCAACAGAAACACTATTTCAGCATTACTGGACTCAGAAAGCTGTAAACTGACAATCTTGATCATTGAAGTCCTAACATTAGTTTTTGTGCATATAACTTTTAACACATTAAAACTGTCTTACAGCATTGCAGAAAACATTGTATTTCATAAGGCATAAGCATCTATCAGTTTGGCAAGATTTGCACTTAATACTGAATGATACAGCTTACTCTGATAGAGAGAAAAGCTTTTGAGCAGATTTGGGCTTGATTTCACTTCATTTCAACAGAAACACTATTTCAGCATTACTGGACTCAGAAAGCTGTAAACTGACAATCTTGATCATTGAAGTCCTAATATTAGTTTTTGTGCATATAACTTTTAACACATTAAAAACTGTCTTACAGCATTGCAGAAAACATTGTACTTCATAAGACATAAGCTTGTTTCAGTTTGGCAAGATTTGCACTGAATACTGAATGAAACAGCTTTCTCTAATAGAGAGAAAAGCTTTTGAGCAGATTTGGGCTTGATTTCACTTCATTTCAACAGAAACACTATTTCAGCATTACTGGACTCAGAAAGCTGTAAACTGACAATCTTGATCATTGAAGTCCTAACATTAGTTTTTGTGCATATAACTTCTAACACATTAAAAACTGTCTTACAGCATTGCAGAAAACATTTTATTTCATAAGACATAAGCATGTTTCAGTTTGGCAAGATTTTAACTGAATACTGAATGAAACAGCTTTCTCTAATAGAGAGAAAAGCTTTTGAGCAGATTTGGTCTTGATTTCACTTCATTTCAACAGAAACACTATTTCAGCATTACTGGACTCAGAAAGCTGTAAACTGACAATCTTGATCATTGAAGTCCTAACATAAGTTTTTGTGCATATAACTTCTAACACATTAAAAACTGTCTTACAGCATTGCAGAAAACATTGTACTTCATAAGGCATAAGCTTGTTTCAGTTTGGCAAGATTTTAACTGAATACTGAATGAAACAGCTTTATCTAATAGAGAGAAAAGCTTTTGAGCAGACTTGGGCTTGATTTCACTTCATTTCAACAGAAACACTATTTCAGCATTACTGGACTCAGAAAGCTGTAAACTGACAATCTTGATCATTGAAGTCCTAACATTAGTTTTTGTGCATATAACTTCTAACACATTAAAAACTGTCTTACAGCATTGCAGAAAACATTGTACTTCATAAGACATAAGCTTGTTTCAGTTTGGCAAGATTTGCACTGAATACTGAATGAAACAGCTTTATCTAATAGAGAGAAAAGCTTTTGAGCAGATTTGGGCTTGATTTCACTTCATTTCAACAGAAACACTATTTCAGCATTACTGGACTCAGAAAACTGTAAACTGACAATCTTGATCATTGAAGTCCTAACATAAGATTTTGTGCATATAACTTCTAACACATTAAAAACTGTCTTACAGCATTGCAGAAAACATTGTGCTTCATAAGACATAAGCTTGTTTCAGTTTGGCAAGATTTGCACTGAATATTGAATGAAACAGCTTTCTCTAATAGAGAGAAAAGCTTTTGAGCAGATTTGGGCTTGATTTCACTTCATTTGAACAGAAACACTATTTCAGCATTACTGGACTCAGAAAGCTGTAAACTGACAATCTTGATCATTGAAGTCCTAATATTAGTTTTTGTGCATATAACTTTTAACACATTAAAAACTGTCTTACAGCATTGCAGAAAACATTGTACTTCATAAGACATAAGCTTGTTTCAGTTTGGCAAGATTTGCACTGAATACTGAATGAAACAGCTTTCTCTAATAGAGAGAAAAGCTTTTGAGCAGATTTGGGCTTGATTTCACTTCATTTCAACAGAAACACTATTTCAGCATTACTGGACTCAGAAAGCTGTAAACTGACAATCTTGATCATTGAAGTCCTAACATTAGTTTTTGTGCATATAACTTCTAACACATTAAAAACTGTCTTACAGCATTGCAGAAAACATTTTATTTCATAAGACATAAGCATGTTTCAGTTTGGCAAGATTTTAACTGAATACTGAATGAAACAGCTTTCTCTAATAGAGAGAAAAGCTTTTGAGCAGATTTGGTCTTGATTTCACTTCATTTCAACAGAAACACTATTTCAGCATTACTGGACTCAGAAAGCTGTAAACTGACAATCTTGATCATTGAAGTCCTAACATAAGTTTTTGTGCATATAACTTCTAACACATTAAAAACTGTCTTACAGCATTGCAGAAAACATTGTACTTCATAAGGCATAAGCTTGTTTCAGTTTGGCAAGATTTTAACTGAATACTGAATGAAACAGCTTTATCTAATAGAGAGAAAAGCTTTTGAGCAGACTTGGGCTTGATTTCACTTCATTTCAACAGAAACACTATTTCAGCATTACTGGACTCAGAAAGCTGTAAACTGACAATCTTGATCATTGAAGTCCTAACATTAGTTTTTGTGCATATAACTTCTAACACATTAAAAACTGTCTTACAGCATTGCAGAAAACATTGTACTTCATAAGACATAAGCTTGTTTCAGTTTGGCAAGATTTGCACTGAATACTGAATGAAACAGCTTTATCTAATAGAGAGAAAAGCTTTTGAGCAGATTTGGGCTTGATTTCACTTCATTTCAACAGAAACACTATTTCAGCATTACTGGACTCAGAAAACTGTAAACTGACAATCTTGATCATTGAAGTCCTAACATAAGATTTTGTGCATATAACTTCTAACACATTAAAAACTGTCTTACAGCATTGCAGAAAACATTGTGCTTCATAAGACATAAGCTTGTTTCAGTTTGGCAAGATTTGCACTGAATATTGAATGAAACAGCTTTCTCTAATAGAGAGAAAAGCTTTTGAGCAGATTTGGGCTTGATTTCACTTCATTTGAACAGAAACACTATTTCAACATTACTGGACTCAGAAAGCTGTAAACTGACAATCTTGATCATTGCAGTCCTAACATTAGTTTTTGTGCATATAACTTCTAACACATTAAAAACTGTCTTACAGCATTGCAGAAAACATTGTACTTCATAAGGCATAAGCTTGTTTCAGTTTGGCAAGATTTGCACTGAATACTGAATGAAACAGCTTTATCTAATAGAGAGAAAAGCTTTTGAGCAGATTTGGGCTTGATTTCACTTCATTTCAACAGAAACACTATTTCAGCATTACTGGACTCAGAAAGCTGTAAACTGACAATCTTGATCATTGAAGTCCTAACATAAGTTTTTGTGCATATAACTTCTAACACATTAAAAGCTGTCTTACAGCATTGCAGAAAACATTGTACTTCATAAGACATAAGCTTGTTTCAGTTTGGCAAGATTTGCACTGAATACTGAATGAAACAGCTTTATCTAATAGAGAGAAAAGCTTTTGAGCAGATTTGGGCTTGATTTCACTTCATTTCAACAGAAACACTATTTCAGCATTACTGGACTCAGAAAGCTGTAAACTGACAATCTTGATCATTGCAGTCCTAACATAAGTTTTTGTGCATATAACTTCTAACACATTAAAAACTGTCTTACAGCATTGCATAAAACATTGTACTTCATAAGGCATACGCTTGTTTCAGTTTGGCAAGATTTGCACTGAATACTGAATGAAACAGCTTTATCTAATAGAGAGAAAAGCTTTTGAGCAGATTTGGGCTTGATTTCACTTCATTTGAACAGAAACACTATTTCAACATTACTGGACTCAGAAAGCTGTAAACTGACAATCTTGATCATTGCAGTCCTAACATTAGTTTTTGTGCATATAACTTCTAACACATTAAAAACTGTCTTACAGCATTGCAGAAAACATTGTACTTCATAAGGCATACGCTTGTTTCAGTTTGGCAAGATTTGCACTGAATATTGAATGAAACAGCATTCTCTAATAGAGAGAAAAGCTTTTGAGCAGATTTGGGCTTGATTTCACTTCATTTGAACAGAAACACTATTTCAACATTACTGGACTCAGAAAGCTGTAAACTGACAATCTTGATCATTGCAGTCCTAACATTAGTTTTTGTGTATATAACTTCTAACACATTAAAAACTGTCTTACAGCATTGCAGAAAACATTTTATTTCATAAGACATAAGCATGTTTCAGTTTGGCAAGATTTGAACTGAATACTGAATGAAACAGCTTTCTCTAATAGAGAGAAAAGCTTTTGAGCAGATTTGGGCTTGATTTCACTTCATTTGAACAGAAACACTATTTCAGCATTACTGGACTCAGAAAGCTGTAAACTGACAATCTTGATCATTGAAGTCCTAACATAAGTTTTTGTGCATATAACTTCTAACACATTAAAAACTGTCTTACAGCATTGCAGAAAACATTGTACTTCATAAGGCATAAGCTTGTTTCAGTTTGGCAAGATTTGCACTGAATACTGAATGAAACAGCTTTATCTAATAGAGAGAAAAGCTTTTGAGCAGATTTGGGCTTGATTTCACTTCATTTGAACAGAAACACTATTTCAACATTACTGGACTCAGAAAGCTGTAAACTGACAATCTTGATCATTGCAGTCCTAACATTAGTTTTTGTGCATATAACTTCTAACACATTAAAAACTGTCTTACAGCATTGCAGAAAACATTGTACTTCATAAGGCATAAGCTTGTTTCAGTTTGGCAAGATTTGCACTGAATACTGAATGAAACAGCTTTATCTAATAGAGAGAAAAGCTTTTGAGCAGATTTGGGCTTGATTTCACTTCATTTCAACAGAAACACTATTTCAGCATTACTGGACTCAGAAAGCTGTAAACTGACAATCTTGATCATTGCAGTCCTAACATAAGTTTTTGTGCATATAACTTCTAACACATTAAAAACTGTCTTACAGCATTGCAGAAAACATTGTACTTCATAAGACATAAGCTTGTTTCAGTTTGGCAAGATTTGCACTGAATACTGTATGAAACAGCTTTATCTAATAGAGAGAAAAGCTTTTGAGCAGATTTGGGCTTGATTTCACTTCATTTCAACAGAAACACTATTTCAGCATTACTGGACTCAGAAAGCTGTAAACTGACAATCTTGATCATTGCAGTCCTAACATAAGTTTTTGTGCATATAACTTCTAACACATTAAAAACTGTCTTACAGCATTGCATAAAACATTGTACTTCATAAGGCATACGCTTGTTTCAGTTTGGCAAGATTTGCACTGAATATTGAATGAAACAGCTTTCTCTAATAGAGAGAAAAGCTTTTGAGCAGATTTGAGCTTGATTTCACTTCATTTGAACAGAAACACTATTTCAGCATTACTGGACTCAGAAAGCTGTAAACTGACAATCTTGATCATTGAAGTCCTAACATTAGTTTTTGTGCATATAACTTCTAACACATTAAAATCTGTCTTACAGCATTGCAGAAAACATTGTACTTCATAAGGCATAAGCTTGTTTCAGTTTGGCAAGATTTGCACTGAATACTGAATGAAACAGCTTTATCTAATAGAGAGAAAAGCTTTTGAGCAGATTTGGGCTTGATTTCACTTCATTTCAACAGAAACACTATTTCAGCATTACTGGACTCAGAAAGCTGTAAACTGACAATCTTGATCATTGAAGTCCTAACATTAGTTTTTGTGTATATAACTTCTAACACATTAAAAACTGTCTTACAGCATTGCAGAAAACATTGTACTTCATAAGGCATAAGCTTGTTTCAGTTTGGCAAGATTTGCACTGAATACTGAATGAAACAGCTTTATCTAATAGAGAGAAAAGCTTTTGAGCAGACTTGGGCTTGATTTCACTTCATTTCAACAGAAACACTATTTCAGCATTACTGGACTCAGAAAGCTGTAAACTGCCAATCTTGATCATTGAAGTTCTAACATTAGTTTTTGTGTATATAACTTCTAACACATTAAAAACTGTCTTACAGCATTGCAAAAAACATTTCATTTCATAAGACATAAGCTTGTTTCAGTTTGGCAAGATTTGCACTGAATACTCAATGAAACCGCATTCTCTATTAGAGAGAAAAGCTTTTGAGCAGATTTGGGCTTGATTTCACTTCATTTGAACAGAAACACTATTTCAGCATTACTGGACTCAGAAAGCTGTAAACTGACAATCTTGATCATTGAAGTCCTAACATAAGTTTTTGTGCATATAACTTCTAACACATTAAAAACTGTCTTACAGCATTGCAGAAAACATTGTACTTCATAAGGCATAAGCTTGTTTCAGTTTGGCAAGATTTGCACTGAATACTGAATGAAACAGCTTTATCTAACAGAGAGAAAAGCTTTTGAGCAGATTTGGGCTTGATTTCACTTCATTTCAACAGAAACACTATTTCAGCATTACTGGACTCAGAAAGCTGTAAACTGACAATCTTGATCATTGAAGTCCTAAAATTAGTTTTTGTGCATATAACTTCTAACACATTAAAATCTGTCTTACAGCATTGCAGAAAACATTGTACTTCATAAGGCATAAGCTTGTTTCAGTTTGGCAAGATTTGCACTGAATACTGAATGAAAAAGCTTTATCTAATAGAGAGAAAAGCTTTTGAGCAGATTTGGGCTTGATTTCACTTCATTTCAACAGAAACACTATTTCAGCATTACTGGACTCAGAAAGCTGTAAACTGACAATCTTGATCATTGAAGTCCTAACATAAGTTTTTGTGCATATAACTTCTAACACATTAAAAGCTGTCTTACAGCATTGCAGAAAACATTGTACTTCATAAGACATAAGCTTGTTTCAGTTTGGCAAGATTTGCACTGAATACTGAATGAAACAGCTTTATCTAATAGAGAGAAAAGCTTTTGAGCAGATTTGGGCTTGATTTCACTTCATTTCAACAGAAACACTATTTCAGCATTACTGGACTCAGAAAGCTGTAAACTGACAATCTTGATCATTGAAGTCCTAACATTAGTTTTTGTGCATATAACTTCTAACACATTAAAAACTGTCTTACAGCATTGCAGAAAACATTGTACTTCATAAGACATAAGCTTGTTTCAGTTTGGCAAGATTTGCACTGAATACTGAATGAAACAGCTTTATCTAATAGAGAGAAAAGCTTTTGAGCAGATTTGGTCTTGATTTCACTTCATTTGAACAGAAACACTATTTCAGCATTACTGGACTCAGAAAGCTGTAAACTGACAATCTTGATCATTGCAGTCCTAACATTAGTTTTTGTGTATATAACTTCTAACACATTAAAAACTGTCTTACAGCATTGCAGAAAACATTGTACTTCATAAGGCATAAGCTTGTTTCAGTTTGGCAAGATTTGCACTGAATACTGAATGAAACAGCTTTATCTAATAGAGAGAAAAGCTTTTGAGCAGACTTGGGCTTGATTTCACTTCATTTCAACAGAAACACTATTTCAGCATTACTGGACTCAGAAAGCTGTAAACTGACAATCTTGATCATTGAAGTCCTAAACATTAGTTTTTGTGCATATAACTTCTAACACATTAAAATCTGTCTTACAGCATTGCAGAAAACATTGTACTTCATAAGGCATAAGCTTGTTTCAGTTTGGCAAGATTTGCACTGAATACTGAATGAAACAGCTTTATCTAATAGAGAGAAAAGCTTTTGAGCAGATTTGGGCTTGATTTCACTTCATTTCAACAGAAACACTATTTCAGCATTACTGGACTCAGAAAGCTGTAAACTGACAATCTTGATCATTGAAGTCCTAAAATAAGTTTTTGTGCATATAACTTCTAACACATTAAAAGCTGTCTTACAGCATTGCAGAAAACATTGTACTTCATAAGACATAAGCTTGTTTCAGTTTGGCAAGATTTGCACTGAATACTGAATGAAACAGCTTTCTCTAATAGAGAGAAAAGCTTTTGAGCAGATTTGGGCTTGATTTCACTTCATTTCAACAGAAACACTATTTCAGCATTACTGGACTCAGAAAGCTGTAAACTGACAATCTTGATCATTGAAGTCCTAAACATTAGTTTTTGTGCATATAACTTCTAACACATTAAAATCTGTCTTACAGCATTGCAGAAAACATTGTACTTCATAAGGCATAAGCTTGTTTCAGTTTGGCAAGATTTGCACTGAATACTGAATGAAACCGCTTTATCTAATAGAGAGAAAAGCTTTTGAGCAGATTTGGGCTTGATTTCACTTCATTTCAACAGAAACACTATTTCAGCATTACTGGAATCAGAAAGCTGTAAACTGACAATCTTGATCATTGAAGTCCTAACATAAGTTTTTGTGCATATAACTTCTAACACATTAAAAACTGTCTTACAGCATTGCAGAAAACATTGTATTTCATAAGGCATAAGCATCTATCAGTTTGGCAAGATTTGCACTTAATACTGAATGATACAGCTTACTCTGATAGAGAGAAAAGCTTTTGACCAGATTTGGGCTTGATTTCACTTCATTTCAACAGAAACACTATTTCAGCATTACTGGACTCAGAAAGCTGTAAACTGACAATCTTGATCATTGAAGTCCTAACATAAGTTTTTGTGCATATAACTTCTAACACATTAAAAACTGTCTTACAGCATTGCAGAAAACATTGTACTTCATAAGACATAAGCTTGTTTCAGTTTGGCAAGATTTGCACTGAATACTGAATGAAACAGCTTTCTCTAATAGAGAGAAAAGCTTTTGAGCAGATTTGGGCTTGATTTCACTTCATTTCAACAGAAACACTATTTCAGCATTACTGGACTCAGAAAGCTGTAAACTGACAATCTTGATCATTGAAGTCCTAACATTAGTTTTTGTGCATATAACTTCTAACACATTAAAAACTGTCTTACAGCATTGCAGAAAACATTGTACTTCATAAGACATAAGCTTGTTTCAGTTTGGCAAGATTTGCACTGAATACTGAATGAAACAGCTTTCTCTAATAGAGAGAAAAGCTTTTGAGCAGATTTGGGCTTGATTTCACTTCATTTCAACAGAAACACTATTTCAGCATTACTGGACTCAGAAAGCTGTAAACTGACAATCTTGATCATTGAAGTCCTAACATAAGTTTTTGTGCATATAACTTCTAACACATTAAAAGCTGTCTTACAGCATTGCAGAAAACATTGTACTTCATAAGACATAAGCTTGTTTCAGTTTGGCAAGATTTGCACTGAATACTGAATGAAACAGCTTTATCTAACAGAGAGAAAAGCTTTTGAGCAGATTTGGGCTTGATTTCACTTCATTTCAACAGAAACACTATTTCAGCATTACTGGACTCAGAAAGCTGTAAACTGACAATCTTGATCATTGAAGTCCTAACATTAGTTTTTGTGCATATAACTTCTAACACATTAAAAACTGTCTTACAGCATTGCAAAAAACATTGTACTTCATAAGACATAAGCTTGTTTCAGTTTGGCAAGATTTGCACTGAATACTGAATGAAACAGCTTTATCTAATAGAGAGAAAAGCTTTTGAGCAGATTTGGGCTTGATTTCACTTCATTTCAACAGAAACACTATTTCAGCATTACTGGACTCAGAAAGCTGTAAACTGACAATCTTGATCATTGAAGTCCTAAACATTAGTTTTTGTTCATATAACTTCTAACACATTAAAATCTGTCTTACAGCATTGCAGAAAACATTGTACTTCATAAGGCATAAGCTTGTTTCAGTTTGGCAAGATTTGCACTGAATACTGAATGAAACAGCTTTATCTAATAGAGAGAAAAGCTTTTGAGCAGATTTGGGCTTGATTTCACTTCATTTCAACAGAAACACTATTTCAGCATTACTGGACTCAGAAAGCTGTAAACTGACAATCTTGATCATTGAAGTCCTAACATAAGTTTTTGTGCATATAACTTCTAACACATTAAAAGCTGTCTTACAGCATTGCAGAAAACATTGTACTTCATAAGACATAAGCTTGTTTCAGTTTGGCAAGATTTGCACTGAATACTGAATGAAACAGCTTTATCTAATAGAGAGAAAAGCTTTTGAGCAGATTTGGGCTTGATTTCACTTCATTTCAACAGAAACACTATTTCAGCATTACTGGACTCAGAAAGCTGTAAACTGACAATCTTGATCATTGAAGTCCTAACATTAGTTTTTGTGCATATAACTTCTAACACATTAAAAACTGTCTTACAGCATTGCAGAAAACATTGTACTTCATAAGACATAAGCTTGTTTCAGTTTGGCAAGATTTGCACTGAATACTGAATGAAACAGCTTTATCTAATAGAGAGAAAAGCTTTTGAGCAGATTTGGTCTTGATTTCACTTCATTTGAACAGAAACACTATTTCAGCATTACTGGACTCAGAAAGCTGTAAACTGACAATCTTGATCATTGCAGTCCTAACATTAGTTTTTGTGTATATAACTTCTAACACATTAAAAACTGTCTTACAGCATTGCAGAAAACATTGTACTTCATAAGGCATAAGCTTGTTTCAGTTTGGCAAGATTTGCACTGAATACTGAATGAAACAGCTTTATCTAATAGAGAGAAAAGCTTTTGAGCAGACTTGGGCTTGATTTCACTTCATTTCAACAGAAACACTATTTCAGCATTACTGGACTCAGAAAGCTGTAAACTGACAATCTTGATCACTGAAGTCCTAAACATTAGTTTTTGTGCATATAACTTCTAACACATTAAAATCTGTCTTACAGCATTGCAGAAAACATTGTACTTCATAAGGCATAAGCTTGTTTCAGTTTGGCAAGATTTGCACTGAATACTGAATGAAACAGCTTTATCTAATAGAGAGAAAAGCTTTTGAGCAGATTTGGGCTTGATTTCACTTCATTTCAACAGAAACACTATTTCAGCATTACTGGACTCAGAAAGCTGTAAACTGACAATCTTGATCATTGAAGTCCTAAAATAAGTTTTTGTGCATATAACTTCTAACACATTAAAAGCTGTCTTACAGCATTGCAGAAAACATTGTACTTCATAAGACATAAGCTTGTTTCAGTTTGGCAAGATTTGCACTGAATACTGAATGAAACAGCTTTCTCTAATAGAGAGAAAAGCTTTTGAGCAGATTTGGGCTTGATTTCACTTCATTTCAACAGAAACACTATTTCAGCATTACTGGACTCAGAAAGCTGTAAACTGACAATCTTGATCATTGAAGTCCTAAACATTAGTTTTTGTGCATATAACTTCTAACACATTAAAATCTGTCTTACAGCATTGCAGAAAACATTGTACTTCATAAGGCATAAGCTTGTTTCAGTTTGGCAAGATTTGCACTGAATACTGAATGAAACAGCTTTATCTAATAGAGAGAAAAGCTTTTGAGCAGATTTGGGCTTGATTTCACTTCATTTCAACAGAAACACTATTTCAGCATTACTGGAATCAGAAAGCTGTAAACTGACAATCTTGATCATTGAAGTCCTAACATAAGTTTTTGTGCATATAACTTCTAACACATTAAAAACTGTCTTACAGCATTGCAGAAAACATTGTATTTCATAAGGCATAAGCATCTATCAGTTTGGCAAGATTTGCACTTAATACTGAATGATACAGCTTACTCTGATAGAGAGAAAAGCTTTTGACCAGATTTGGGCTTGATTTCACTTCATTTCAACAGAAACACTATTTCAGCATTACTGGACTCAGAAAGCTGTAAACTGACAATCTTGATCATTGAAGTCCTAACATAAGTTTTTGTGCATATAACTTCTAACACATTAAAAACTGTCTTACAGCATTGCAGAAAACATTGTACTTCATAAGACATAAGCTTGTTTCAGTTTGGCAAGATTTGCACTGAATACTGAATGAAACAGCTTTCTCTAATAGAGAGAAAAGCTTTTGAGCAGATTTGGGCTTGATTTCACTTCATTTCAACAGAAACACTATTTCAGCATTACTGGACTCAGAAAGCTGTAAACTGACAATCTTGATCATTGAAGTCCTAACATAAGTTTTTGTGCATATAACTTCTAACACATTAAAAGCTGTCTTACAGCATTGCAGAAAACATTGTACTTCATAAGACATAAGCTTGTTTCAGTTTGGCAAGATTTGCACTGAATACTGAATGAAACAGCTTTATCTAATAGAGAGAAAAGCTTTTGAGCAGATTTGGGCTTGATTTCACTTCATTTCAACAGAAACACTATTTCAGCATTACTGGACTCAGAAAGCTGTAAACTGACAATCTTGATCATTGAAGTCCTAACATTAGTTTTTGTGCATATAACTTCTAACACATTAAAAACTGTCTTACAGCATTGCAGAAAACATTGTACTTCATAAGACATAAGCTTGTTTCAGTTTGGCAAGATTTGCACTGAATACTGAATGAAACAGCTTTATCTAATAGAGAGAAAAGCTTTTGAGCAGATTTGGTCTTGATTTCACTTCATTTGAACAGAAACACTATTTCAGCATTACTGGACTCAGAAAGCTGTAAACTGACAATCTTGATCATTGCAGTCCTAACATTAGTTTTTGTGTATATAACTTCTAACACATTAAAAACTGTCTTACAGCATTGCAGAAAACATTGTACTTCATAAGGCATAAGCTTGTTTCAGTTTGGCAAGATTTGCACTGAATACTGAATGAAACAGCTTTATCTAATAGAGAGAAAAGCTTTTGAGCAGATTTGGGCTTGATTTCACTTCATTTCAACAGAAACACTATTTCAGCATTACTGGACTCAGAAAGCTGTAAACTGACAATCTTGATCATTGAAGTCCTAAAATAAGTTTTTGTGCATATAACTTCTAACACATTAAAAGCTGTCTTACAGCATTGCAGAAAACATTGTACTTCATAAGACATAAGCTTGTTTCAGTTTGGCAAGATTTGCACTGAATACTGAATGAAACAGCTTTCTCTAATAGAGAGAAAAGCTTTTGAGCAGATTTGGGCTTGATTTCACTTCATTTCAACAGAAACACTATTTCAGCATTACTGGACTCAGAAAGCTGTAAACTGACAATCTTGATCATTGAAGTCCTAAACATTAGTTTTTGTGCATATAACTTCTAACACATTAAAATCTGTCTTACAGCATTGCAGAAAACATTGTACTTCATAAGGCATAAGCTTGTTTCAGTTTGGCAAGATTTGCACTGAATACTGAATGAAACAGCTTTATCTAATAGAGAGAAAAGCTTTTGAGCAGATTTGGGCTTGATTTCACTTCATTTCAACAGAAACACTATTTCAGCATTACTGGAATCAGAAAGCTGTAAACTGACAATCTTGATCATTGAAGTCCTAACATAAGTTTTTGTGCATATAACTTCTAACACATTAAAAACTGTCTTACAGCATTGCAGAAAACATTGTATTTCATAAGGCATAAGCATCTATCAGTTTGGCAAGATTTGCACTTAATACTGAATGATACAGCTTACTCTGATAGAGAGAAAAGCTTTTGACCAGATTTGGGCTTGATTTCACTTCATTTCAACAGAAACACTATTTCAGCATTACTGGACTCAGAAAGCTGTAAACTGACAATCTTGATCATTGAAGTCCTAACATAAGTTTTTGTGCATATAACTTCTAACACATTAAAAACTGTCTTACAGCATTGCAGAAAACATTGTACTTCATAAGACATAAGCTTGTTTCAGTTTGGCAAGATTTGCACTGAATACTGAATGAAACAGCTTTCTCTAATAGAGAGAAAAGCTTTTGAGCAGATTTGGGCTTGATTTCACTTCATTTCAACAGAAACACTATTTCAGCATTACTGGACTCAGAAAGCTGTAAACTGACAATCTTGATCATTGAAGTCCTAACATTAGTTTTTGTGCATATAACTTCTAACACATTAAAAACTGTCTTACAGCATTGCAGAAAACATTGTACTTCATAAGACATAAGCTTGTTTCAGTTTGGCAAGATTTGCACTGAATACTGAATGAAACAGCTTTCTCTAATAGAGAGAAAAGCTTTTGAGCAGATTTGGGCTTGATTTCACTTCATTTCAACAGAAACACTATTTCAGCATTACTGGACTCAGAAAGCTGTAAACTGACAATCTTGATCATTGAAGTCCTAACATAAGTTTTTGTGCATATAACTTCTAACACATTAAAAGCTGTCTTACAGCATTGCAGAAAACATTGTACTTCATAAGACATAAGCTTGTTTCAGTTTGGCAAGATTTGCACTGAATACTGAATGAAACAGCTTTATCTAACAGAGAGAAAAGCTTTTGAGCAGATTTGGGCTTGATTTCACTTCATTTCAACAGAAACACTATTTCAGCATTACTGGACTCAGAAAGCTGTAAACTGACAATCTTGATCATTGAAGTCCTAACATTAGTTTTTGTGCATATAACTTCTAACACATTAAAAACTGTCTTACAGCATTGCAAAAAACATTGTACTTCATAAGACATAAGCTTGTTTCAGTTTGGCAAGATTTGCACTGAATACTGAATGAAACAGCTTTATCTAATAGAGAGAAAAGCTTTTGAGCAGATTTGGGCTTGATTTCACTTCATTTCAACAGAAACACTATTTCAGCATTACTGGACTCAGAAAGCTGTAAACTGACAATCTTGATCATTGAAGTCCTAAACATTAGTTTTTGTGCATATAACTTCTAACACATTAAAATCTGTCTTACAGCATTGCAGAAAACATTGTACTTCATAAGGCATAAGCTTGTTTCAGTTTGGCAAGATTTGCACTGAATACTGAATGAAACAGCTTTATCTAATAGAGAGAAAAGCTTTTGAGCAGATTTGGGCTTGATTTCACTTCATTTCAACAGAAACACTATTTCAGCATTACTGGACTCAGAAAGCTGTAAACTGACAATCTTGATCATTGAAGTCCTAACATAAGTTTTTGTGCATATAACTTCTAACACATTAAAAGCTGTCTTACAGCATTGCAGAAAACATTGTACTTCATAAGACATAAGCTTGTTTCAGTTTGGCAAGATTTGCACTGAATACTGAATGAAACAGCTTTATCTAATAGAGAGAAAAGCTTTTGAGCAGATTTGGGCTTGATTTCACTTCATTTCAACAGAAACACTATTTCAGCATTACTGGACTCAGAAAGCTGTAAACTGACAATCTTGATCATTGAAGTCCTAAAATAAGTTTTTGTGCATATAACTTCTAACACATTAAAAGCTGTCTTACAGCATTGCAGAAAACATTGTACTTCATAAGACATAAGCTTGTTTCAGTTTGGCAAGATTTGCACTGAATACTGAATGAAACAGCTTTCTCTAATAGAGAGAAAAGCTTTTGAGCAGATTTGGGCTTGATTTCACTTCATTTCAACAGAAACACTATTTCAGCATTACTGGACTCAGAAAGCTGTAAACTGACAATCTTGATCATTGAAGTCCTAAACATTAGTTTTTGTGCATATAACTTCTAACACATTAAAATCTGTCTTACAGCATTGCAGAAAACATTGTACTTCATAAGGCATAAGCTTGTTTCAGTTTGGCAAGATTTGCACTGAATACTGAATGAAACAGCTTTATCTAATAGAGAGAAAAGCTTTTGAGCAGATTTGGGCTTGATTTCACTTCATTTCAACAGAAACACTATTTCAGCATTACTGGAATCAGAAAGCTGTAAACTGACAATCTTGATCATTGAAGTCCTAACATAAGTTTTTGTGCATATAACTTCTAACACATTAAAAACTGTCTTACAGCATTGCAGAAAACATTGTATTTCATAAGGCATAAGCATCTATCAGTTTGGCAAGATTTGCACTTAATACTGAATGATACAGCTTACTCTGATAGAGAGAAAAGCTTTTGACCAGATTTGGGCTTGATATTACTTCATTTCAACAGAAACACTATTTCAGCATTACTGGACTCAGAAAGCTGTAAACTGACAATCTTGATCATTGAAGTCCTAACATTAGTTTTTGTTCATATAACTTCTAACACATTAAAAACTGTCTTACAGCATTGCAGAAAACATTGTACTTCATAAGACATAAGCTTGTTTCAGGCTGGCAAGATTTGCACTGAATACTGAATGAAACAGCTTTATCTAATAGAGAGAAAAGCTTTTGAGCAGATTTGGGCTTGATTTCACTTCATTTCAACAGAAACACTATTTCAGCATTACTGGACTCAGAAAGCTGTAAACTGACAATCTTGATCATTGAAGTCCTAACATAAGTTTTTGTGAATATAACTTCTAACACATTAAAAACTGTCTTACAGCATTGCAGAAAACATTGTACTTTATAAGGCATAAGCTTGTTTCAGTTTGGCAAGATTTGCACTGAATATTGAATGAAACAGCTTTCTCTAATAGAGAGAAAAGCTTTTGAGCAGATTTGGGCTTGATTTCACTTCATTTCAACAGAAACACTATTTCAGCATTACTGGACTCAGAAAGCTGTAAACTGACAATCTTGATCATTGAAGTCCTAACATAAGATTTTGTGCATATAACTTCTAACACATTAAAAACTGTCTTACAGCATTGCAGAAAACATTGTACTTCATAAGACATAAGCTTGTTTCAGTTTGGCAAGATTTGCACTGAATATTGAATGAAACAGCTTTCTCTAATAGAGAGAAAAGCTTTTGAGCAGATTTGGTCTTGATTTCACTTCATTTGAACAGAAACACTATTTCAGCATTACTGGACTCATAAAGCTGTAAACTGCCAATCTTGATCATTGAAGTTCTAACATTAGTTTTTGTGTATATAACTTCTACATTAAAAACTGTCTTACAGCATTGCAAAAAACATTTCATTTCATAAGACATAAGGTTGTTTCAGTTTGGCAAGATTTGCACTGAATACTCAATGAAACCGCATTCTCTATTAGAGAGAAAAGCTTTTGAGCAGATTTGGGCTTGATTTCACTTCATTTCAACAGAAACACTATTTCAGCATTACTGGACTCAGAAAGCTGTAAACTGACAATCTTGATCATTGAAGTCCTAACATAAGTTTTTGTGCATATAACTTCTAACACATTAAAAGCTGTCTTACAGCATTGCAGAAAACATTGTACTTCATAAGACATAAGCTTGTTTCAGTTTGGCAAGATTTGCACTGAATACTGAATGAAACAGCTTTATCTAATAGAGAGAAAAGCTTTTGAGCAGATTTGGGCTTGATTTCACTTCATTTCAACAGAAACACTATTTCAGCATTACTGGACTCAGAAAGCTGTAAACTGACAATCTTGATCATTGAAGTCCTAAAATAAGTTTTTGTGCATATAACTTCTAACACATTAAAAGCTGTCTTACAGCATTGCAGAAAACATTGTACTTCATAAGACATAAGCTTGTTTCAGTTTGGCAAGATTTGCACTGAATACTGAATGAAACAGCTTTCTCTAATAGAGAGAAAAGCTTTTGAGCAGATTTGGGCTTGATTTCACTTCATTTCAACAGAAACACTATTTCAGCATTACTGGACTCAGAAAGCTGTAAACTGACAATCTTGATCATTGAAGTCCTAAACATTAGTTTTTGTGCATATAACTTCTAACACATTAAAATCTGTCTTACAGCATTGCAGAAAACATTGTACTTCATAAGGCATAAGCTTGTTTCAGTTTGGCAAGATTTGCACTGAATACTGAATGAAACAGCTTTATCTAATAGAGAGAAAAGCTTTTGAGCAGATTTGGGCTTGATTTCACTTCATTTCAACAGAAACACTATTTCAGCATTACTGGAATCAGAAAGCTGTAAACTGACAATCTTGATCATTGAAGTCCTAACATAAGTTTTTGTGCATATAACTTCTAACACATTAAAAACTGTCTTACAGCATTGCAGAAAACATTGTATTTCATAAGGCATAAGCATCTATCAGTTTGGCAAGATTTGCACTTAATACTGAATGATACAGCTTACTCTGATAGAGAGAAAAGCTTTTGACCAGATTTGGGCTTGATATCACTTCATTTCAACAGAAACACTATTTCAGCATTACTGGACTCAGAAAGCTGTAAACTGACAATCTTGATCATTGAAGTCCTAACATTAGTTTTTGTTCATATAACTTCTAACACATTAAAAACTGTCTTACAGCATTGCAGAAAACATTGTACTTCATAAGACATAAGCTTGTTTCAGGCTGGCAAGATTTGCACTGAATACTGAATGAAACAGCTTTATCTAATAGAGAGAAAAGCTTTTGAGCAGATTTGGGCTTGATTTCACTTCATTTCAACAGAAACACTATTTCAGCATTACTGGACTCAGAAAGCTGTAAACTGACAATCTTGATCATTGAAGTCCTAACATAAGTTTTTGTGAATATAACTTCTAACACATTAAAAACTGTCTTACAGCATTGCAGAAAACATTGTACTTTATAAGGCATAAGCTTGTTTCAGTTTGGCAAGATTTGCACTGAATATTGAATGAAACAGCTTTCTCTAATAGAGAGAAAAGCTTTTGAGCAGATTTGGGCTTGATTTCACTTCATTTCAACAGAAACACTATTTCAGCATTACTGGACTCAGAAAGCTGTAAACTGACAATCTTGATCATTGAAGTCCTAACATAAGATTTTGTGCATATAACTTCTAACACATTAAAAACTGTCTTACAGCATTGCAGAAAACATTGTACTTCATAAGACATAAGCTTGTTTCAGTTTGGCAAGATTTGCACTGAATATTGAATGAAACAGCTTTCTCTAATAGAGAGAAAAGCTTTTGAGCAGATTTGGTCTTGATTTCACTTCATTTGAACAGAAACACTATTTCAGCATTACTGGACTCATAAAGCTGTAAACTGCCAATCTTGATCATTGAAGTTCTAACATTAGTTTTTGTGTATATAACTTCTACATTAAAAACTGTCTTACAGCATTGCAAAAAACATTTCATTTCATAAGACATAAGGTTGTTTCAGTTTGGCAAGATTTGCACTGAATACTCAATGAAACCGCATTCTCTATTAGAGAGAAAAGCTTTTGAGCAGATTTGGGCTTGATTTCACTTCATTTGAACAGAAACACTATTTCAGCATTACTGGACTCAGAAAGCTGTAAACTGACAATCTTGATCATTGAAGTCCTAACATAAGTTTTTGTGCATATAACTTCTAACACATTAAAAACTGTCTTACAGCATTGCAGAAAACATTGTACTTCATAAGACATAAGCTTGTTTCAGTTTGGCAAGATTTGCACTTAATACTGAATGATACAGCTTACTCTGATAGAGAGAAAAGCTTTTGAGCAGATTTGGGCTTGATTTCACTTCATTTCAACAGAAACACTATTTCAGCATTACTGGACTCAGAAAGCTGTAAACTGACAATCTTGATCATTGAAGTCCTAAACATTAGTTTTTGTGCATATAACTTCTAACACATTAAAATCTGTCTTACAGCATTACAGAAAACATTGTACTTCATAAGGCATAAGCTTGTTTCAGTTTGGCAAGATTTGCACTGAATACTGAATGAAACAGCTTTATCTAATAGAGAGAAAAGCTTTTGAGCAGATTTGGGCTTGATGTCACTTCATTTCAACAGAAACACTATTTCAGCATTACTGGACTCAGAAAGCTGTAAACTGACAATCTTGATCATTGAAGTCCTAACATAAGTTTTTGTGCATATAACTTCTAACACATTAAAAGCTGTCTTACAGCATTGCAGAAAACATTGTACTTCATAAGACATAAGCTTGTTTCAGTTTGGCAAGATTTGCACTGAATACTGAATGAAACAGCTTTATCTAATAGAGAGAAAAGCTTTTGAGCAGATTTGGGCTTGATTTCACTTCATTTCAACAGAAACACTATTTCAGCATTACTGGACTCAGAAAGCTGTAAACTGACAATCTTGATCATTGATGTCCTAACATTAGTTTTTGTGCATATAACTTCTAACACATTAAAAACTGTCTTACAGCATTGCAGAAAACATTGTACTTCATAAGACATAAGCTTGTTTCAGTTTGGCAAGATTTGCACTGAATACTGAATGAAACAGCTTTATCTAATAGAGAGAAAAGCTTTTGAGCAGATTTGGGCTTGATTTCACTTCATTTCAACAGAAACACTATTTCAGCATTACTGGACTCAGAAAGCTGTAAACTGACAATCTTGATCATTGAAGTCCTAATATAAGTTTTTGTGCATATAACTTCTAACACATTAAAAGCTGTCTTACAGCATTGCAGAAAACATTGTACTTCATAAGACATAAGCTTGTTTCAGTTTGTCAAGATTTGCACTGAATACTGAATGAAACAGCTTTATCTAATAGAGAGAAAAGCTTTTGAGCAGATTTGGGCTTGATTTCACTTCATTTCAACAGAAACACTATTTCAGCATTACTGGACTCAGAAAGCTGTAAACTGACAATCTTGATCATTGAAGTCCTAACATTAGTTTTTGTGCATATAACTTCTAACACATTAAAAACTGTCTTACAGCATTGCAGAAAACATTGTACTTCATAAGACATAAGCTTGTTTCAGTTTGGCAAGATTTGCACTGAATACTGAATGAAACAGCTTTATCTAATAGAGAGAAAAGCTTTTGAGCAGTTTTGGGCTTGATTTCACTTCATTTCAACAGAAACACTATTTCAGCATTACTGGACTCAGAAAGCTGTAAACTGACAATCTTGATCATTGAAGTCCTAACATAAGTTTTTGTGAATATAACTTCTAACACATTAAAAACTGTCTTACAGCATTGCAGAAAACATTGTACTTCATAAGGCATAAGCTTGTTTCTGTTTGGCAAGATTTGCACTGAATATTGAATGAAACAGCTTTCTCTAATAGAGAGAAAAGCTTTTGAGCAGATTTGGGCTTGATTTCACTTCATTTCAACAGAAACACTATTTCAGCATTACTGGACTCAGAAAGCTGTAAACTGACAATCTTGATCATTGAAGTCCTAACATTAGTTTTTGTGCATATAACTTCTAACACATTAAAAACTGTCTTACAGCATTGCAGAAAACATTGTACTTCATAAGACATAAGCTTGTTTCAGTTTGGCAAGATTTGCACTGAATACTGAATGAAACAGCTTTATCTAATAGAGAGAAAAGCTTTTGAGCAGATTTGGTCTTGATTTTACTTCATTTGAACAGAAACACTATTTCAGCATTACTGGACTCAGAAAGCTGTAAACTGACAATCTTGATCATTGCAGTCCTAACATTAGTTTTTGTGTATATAACTTCTAACACATTAAAAACTGTCTTACAGCATTGCAGAAAACATTGTACTTCATAAGGCATAAGCTTGTTTCAGTTTGGCAAGATTTGCACTGAATACTGAATGAAACAGCTTTATCTAATAGAGAGAAAAGCTTTTGAGCAGACTTGGGCTTGATTTCACTTCATTTCAACAGAAACACTATTTCAGCATTACTGGACTCAGAAAGCTGTAAACTGACAATCTTGATCATTGAAGTCCTAAACATTAGTTTTTGTGCATATAACTTCTAACACATTAAAATCTGTCTTACAGCATTGCAGAAAACATTGTACTCCATAAGGCATAAGCTTGTTTCAGTTTGGCAAGATTTGCACTGAATACTGAATGAAACAGCTTTATCTAATAGAGAGAAAAGCTTTTGAGCAGATTTGGGCTTGATTTCACTTCATTTCAACAGAAACACTATTTCAGCATTACTGGACTCAGAAAGCTGTAAACTGACAATCTTGATCATTGAAGTCCTAATATAAGTTTTTGTGCATATAACTTCTAACACATTAAAAGCTGTCTTACAGCATTGCAGAAAACATTGTACTTTATAAGACATAAGCTTGTTTCAGTTTGGCAAGATTTGCACTGAATACTGAATGAAACAGCTTTATCTAATAGAGAGAAAAGCTTTTGAGCAGATTTGGGCTTGATTTCACTTCATTTCAACAGAAACACTATTTCAGCATTACTGGACTCAGAAAGCTGTAAACTGACAATCTTGATCATTGAAGTCCTAAACATTAGTTTTTGTGCATATAACTTCTAACACATTAAAATCTGTCTTACAGCATTGCAGAAAACATTGTACTTCATAAGGCATAAGCTTGTTTCAGTTTGGCAAGATTTGCACTGAATACTGAATGAAACAGCTTTATCTAATAGAGAGAAAAGCTTTTGAGCAGATTTGGGCTTGATTTCACTTCATTTCAACAGAAACACTATTTCAGCATTACTGGACTCAGAAAGCTGTAAACTGACAATCTTGATCATTGAAGTCCTAACATAAGTTTTTGTGCATATAACTTCTAACACATTAAAAGCTGTCTTACAGCATTGCAGAAAACATTGTACTTCATAAGACATAAGCTTGTTTCAGTTTGGCAAGATTTGCACTGAATACTGAATGAAACAGCTTTATCTAAAAGAGAGAAAAGCTTTTGAGCAGATTTGGGCTTGATTTCACTTCATTTCAACAGAAACACTATTTCAGCATTACTGGACTCAGAAAGCTGTAAACTGACAATCTTGATCATTGAAGTCCTAACATTAGTTTTTGTGCATATAACTTTTAACACATTAAAAACTGTCTTACAGCATTGCAGAAAACATTGTATTTCATAAGGCATAAGCATCTATCAGTTTGGCAAGATTTGCACTTAATACTGAATGATACAGCTTACTCTGATAGAGAGAAAAGCTTTTGAGCAGATTTGGGCTTGATTTCACTTAATTTCAACAGAAACACTATTTCAGCATTACTGGACTCAGAAAGCTGTAAACTGACAATCTTGATCATTGAAGTCCTAACATTAGTTTTTGTGCATATAACTTCTAACACATTAAAAACTGTCTTACAGCATTGCAGAAAACATTGTACTTCATAAGACATAAGCTTGTTTCAGTTTGGCAAGATTTGCACTGAATACTGAATGAAACAGCTTTCTCTAATAGAGAGAAAAGCTTTTGAGCAGATTTGGGCTTGATTTCACTTAATTTCAACAGAAACACTATTTCAGCATTACTGGACTCAGAAAGCTGTAAACTGACAATCTTGATCATTGAAGTCCTAACATTAGTTTTTGTGCATATAACTTCTAACACATTAAAAACTGTCTTACAGCATTGCAGAAAACATTGTACTTCATAAGACATAAGCTTGTTTCAGTTTGGCAAGATTTGCACTGAATACTGAATGAAACAGCTTTATCTAATAGAGAGAAAAGCTTTTGAGCAGATTTGGGCTTGATTTCACTTCATTTCAACAGAAACACTATTTCAGCATTACTGGACTCAGAAAGCTGTAAACTGACAATCTTGATCATTGAAGTCCTAAACATTAGTTTTTGTGCATATAACTTCTAACACATTAAAATCTGTCTTACAGCATTGCAGACAACATTGTACTTCATAAGGCATAAGCTTGTTTCAGTTTGGCAAGATTTGCACTGAATACTGAATGAAACAGCTTTATCTAATAGAGAGAAAAGCTTTTGAGCAGATTTGGGCTTGATTTCACTTCATTTCAACAGAAACACTATTTCAGCATTACTGGACTCAGAAAGCTGTGAACTGACAATCTTGATCATTGAAGTCCTAACATAAGTTTTTGTGCATATAACTTCTAACACATTAAAAGCTGTCTTACAGCATTGCAGAAAACATTGTACTTCATAAGACATAAGCTTGTTTCAGTTTGGCAAGATTTGCACTGAATACTGAATGAAACAGCTTTATCTAATAGAGAGAAAAGCTTTTGAGCAGATTTGGGCTTGATTTCACTTCATTTCAACAGAAACACTATTTCAGCATTACTGGACTCAGAAAGCTGTAAACTGACAATCTTGATCATTGAAGTCCTAACATTAGTTTTTGTGCATATAACTTCTAACACATTAAAAACTGTCTTACAGCATTGCAGAAAACATTGTACTTCATAAGACATAAGCTTGTTTCAGTTTGGCAAGATTTGCACTGAATACTGAATGAAACAGCTTTATCTAATAGAGAGAAAAGCTTTTGAGCAGATTTGGTCTTGATTTCACTTCATTTGAACAGAAACACTATTTCAGCATTAATGGACTCAGAAATCTGTAAACTGACAATCTTGATCATTGCAGTCCTAACATTAGTTTTTGTGTATATAACTTCTAACACATTAAAAACTGTCTTACAGCATTGCAGAAAACATTGTACTTCATAAGGCATAAGCTTGTTTCAGTTTGGCAAGATTTGCACTGAATACTGAATGAAACAGCTTTATCTAATAGAGAGAAAAGCTTTTGAGCAGATTTGGGCTTGATTTCACTTCATTTCAACAGAAACACTATTTCAGCATTACTGGACTCAGAAAGCTGTAAACTGACAATCTTGATCATTGAAGTCCTAACATAAGTTTTTGTGAATATAACTTCTAACACATTAAAAACTGTCTTACAGCATTGCAGAAAACATTGTACTTTATAAGGCATAAGCTTGTTTCAGTTTGGCAAGATTTGCACTGAATATTGAATGAAACAGCTTTCTCTAATAGAGAGAAAAGCTTTTGAGCAGATTTGGGCTTGATTTCACTTCATTTCAACAGAAACACTATTTCAGCATTACTGGACTCATAAAGCTGTAAACTGCCAATCTTGATCATTGAAGTTCTAACATTAGTTTTTGTGTATATAACTTCTACATTAAAAACTGTCTTACAGCATTGCAAAAAACATTTCATTTCATAAGACATAAGCTTGTTTCAGTTTGGCAAGATTTGCACTGAATACTCAATGAAACCGCATTCTCTATTAGAGAGAAAAGCTTTTGAGCAGATTTGGGCTTGATTTCACTTCATTTGAACAGAAACACTATTTCAGCATTACTGGACTCAGAAAGCTGTAAACTGACAATCTTGATCATTGAAGTCCTAACATAAGTTTTTGTGCATATAACTTCTAACACATTAAAAACTGTCTTACAGCATTGCAGAAAACATTGTACTTCATAAGACATAAGCTTGTTTCAGTTTGGCAAGATTTGCACTTAATACTGAATGATACAGCTTACTCTGATAGAGAGAAAAGCTTTTGAGCAGATTTGGGCTTGATTTCACTTCATTTCAACAGAAACACTATTTCAGCATTACTGGACTCAGAAAGCTGTAAACTGACAATCTTGATCATTGAAGTCCTAAACATTAGTTTTTGTGCATATAACTTCTAACACATTAAAATCTGTCTTACAGCATTGCAGAAAACATTGTACTTCATAAGGCATAAGCTTGTTTCAGTTTGGCAAGATTTGCACTGAATACTGAATGAAACAGCTTTATCTAATAGAGAGAAAAGCTTTTGAGCAGATTTGGGCTTGATGTCACTTCATTTCAACAGAAACACTATTTCAGCATTACTGGACTCAGAAAGCTGTAAACTGACAATCTTGATCATTGAAGTCCTAACATAAGTTTTTGTGCATATAACTTCTAACACATTAAAAGCTGTCTTACAGCATTGCAGAAAACATTGTACTTCATAAGACATAAGCTTGTTTCAGTTTGGCAAGATTTGCACTGAATACTGAATGAAACAGCTTTATCTAATAGAGAGAAAAGCTTTTGAGCAGATTTGGGCTTGATTTCACTTCATTTCAACAGAAACACTATTTCAGCATTACTGGACTCAGAAAGCTGTAAACTGACAATCTTGATCATTGATGTCCTAACATTAGTTTTTGTGCATATAACTTCTAACACATTAAAAACTGTCTTACAGCATTGCAGAAAACATTGTACTTCATAAGACATAAGCTTGTTTCAGTTTGGCAAGATTTGCACTGAATACTGAATGAAACAGCTTTATCTAATAGAGAGAAAAGCTTTTGAGCAGATTTGGTCTTGATTTCACTTCATTTGAACAGAAACACTATTTCAGCATTACTGGACTCAGAAAGCTGTAAACTGACAATCTTGATCATTGCAGTCCTAACATTAGTTTTTGTGTATATAACTTCTAACACATTAAAAACTGTCTTACAGCATTGCAGAAAACATTGTACTTCATAAGGCATAAGCTTGTTTCAGTTTGGCAAGATTTGCACTGAATACTGAATGAAACAGCTTTATCTAATAGAGAGAAAAGCTTTTGAGCAGATTTGGGCTTGATTTCACTTCATTTCAACAGAAACACTATTTCAGCATTACTGGACTCAGAAAGCTGTAAACTGACAATCTTGATCATTGAAGTCCTAATATAAGTTTTTGTGCATATAACTTCTAACACATTAAAAGCTGTCTTACAGCATTGCAGAAAACATTGTACTTCATAAGACATAAGCTTGTTTCAGTTTGGCAAGATTTGCACTGAATACTGAATGAAACAGCTTTATCTAATAGAGAGAAAAGATTTTGAGCAGATTTGGGCTTGATTTCACTTCATTTCAACAGAAACACTATTTCAGCATTACTGGACTCAGAAAGCTGTAAACTGACAATCTTGATCATTGAAGTCCTAACATTAGTTTTTGTGCATATAACTTTTAACACATTAAAAACTGTCTTACAGCATTGCAGAAAACATTGTATTTCATAAGGCATAAGCATCTATCAGTTTGGCAAGATTTGCACTTAATACTGAATGATACAGCTTACTCTGATAGAGAGAAAAGCTTTTGAGCAGATTTGGGCTTGATTTCACTTCATTTCAACAGAAACACTATTTCAGCATTACTGGACTCAGAAAGCTGTAAACTGACAATCTTGATCATTGAAGTCCTAACATTAGTTTTTGTGCATATAACTTCTAACACATTAAAAACTGTCTTACAGCATTGCAGAAAACATTGTACTTCATAAGACATAAGCTTGTTTCAGTTTGGCAAAATTTGCACTGAATACTGAATGAAACAGCTTTCTCTAATAGAGAGAAAAGCTTTTGAGCAGATTTGGGCTTGATTTCACTTCATTTCAACAGAAACACTATTTCAGCATTACTGGACTCAGAAAGCTGTAAACTGACAATCTTGATCATTGAAGTCCTAACATAAGTTTTTGTGCATATAACTTCTAACACATTAAAAACTGTCTTACAGCATTGCAGAAAACATTGTACTTCATAAGACATAAGCTTGTTTCAGTTTGGCAAGATTTGCACTGAATACTGAATGAAACAGCTTTATCTAATAGAGAGAAAAGCTTTTGAGCAGTTTTGGGCTTGATTTCACTTCATTTCAACAGAAACACTATTTCAGCATTACTGGACTCAGAAAGCTGTAAACTGACAATCTTGATCATTGAAGTCCTAACATAAGTTTTTGTGAATATAACTTCTAACACATTAAAAACTGTCTTACAGCATTGCAGAAAACATTGTACTTCATAAGGCATAAGCTTGTTTCTGTTTGGCAAGATTTGCACTGAATATTGAATGAAACAGCTTTCTCTAATAGAGAGAAAAGCTTTTGAGCAGATTTGGGCTTGATTTCACTTCATTTCAACAGAAACACTATTTCAGCATTACTGGACTCAGAAAGCTGTAAACTGACAATCTTGATCATTGAAGTCCTAACATTAGTTTTTGTGCATATAACTTCTAACACATTAAAAACTGTCTTACAGCATTGCAGAAAACATTGTACTTCATAAGGCATAAGCTTGTTTCAGTTTGGCAAGATTTGCACTGAATACTGAATGAAACAGCTTTATCTAATAGAGAGAAAAGTTTTGAGCAGACTTGGGCTTGATTTCACTTCATTTCAACAGAAACACTATTTCAGCATTACTGGACTCAGAAAGCTGTAAACTGACAATCTTGATCATTGAAGTCCTAAACATTAGTTTTTGTGCATATAACTTCTAACACATTAAAATCTGTCTTACAGCATTGCAGAAAACATTGTACTCCATAAGGCATAAGCTTGTTTCAGTTTGGCAAGATTTGCACTGAATACTGAATGAAACAGCTTTATCTAATAGAGAGAAAAGCTTTTGAGCAGATTTGGGCTTGATTTCACTTCATTTCAACAGAAACACTATTTCAGCATTACTGGACTCAGAAAGCTGTAAACTGACAATCTTGATCATTGAAGTCCTAATATAAGTTTTTGTGCATATAACTTCTAACACATTAAAAGCTGTCTTACAGCATTGCAGAAAACATTGTACTTTATAAGACATAAGCTTGTTTCAGTTTGGCAAGATTTGCACTGAATACTGAATGAAACAGCTTTATCTAATAGAGAGAAAAGCTTTTGAGCAGATTTGGGCTTGATTTCACTTCATTTCAACAGAAACACTATTTCAGCATTACTGGACTCAGAAAGCTGTAAACTGACAATCTTGATCATTGAAGTCCTAAACATTAGTTTTTGTGCATATAACTTCTAACACATTAAAATCTGTCTTACAGCATTGCAGAAAACATTGTACTTCATAAGGCATAAGCTTGTTTCAGTTTGGCAAGATTTGCACTGAATACTGAATGAAACAGCTTTATCTAATAGAGAGAAAAGCTTTTGAGCAGATTTGGGCTTGATTTCACTTCATTTCAACAGAAACACTATTTCAGCATTACTGGACTCAGAAAGCTGTAAACTGACAATCTTGATCATTGAAGTCCTAACATAAGTTTTTGTGCATATAACTTCTAACACATTAAAAGCTGTCTTACAGCATTGCAGAAAACATTGTACTTCATAAGACATAAGCTTGTTTCAGTTTGGCAAGATTTGCACTGAATACTGAATGAAACAGCTTTATCTAATAGAGAGAAAAGCTTTTGAGCAGATTTGGGCTTGATTTCACTTCATTTCAACAGAAACACTATTTCAGCATTACTGGACTCAGAAAGCTGTAAACTGACAATCTTGATCATTGAAGTCCTAACATTAGTTTTTGTGCATATAACTTTTAACACATTAAAAACTGTCTTACAGCATTGCAGAAAACATTGTATTTCATAAGGCATAAGCATCTATCAGTTTGGCAAGATTTGCACTTAATACTGAATGATACAGCTTACTCTGATAGAGAGAAAAGCTTTTGAGCAGATTTGGGCTTGATTTCACTTCATTTCAACAGAAACACTATTTCAGCATTACTGGACTCAGAAAGCTGTAAACTGACAATCTTGATCATTGAAGTCCTAACATTAGTTTTTGTGCATATAACTTCTAACACATTAAAAACTGTCTTACAGCATTGCAGAAAACATTGTACTTCATAAGACATAAGCTTGTTTCAGTTTGGCAAGATTTGCACTGAATACTGAATGAAACAGCTTTCTCTAATAGAGAGAAAAGCTTTTGAGCAGATTTGGGCTTGATTTCACTTCATTTCAACAGAAACACTATTTCAGCATTACTGGACTCAGAAAGCTGTAAACTGACAATCTTGATCATTGAAGTCCTAACATTAGTTTTTGTGCATATAACTTCTAACACATTAAAAACTGTCTTACAGCATTGCAGAAAACATTGTACTTCATAAGACATAAGCTTGTTTCAGTTTGGCAAGATTTGCACTGAATACTGAATGAAACAGCTTTATCTAATAGAGAGAAAAGCTTTTGAGCAGATTTGGGCTTGATTTCACTTCATTTCAACAGAAACACTATTTCAGCATTACTGGACTCAGAAAGCTGTAAACTGACAATCTTGATCATTGAAGTCCTAAACATTAGTTTTTGTGCATATAACTTCTAACACATTAAAATCTGTCTTACAGCATTGCAGACAACATTGTACTTCATAAGGCATAAGCTTGTTTCAGTTTGGCAAGATTTGCACTGAATACTGAATGAAACAGCTTTATCTAATAGAGAGAAAAGCTTTTGAGCAGATTTGGGCTTGATTTCACTTCATTTCAACAGAAACACTATTTCAGCATTACTGGACTCAGAAAGCTGTAAACTGACAATCTTGATCATTGAAGTCCTAACATTAGTTTTTGTGCATATAACTTCTAACACATTAAAAACTGTCTTACAGCATTGCAGAAAACATTGTACTTCATAAGACATAAGCTTGTTTCAGTTTGGCAAGATTTGCACTGAATACTGAATGAAACAGCTTTATCTAATAGAGAGAAATGCTTTTGAGCAGATTTGGGCTTGATTTCACTTCATTTCAACAGAAACACTATTTCAGCATTACTGGACTCAGAAAGCTGTAAACTGACAATCTTGATCATTGAAGTCCTAACATTAGTTTTTGTGCATATAACTTCTAACACATTAAAAACTGTCTTACAGCATTGCAGAAAACATTGTATTTCATAAGGCATAAGCATCTATCAGTTTGGCAAGATTTGCACTTTATACTGAATGATACAGCTTACTCTGATAGAGAGAAAAGCTTTTGACCAGATTTGGGCTTGATTTCACTTCATTTCAACAGAAACACTATTTCAGCATTACTGGACTCAGAAAGCTGTAAACTGACAATCTTGATCATTGAAGTCCTAACATTAGTTTTTGTGCATATAACTTCTAACACATTAAAAACTGTCTTACAGCATTGCAGAAAACATTGTACTTCATAAGACATAAGCTTGTTTCAGTTTGGCAAGATTTGCACTGAATACTGAATGAAACAGCTTTATCTAATAGAGAGAAAAGCTTTTGAGCAGATTTGGGCTTGATTTCACTTCATTTCAACAGAAACACTATTTCAGCATTACTGGACTCAGAAAGCTGTAAACTGACAATCTTGATCATTGAAGTCCTAAAATAAGTTTTTGTGCCATATAACTTCTAACACATTAAAAGCTGTCTTACAGCATTGCAGAAAACATTGTACTTCATAAGACATAAGCTTGTTTCAGTTTGGCAAGATTTGCACTGAATACTGAATGAAACAGCTTTATCTAATAGAGAGAAAAGCTTTTGAGCAGATTTGGGCTTGATTTCACTTCATTTCAACAGAAACACTATTTCAGCATTACTGGACTCAGAAAGCTGTAAACTGACAATCTTGATCATTGAAGTCCTAAACATTAGTTTTTGTGCATATAACTTCTAACACATTAAAATCTGTCTTACAGCATTGCAGAAAACATTGTACTTCATAAGGCATAAGCTTGTTTCAGTTTGGCAAGATTTGCACTGAATACTGAATGAAACAGCTTTATCTAATAGAGAGAAAAGCTTTTGAGCAGATTTGGGCTTGATTTCACTTCATTTCAACAGAAACACTATTTCAGCATTACTGGACTCAGAAAGCTGTAAACTGACAATCTTGATCATTGAAGTCCTAATATAAGTTTTTGTGCATATAACTTCTAACACATTAAAAGCTGTCTTACAGCATTGCAGAAAACATTGTACTTCATAAGACATAAGCTTGTTTCAGTTTGGCAAGATTTGCACTGAATACTGAATGAAACAGCTTTATCTAATAGAGAGAAAAGCTTTTGAGCAGATTTGGGCTTGATTTCACTTCATTTCAACAGAAACACTATTTCAGCATTACTGGACTCAGAAAGCTGTAAACTGACAATCTTGATCATTGAAGTCCTAACATTAGTTTTTGTGCATATAACTTCTAACACATTAAAAACTGTCTTACAGCATTGCAGAAAACATTGTATTTCATAAGGCATAAGCATCTATCAGTTTGGCAAGATTTGCACTTAATACTGAATGATACAGCTTACTCTGATAGAGAGAAAAGCTTTTGACCAGATTTGGGCTTGATTTCACTTCATTTCAACAGAAACACTATTTCAGCATTACTGGACTCAGAAAGCTGTAAACTGACAATCTTGATCATTGAAGTCCTAACATTAGTTTTTGTGCATATAACTTCTAACACATTAAAAACTGTCTTACAGCATTGCAGAAAACATTGTACTTCATAAGACATAAGCTTGTTTCAGTTTGGCAAGATTTGCACTGAATACTGAATGAAACAGCTTTATCTAATAGAGAGAAAAGCTTTTGAGCAGATTTGGGCTTGATTTCACTTCATTTCAACAGAAACACTATTTCAGCATTACTGGACTCAGAAAGCTGTAAACTGACAATCTTGATCATTGAAGTCCTAACATTAGTTTTTGTGCATATAACTTTTAACACATTAAAAACTGTCTTACAGCATTGCAGAAAACATTGTATTTCATAAGGCATAAGCATCTATCAGTTTGGCAAGATTTGCACTTAATACTGAATGATACAGCTTACTCTGATAGAGAGAAAAGCTTTTGAGCAGATTTGGGCTTGATTTCACTTCATTTCAACAGAAACACTATTTCAGCATTACTGGACTCAGAAAGCTGTAAACTGACAATCTTGATCATTGAAGTCCTAACATTAGTTTTTGTGCATATAACTTCTAACACATTAAAAACTGTCTTACAGCATTGCAGAAAACATTGTACTTCATAAGGCATAAGCTTGTTTCAGTTTGGCAAGATTTGCACTGAATACTGAATGAAACAGCTTTCTCTAATAGAGAGAAAAGCTTTTGAGCAGATTTGGGCTTGATTTCACTTCATTTCAACAGAAACACTATTTCAGCATTACTGGACTCAGAAAGCTGTAAACTGACAATCTTGATCATTGAAGTCCTAACATTAGTTTTTGTGCATATAACTTCTAACACATTAAAAACTGTCTTACAGCATTGCAGAAAACATTGTACTTCATAAGACATAAGCTTGTTTCAGTTTGGCAAGATTTGCACTGAATACTGAATGAAACAGCTTTATCTAATAGAGAGAAAAGCTTTTGAGCAGATTTCGGCTTGATTTCACTTCATTTCAACAGAAACACTATTTCAGCATTACTGGACTCAGAAAGCTGTAAACTGACAATCTTGATCATTGAAGTCCTAACATAAGTTTTTGTGAATATAACTTCTAACACATTAAAAACTGTCTTACAGCATTGCAGAAAACATTGTATTTCATAAGGCATAAGCATCTATCAGTTTGGCAAGATTTGCACTGAATACTGAATGAAACAGCTTTATCTAATAGAGAGAAAAGCTTTTGAGCAGATTTGGGCTTGATGTCACTTCATTTCAACAGAAACACTATTTCAGCATTACTGGACTCAGAAAGCTGTAAACTGACAATCTTGATCATTGAAGTCCTAACATAAGTTTTTGTGCATATAACTTCTAACACATTAAAAGCTGTCTTACAGCATTGCAGAAAACATTGTACTTCATAAGACATAAGCTTGTTTCAGTTTGGCAAGATTTGCACTGAATACTGAATGAAACAGCTTTATCTAATAGAGAGAAAAGCTTTTGAGCAGATTTGGGCTTGATTTCACTTCATTTCAACAGAAACACTATTTCAGCATTACTGGACTCAGAAAGCTGTAAACTGACAATCTTGATCATTGATGTCCTAACATTAGTTTTTGTGCATATAACTTCTAACACATTAAAAACTGTCTTACAGCATTGCAGAAAACATTGTACTTCATAAGACATAAGCTTGTTTCAGTTTGGCAAGATTTGCACTGAATACTGAATGAAACAGCTTTATCTAATAGAGAGAAAAGCTTTTGAGCAGATTTGGTCTTGATTTCACTTCATTTGAACAGAAACACTATTTCAGCATTACTGGACTCAGAAAGCTGTAAACTGACAATCTTGATCATTGCAGTCCTAACATTAGTTTTTGTGTATATAACTTCTAACACATTAAAAACTGTCTTACAGCATTGCAGAAAACATTGTACTTCATAAGGCATAAGCTTGTTTCAGTTTGGCAAGATTTGCACTGAATACTGAATGAAACAGCTTTATCTAATAGAGAGAAAAGCTTTTGAGCAGACTTGGGCTTGATTTCACTTCATTTCAACAGAAACACTATTTCAGCATTACTGGACTCAGAAAGCTGTAAACTGACAATCTTGATCATTGAAGTCCTAAACATTAGTTTTTGTGCATATAACTTCTAACACATTAAAATCTGTCTTACAGCATTGCAGAAAACATTGTACTTCATAAGGCATAAGCTTGTTTCAGTTTGGCAAGATTTGCACTGAATACTGAATGAAACAGCTTTATCTAATAGAGAGAAAAGCTTTTGAGCAGATTTGGGCTTGATTTCACTTCATTTCAACAGAAACACTATTTCAGCATTACTGGACTCAGAAAGCTGTAAACTGACAATCTTGATCATTGAAGTCCTAATATAAGTTTTTGTGCATATAACTTCTAACACATTAAAAGCTGTCTTACAGCATTGCAGAAAACATTGTACTTCATAAGACATAAGCTTGTTTCAGTTTGGCAAGATTTGCACTGAATACTGAATGAAACAGCTTTATCTAATAGAGAGAAAAGATTTTGAGCAGATTTGGGCTTGATTTCACTTCATTTCAACAGAAACACTATTTCAGCATTACTGGACTCAGAAAGCTGTAAACTGACAATCTTGATCATTGAAGTCCTAACATTAGTTTTTGTGCATATAACTTTTAACACATTAAAAACTGTCTTACAGCATTGCAGAAAACATTGTATTTCATAAGGCATAAGCATCTATCAGTTTGGCAAGATTTGCACTTAATACTGAATGATACAGCTTACTCTGATAGAGAGAAAAGCTTTTGAGCAGATTTGGGCTTGATTTCACTTCATTTCAACAGAAACACTATTTCAGCATTACTGGACTCAGAAAGCTGTAAACTGACAATCTTGATCATTGAAGTCCTAACATTAGTTTTTGTGCATATAACTTCTAACACATTAAAAACTGTCTTACAGCATTGCAGAAAACATTGTACTTCATAAGACATAAGCTTGTTTCAGTTTGGCAAAATTTGCACTGAATACTGAATGAAACAGCTTTCTCTAATAGAGAGAAAAGCTTTTGAGCAGATTTGGGCTTGATTTCACTTCATTTCAACAGAAACACTATTTCAGCATTACTGGACTCAGAAAGCTGTAAACTGACAATCTTGATCATTGAAGTCCTAACATAAGTTTTTGTGCATATAACTTCTAACACATTAAAAACTGTCTTACAGCATTGCAGAAAACATTGTACTTCATAAGACATAAGCTTGTTTCAGTTTGGCAAGATTTGCACTGAATACTGAATGAAACAGCTTTATCTAATAGAGAGAAAAGCTTTTGAGCAGTTTTGGGCTTGATTTCACTTCATTTCAACAGAAACACTATTTCAGCATTACTGGACTCAGAAAGCTGTAAACTGACAATCTTGATCATTGAAGTCCTAACATAAGTTTTTGTGAATATAACTTCTAACACATTAAAAACTGTCTTACAGCATTGCAGAAAACATTGTACTTCATAAGGCATAAGCTTGTTTCTGTTTGGCAAGATTTGCACTGAATATTGAATGAAACAGCTTTCTCTAATAGAGAGAAAAGCTTTTGAGCAGATTTGGGCTTGATTTCACTTCATTTCTACAGAAACACTATTTCAGCATTACTGGACTCAGAAAGCTGTAAACTGACAATCTTGATCATTGAAGTCCTAACATTAGTTTTTGTGCATATAACTTCTAACACATTAAAAACTGTCTTACAGCATTGCAGAAAACATTGTACTTCATAAGGCATAAGCTTGTTTCAGTTTGGCAAGATTTGCACTGAATACTGAATGAAACAGCTTTATCTAATAGAGAGAAAAGTTTTGAGCAGACTTGGGCTTGATTTCACTTCATTTCAACAGAAACACTATTTCAGCATTACTGGACTCAGAAAGCTGTAAACTGACAATCTTGATCATTGAAGTCCTAAACATTAGTTTTTGTGCATATAACTTCTAACACATTAAAATCTGTCTTACAGCATTGCAGAAAACATTGTACTCCATAAGGCATAAGCTTGTTTCAGTTTGGCAAGATTTGCACTGAATACTGAATGAAACAGCTTTATCTAATAGAGAGAAAAGCTTTTGAGCAGATTTGGGCTTGATTTCACTTCATTTCAACAGAAACACTATTTCAGCATTACTGGACTCAGAAAGCTGTAAACTGACAATCTTGATCATTGAAGTCCTAATATAAGTTTTTGTGCATATAACTTCTAACACATTAAAAGCTGTCTTACAGCATTGCAGAAAACATTGTACTTTATAAGACATAAGCTTGTTTCAGTTTGGCAAGATTTGCACTGAATACTGAATGAAACAGCTTTATCTAATAGAGAGAAAAGCTTTTGAGCAGATTTGGGCTTGATTTCACTTCATTTCAACAGAAACACTATTTCAGCATTACTGGACTCAGAAAGCTGTAAACTGACAATCTTGATCATTGAAGTCCTAAACATTAGTTTTTGTGCATATAACTTCTAACACATTAAAATCTGTCTTACAGCATTGCAGAAAACATTGTACTTCATAAGGCATAAGCTTGTTTCAGTTTGGCAAGATTTGCACTGAATACTGAATGAAACAGCTTTATCTAATAGAGAGAAAAGCTTTTGAGCAGATTTGGGCTTGATTTCACTTCATTTCAACAGAAACACTATTTCAGCATTACTGGACTCAGAAAGCTGTAAACTGACAATCTTGATCATTGAAGTCCTAACATAAGTTTTTGTGCATATAACTTCTAACACATTAAAAGCTGTCTTACAGCATTGCAGAAAACATTGTACTTCATAAGACATAAGCTTGTTTCAGTTTGGCAAGATTTGCACTGAATACTGAATGAAACAGCTTTATCTAATAGAGAGAAAAGCTTTTGAGCAGATTTGGGCTTGATTTCACTTCATTTCAACAGAAACACTATTTCAGCATTACTGGACTCAGAAAGCTGTAAACTGACAATCTTGATCATTGAAGTCCTAACATTAGTTTTTGTGCATATAACTTTTAACACATTAAAAACTGTCTTACAGCATTGCAGAAAACATTGTATTTCATAAGGCATAAGCATCTATCAGTTTGGCAAGATTTGCACTTAATACTGAATGATACAGCTTACTCTGATAGAGAGAAAAGCTTTTGAGCAGATTTGGGCTTGATTTCACTTCATTTCAACAGAAACACTATTTCAGCATTACTGGACTCAGAAAGCTGTAAACTGACAATCTTGATCATTGAAGTCCTAACATTAGTTTTTGTGCATATAACTTCTAACACATTAAAAACTGTCTTACAGCATTGCAGAAAACATTGTACTTCATAAGACATAAGCTTGTTTCAGTTTGGCAAGATTTGCACTGAATACTGAATGAAACAGCTTTCTCTAATAGAGAGAAAAGCTTTTGAGCAGATTTGGGCTTGATTTCACTTAATTTCAACAGAAACACTATTTCAGCATTACTGGACTCAGAAAGCTGTAAACTGACAATCTTGATCATTGAAGTCCTAACATTAGTTTTTGTGCATATAACTTCTAACACATTAAAAACTGTCTTACAGCATTGCAGAAAACATTGTACTTCATAAGACATAAGCTTGTTTCAGTTTGGCAAGATTTGCACTGAATACTGAATGAAACAGCTTTATCTAATAGAGAGAAAAGCTTTTGAGCAGATTTGGGCTTGATTTCACTTCATTTCAACAGAAACACTATTTCAGCATTACTGGACTCAGAAAGCTGTAAACTGACAATCTTGATCATTGAAGTCCTAAACATTAGTTTTTGTGCATATAACTTCTAACACATTAAAATCTGTCTTACAGCATTGCAGACAACATTGTACTTCATAAGGCATAAGCTTGTTTCAGTTTGGCAAGATTTGCACTGAATACTGAGGGCCCTATCTTGCACCCAGCGCAATTGACTTTGTACACCGACGCATGTGTCATTCCTATTTTGCACCTGCGCAAAGCGCGCTTTTCCCTCCACAGAAGCACGTCGCTAAACTAGTGAATGAACTTGCGCTCCCTGGGCGGTTCAGCGCAAAAAAGGAGGCGTGTTCCGGCGCAAACAATCCCTGGTGCTATTTTGCTGTTCCATTAAACAATTGCGCCACTGACCAGAAAAAACCTGGTCTAAAGTCAGTGGCGCGTTGCGCATTGTTCATTATGCTATTTTAAGGGCGCATGCTTGACCATAATGTATAGCGTGCACAACGCGCATACACTTTGCTCATGTAATCTACACAGATGCAACAGTTATTTTTGCAAATCATAAATTGTTACACTTAAAAAAAATATTAACACATGAGATGACGGAAATCATTGTGGTGTGCCACGAAGATGTGAAAAAATAGGCATAAATCTAGCTTACAAATTATTCAGGCTAATTGTAGTAATTAAGGATCAGACCTGTTTGAGGTCATATATGTATATAAGGACATATGACAAATTGGTTTGTCCGTCAAGAACCAGGAAAAAAAAATCGATGAAACAATTGTGGCTATTTCCTCCCACGCCTGTTTAACCGACGCTATTTTGGGTGGGTTTCTCCCATCCCCATACAACACAACTTATCTGTCTTTCATTGCTCTTACAAGAACATCAGTCTCCTCGGCTGTGAACCGCTCCTGGCGTGCGCCTGGTAAATACGCCATAATAATAGCAATCCATAATGGAACTTGCGCACCTGCTTTTAAAGGGAATGTTGGATGACGCTCTGATTGGTTTATTTCACGTTACGCCCAAACCACACCTATGAATAATGAAGCTACTTCAGACCAACCCATTTTAGATTTGCGCCGGGCGCAAGAGCCATTTATCCCGCCGGGAAAATAGCAACAGCGCCGAGACCCGCCCACAAAGTTACTTGCGCTTCGCGCTTTGACACTTGCGTTTCAGATCGTTAAAATAGGGCCCTGAATGAAACAGCTTTATCTAATAGAGAGAAAAGCTTTTGAGCAGATTTGGGCTTGATTTCACTTCATTTCAACAGAAACACTATTTCAGCATTACTGGACTCAGAAAGCTGTAAACTGACAATCTTGATCATTGAAGTCCTAACATTAGTTTTTGTGCATATAACTTCTAACACATTAAAAACTGTCTTACAGCATTGCAGAAAACATTGTACTTCATAAGACATAAGCTTGTTTCAGTTTGGCAAGATTTGCACTGAATACTGAATGAAACAGCTTTATCTAATAGAGAGAAATGCTTTTGAGCAGATTTGGGCTTGATTTCACTTCATTTCAACAGAAACACTATTTCAGCATTACTGGACTCAGAAAGCTGTAAACTGACAATCTTGATCATTGAAGTCCTAACATTAGTTTTTGTGCATATAACTTCTAACACATTAAAAACTGTCTTACAGCATTGCAGAAAACATTGTATTTCATAAGGCATAAGCATCTATCAGTTTGGCAAGATTTGCACTTTATACTGAATGATACAGCTTACTCTGATAGAGAGAAAAGCTTTTGACCAGATTTGGGCTTGATTTCACTTCATTTCAACAGAAACACTATTTCAGCATTACTGGACTCAGAAAGCTGTAAACTGACAATCTTGATCATTGAAGTCCTAACATTAGTTTTTGTGCATATAACTTCTAACACATTAAAAACTGTCTTACAGCATTGCAGAAAACATTGTACTTCATAAGACATAAGCTTGTTTCAGTTTGGCAAGATTTGCACTGAATACTGAATGAAACAGCTTTATCTAATAGAGAGAAAAGCTTTTGAGCAGATTTGGGCTTGATTTCACTTCATTTCAACAGAAACACTATTTCAGCATTACTGGACTCAGAAAGCTGTAAACTGACAATCTTGATCATTGAAGTCCTAAAATAAGTTTTTGTGCCATATAACTTCTAACACATTAAAAGCTGTCTTACAGCATTGCAGAAAACATTGTACTTCATAAGACATAAGCTTGTTTCAGTTTGGCAAGATTTGCACTGAATACTGAATGAAACAGCTTTATCTAATAGAGAGAAAAGCTTTTGAGCAGATTTGGGCTTGATTTCACTTCATTTCAACAGAAACACTATTTCAGCATTACTGGACTCAGAAAGCTGTAAACTGACAATCTTGATCATTGAAGTCCTAAACATTAGTTTTTGTGCATATAACTTCTAACACATTAAAATCTGTCTTACAGCATTGCAGAAAACATTGTACTTCATAAGGCATAAGCTTGTTTCAGTTTGGCAAGATTTGCACTGAATACTGAATGAAACAGCTTTATCTAATAGAGAGAAAAGCTTTTGAGCAGATTTGGGCTTGATTTCACTTCATTTCAACAGAAACACTATTTCAGCATTACTGGACTCAGAAAGCTGTAAACTGACAATCTTGATCATTGAAGTCCTAATATAAGTTTTTGTGCATATAACTTCTAACACATTAAAAGCTGTCTTACAGCATTGCAGAAAACATTGTACTTCATAAGACATAAGCTTGTTTCAGTTTGGCAAGATTTGCACTGAATACTGAATGAAACAGCTTTATCTAATAGAGAGAAAAGCTTTTGAGCAGATTTGGGCTTGATTTCACTTCATTTCAACAGAAACACTATTTCAGCATTACTGGACTCAGAAAGCTGTAAACTGACAATCTTGATCATTGAAGTCCTAACATTAGTTTTTGTGCATATAACTTCTAACACATTAAAAACTGTCTTACAGCATTGCAGAAAACATTGTATTTCATAAGGCATAAGCATCTATCAGTTTGGCAAGATTTGCACTTAATACTGAATGATACAGCTTACTCTGATAGAGAGAAAAGCTTTTGACCAGATTTGGGCTTGATTTCACTTCATTTCAACAGAAACACTATTTCAGCATTACTGGACTCAGAAAGCTGTAAACTGACAATCTTGATCATTGAAGTCCTAACATTAGTTTTTGTGCATATAACTTCTAACACATTAAAAACTGTCTTACAGCATTGCAGAAAACATTGTACTTCATAAGACATAAGCTTGTTTCAGTTTGGCAAGATTTGCACTGAATACTGAATGAAACAGCTTTATCTAATAGAGAGAAAAGCTTTTGAGCAGATTTGGGCTTGATTTCACTTCATTTCAACAGAAACACTATTTCAGCATTACTGGACTCAGAAAGCTGTAAACTGACAATCTTGATCATTGAAGTCCTAACATTAGTTTTTGTGCATATAACTTTTAACACATTAAAAACTGTCTTACAGCATTGCAGAAAACATTGTATTTCATAAGGCATAAGCATCTATCAGTTTGGCAAGATTTGCACTTAATACTGAATGATACAGCTTACTCTGATAGAGAGAAAAGCTTTTGAGCAGATTTGGGCTTGATTTCACTTCATTTCAACAGAAACACTATTTCAGCATTACTGGACTCAGAAAGCTGTAAACTGACAATCTTGATCATTGAAGTCCTAACATTAGTTTTTGTGCATATAACTTCTAACACATTAAAAACTGTCTTACAGCATTGCAGAAAACATTGTACTTCATAAGGCATAAGCTTGTTTCAGTTTGGCAAGATTTGCACTGAATACTGAATGAAACAGCTTTCTCTAATAGAGAGAAAAGCTTTTGAGCAGATTTGGGCTTGATTTCACTTCATTTCAACAGAAACACTATTTCAGCATTACTGGACTCAGAAAGCTGTAAACTGACAATCTTGATCATTGAAGTCCTAACATTAGTTTTTGTGCATATAACTTCTAACACATTAAAAACTGTCTTACAGCATTGCAGAAAACATTGTACTTCATAAGACATAAGCTTGTTTCAGTTTGGCAAGATTTGCACTGAATACTGAATGAAACAGCTTTATCTAATAGAGAGAAAAGCTTTTGAGCAGATTTGGGCTTGATTTCACTTCATTTCAACAGAAACACTATTTCAGCATTACTGGACTCAGAAAGCTGTAAACTGACAATCTTGATCATTGAAGTCCTAACATAAGTTTTTGTGAATATAACTTCTAACACATTAAAAACTGTCTTACAGCATTGCAGAAAACATTGTACTTCATAAGGCATAAGCTTGTTTCAGTTTGGCAAGATTTGCACTGAATATTGAATGAAACAGCTTTCTCTAATAGAGAGAAAAGCTTTTGAGCAGATTTGGGCTTGATTTCACTTCATTTCAACAGAAACACTATTTCAGCATTACTGGACTCAGAAAGCTGTAAACTGACAATCTTGATCATTGAAGTCCTAACATTAGTTTTTGTGCATATAACTTCTAACACATTAAAAACTGTCTTACAGCATTGCAGAAAACATTGTACTTCATAAGACATAAGCTTGTTTCAGTTTGGCAAGATTTGCACTGAATACTGAATGAAACAGCTTTATCTAATAGAGAGAAAAGCTTTTGAGCAGATTTGGTCTTGATTTCACTTCATTTGAACAGAAACACTATTTCAGCATTACTGGACTCAGAAAGCTGTAAACTGACAATCTTGATCATTGCAGTCCTAACATTAGTTTTTGTGTATATAACTTCCAACACATTAAAAACTGTCTTACAGCATTGCAGAAAACATTGTACTTCATAAGGCATAAGCTTGTTTCAGTTTGGCAAGATTTGCACTGAATACTGAATGAAACAGCTTTATCTAATAGAGAGAAAAGCTTTTGAGCAGACTTGGGCTTGATTTCACTTCATTTCAACAGAAACACTATTTCAGCATTACTGGACTCAGAAAGCTGTAAACTGACAATCTTGATCATTGAAGTCCTAAACATTAGTTTTTGTGCATATAACTTCTAACACATTAAAATCTGTCTTACAGCATTGCAGAAAACATTGTACTTCATAAGGCATAAGCTTGTTTCAGTTTGGCAAGATTTGCACTGAATACTGAATGAAACAGCTTTATCTAATAGAGAGAAAAGCTTTTGAGCAGATTTGGGCTTGATTTCACTTCATTTCAACAGAAACACTATTTCAGCATTACTGGACTCAGAAAGCTGTAAACTGACAATCTTGATCATTGAAGTCCTAATATAAGTTTTTGTGCATATAACTTCTAACACATTAAAAGCTGTCTTACAGCATTGCAGAAAACATTGTACTTCATAAGACATAAGCTTGTTTCAGTTTGGCAAGATTTGCACTGAATACTGAATGAAACAGCTTTATCTAATAGAGAGAAAAGCTTTTGAGCAGATTTGGGCTTGATTTCACTTCATTTCAACAGAAACACTATTTCAGCATTACTGGACTCAGAAAGCTGTAAACTGACAATCTTGATCATTGAAGTCCTAAACATTAGTTTTTGTGCATATAACTTCTAACACATTAAAATCTGTCTTACAGCATTGCAGAAAACATTGTACTTCATAAGGCATAAGCTTGTTTCAGTTTGGCAAGATTTGCACTGAATACTGAATGAAACAGCTTTATCTAATAGAGAGAAAAGCTTTTGAGCAGATTTGGGCTTGATTTCACTTCATTTCAACAGAAACACTATTTCAGCATTACTGGACTCAGAAAGCTGTAAACTGACAATCTTGATCATTGAAGTCCTAACATAAGTTTTTGTGCATATAACTTCTAACACATTAAAAGCTGTCTTACAGCATTGCAGAAAACATTGTACTTCATAAGACATAAGCTTGTTTCAGTTTGGCAAGATTTGCACTGAATACTGAATGAAACAGCTTTATCTAATAGAGAGAAAAGCTTTTGAGCAGATTTGGGCTTGATTTCACTTCATTTCAACAGAAACACTATTTCAGCATTACTGGACTCAGAAAGCTGTAAACTGACAATCTTGATCATTGAAGTCCTAACATTAGTTTTTGTGCATATAACTTTTAACACATTAAAAACTGTCTTACAGCATTGCAGAAAACATTGTATTTCATAAGGCATAAGCATCTATCATTTTGGCAAGATTTGCACTTAATACTGAATGATACAGCTTACTCTGATAGAGAGAAAAGCTTTTGAGCAGATTTGGGCTTGATTTCACTTCATTTCAACAGAAACACTATTTCAGCATTACTGGACTCAGAAAGCTGTAAACTGACAATCTTGATCATTGAAGTCCTAACATTAGTTTTTGTGCATATAACTTCTAACACATTAAAAACTGTCTTACAGCATTGCAGAAAACATTGTACTTCATAAGACATAAGCTTGTTTCAGTTTGGCAAGATTTGCACTGAATACTGAATGAAACAGCTTTCTCTAATAGAGAGAAAAGCTTTTGAGCAGATTTGGGCTTGATTTCACTTCATTTCAACAGAAACACTATTTCAGCATTACTGGACTCAGAAAGCTGTAAACTGACAATCTTGATCATTGAAGTCCTAACATTAGTTTTTGTGCATATAACTTCTAACACATTAAAAACTGTCTTACAGCATTGCAGAAAACATTGTACTTCATAAGACATAAGCTTGTTTCAGTTTGGCAAGATTTGCACTGAATACTGAATGAAACAGCTTTATCTAATAGAGAGAAAAGCTTTTGAGCAGATTTGGGCTTGATTTCACTTCATTTCAACAGAAACACTATTTCAGCATTACTGGACTCAGAAAGCTGTAAACTGACAATCTTGATCATTGAAGTCCTAAACATTAGTTTTTGTGCATATAACTTCTAACACATTAAAATCTGTCTTACAGCATTGCAGACAACATTGTACTTCATAAGGCATAAGCTTGTTTCAGTTTGGCAAGATTTGCACTGAATACTGAATGAAACAGCTTTATCTAATAGAGAGAAAAGCTTTTGAGCAGATTTGGGCTTGATTTCACTTCATTTCAACAGAAACACTATTTCAGCATTACTGGACTCAGAAAGCTGTAAACTGACAATCTTGATCATTGAAGTCCTAACATAAGTTTTTGTGCATATAACTTCTAACACATTAAAAGCTGTCTTACAGCATTGCAGAAAACATTGTACTTCATAAGACATAAGCTTGTTTCAGTTTGGCAAGATTTGCACTGAATACTGAATGAAACAGCTTTATCTAATAGAGAGAAAAGCTTTTGAGCAGATTTGGGCTTGATTTCACTTCATTTCAACGGAAACACTATTTCAGCATTACTGGACTCAGAAAGCTGTAAACTGACAATCTTGATCATTGAAGTCCTAACATTAGTTTTTGTGCATATAACTTCTAACACATTAAAAACTGTCTTACAGCATTGCAGAAAACATTGTACTTCATAAGACATAAGCTTGTTTCAGTTTGGCAAGATTTGCACTGAATACTGAATGAAACAGCTTTATCTAATAGAGAGAAAAGCTTTTGAGCAGATTTGGTCTTGATTTCACTTCATTTGAACAGAAACACTATTTCAGCATTACTGGACTCAGAAAGCTGTAAACTGACAATCTTGATCATTGCAGTCCTAACATTAGTTTTTGTGTATATAACTTCTAACACATTAAAAACTGTCTTACAGCATTGCAGAAAACATTGTACTTCATAAGGCATAAGCTTGTTTCAGTTTGGCAAGATTTGCACTGAATACTGAATGAAACAGCTTTATCTAATAGAGAGAAAAGCTTTTGAGCAGACTTGGGCTTGATTTCACTTCATTTCAACAGAAACACTATTTCAGCATTACTGGACTCAGAAAGCTGTAAACTGACAATCTTGATCATTGAAGTCCTAAACATTAGTTTTTGTGCATATAACTTCTAACACATTAAAATCTGTCTTACAGCATTGCAGAAAACATTGTACTTCATAAGGCATAAGCTTGTTTCAGTTTGGCAAGATTTGCACTGAATACTGAATGAAACAGCTTTATCTAATAGAGAGAAAAGCTTTTGAGCAGACTTGGGCTTGATTTCACTTCATTTCAACAGAAACACTATTTCAGCATTACTGGACTCAGAAAGCTGTAAACTGACAATCTTGATCATTGAAGTCCTAAACATTAGTTTTTGTGCATATAACTTCTAACACATTAAAATCTGTCTTACAGCATTGCAGAAAACATTGTACTTCATAAGGCATAAGCTTGTTTCAGTTTGGCAAGATTTGCACTGAATACTGAATGAAACAGCTTTATCTAATAGAGAGAAAAGCTTTTGAGCAGATTTGGGCTTGATTTCACTTCATTTCAACAGAAACACTATTTCAGCATTACTGGACTCAGAAAGCTGTAAACTGACAATCTTGATCATTGAAGTCCTAACATAAGTTTTTGTGCATATAACTTCTAACACATTAAAAGCTGTCTTACAGCATTGCAGAAAACATTGTACTTCATAAGACATAAGCTTGTTTCAGTTTGGCAAGATTTGCACTTAATACTGAATGATACAGCTTACTCTGATAGAGAGAAAAGCTTTTGACCAGATTTGGGCTTGATTTCACTTCATTTCAACAGAAACACTATTTCAGCATTACTGGACTCAGAAAGCTGTAAACTGACAATCTTGATCATTGAAGTCCTAACATTAGTTTTTGTGCATATAACTTCTAACACATTAAAAACTGTCTTACAGCATTGCAGAAAACATTGTACTTCATAAGACATAAGCTTGTTTCAGTTTGGCAAGATTTGCACTGAATACTGAATGAAACAGCTTTCTCTAATAGAGAGAAAAGCTTTTGAGCAGATTTGGGCTTGATTTCACTTCATTTCAACAGAAACACTATTTCAGCATTACTGGACTCAGAAAGCTGTAAACTGACAATCTTGATCATTGAAGTCCTCACATTAGTTTTTGTGCATTAACTTCTAACACATTAAAAACTGTCTTACAGCATTGCAGAAAACATTGTACTTCATAAGACATAAGCTTGTTTCAGTTTGGCAAGATTTGCACTGAATACTGAATGAAACAGCTTTATCTAATAGAGAGAAAAGCTTTTGAGCAGATTTGGGCTTGATTTCACTTCATTTCAACAGAAACACTATTTCAGCATTACTGGACTCAGAAAGCTGTAAACTGACAATCTTGATCATTGAGGTCCTAAACATTAGTTTTTGTGCATATAACTTCTAACACATTAAAATCTGTCTTACAGCATTGCAGAAAACATTGTACTTCATAAGGCATAAGCTTGTTTCAGTTTGGCAAGATTTGCACTGAATACTGAATGAAACAGCTTTATCTAATAGAGAGAAAAGCTTTTGAGCAGATTTGGGCTTGATTTCACTTCATTTCAACAGAAACACTATTTCAGCATTACTGGACTCAGAAAGCTGTAAACTGACAATCTTGATCATTGAAGTCCTAACATAAGTTTTTGTGCATATAACTTCTAACACATTAAAAGCTGTCTTACAGCATTGCAGGAAACATTGTACTTCATAAGACATAAGCTTGTTTCAGTTTGGCAAGATTTGCACTTAATACTGAATGAAACAGCTTTATCTAATAGAGAGAAAAGCTTTTGAGCAGATTTGGGCTTGATTTCACTTCATTTCAACAGAAACACTATTTCAGCATTACTGGACTCAGAAAGCTGTAAACTGACAATCTTGATCATTGAAGTCCTAACATTAGTTTTTGTGCATATAACTTCTAACACATTAAAAACTGTCTTACAGCATTGCAGAAAACATTGTACTTCATAAGACATAAGCTTGTTTCAGTTTGGCAAGATTTGCACTGAATACTGAATGAAACAGCTTTCTCTAATAGAGAGAAAAGCTTTTGAGCAGATTTGGGCTTGATTTCACTTCATTTCAACAGAAACACTATTTCAGCATTACTGGACTCAGAAAGCTGTAAACTGACAATCTTGATCATTGAAGTCCTAACATTAGTTTTTGTGCATATAACTTCTAACACATTAAAAACTGTCTTACAGCATTGCAGAAAACATTGTACTTCATAAGACATAAGCTTGTTTCAGTTTGGCAAGATTTGCACTGAATACTGAATGAAACAGCTTTATCTAATAGAGAGAAAAGCTTTTGAGCAGATTTGGGCTTGATTTCACTTCCTTTCAACAGAAACACTATTTCAGCATTACTGGACTCAGAAAGCTGTAAACTGACAATCTTGATCATTGAAGTCCTAAACATTAGATTTTGTGCATATAACTTCTAACACATTAAAATCTGTCTTACAGCATTGCAGAAAACATTGTACTTCATAAGGCATAAGCTTGTTTCAGTTTGGCAAGATTTGCACTGAATACTGAATGAAACAGCTTTATCTAATAGAGAGAAAAGCTTTTGAGCAGATTTGGGCTTGATTTCACTTCATTTCAACAGAAACACTATTTCAGCATTACTGGACTCAGAAAGCTGTAAACTGACAATCTTGATCATTGAAGTCCTAACATAAGTTTTTGTGCATATAACTTCTAACACATTAAAAGCTGTCTTACAGCATTGCAGAAAACATTGTACTTCATAAGACATAAGCTTGTTTCAGTTTGGCAAGATTTGCACTGAATACTGAATGAAACAGCTTTATCTAATAGAGAGAAAAGCTTTTGAGCAGATTTGGGCTTGATTTCACTTCATTTCAACAGAAACACTATTTCAGCATTACTGGACTCAGAAAGCTGTAAACTGACAATCTTGATCATTGAAGTCCTAACATTAGTTTTTGTGCATATAACTTCTAACACATTAAAAACTGTCTTACAGCATTGCAGAAAACATTGTATTTCATAAGGCATAAGCATCTATCAGTTTGGCAAGATTTGCACTTAATACTGAATGATACAGCTTACTCTGATAGAGAGAAAAGCTTTTGAGCAGATTTGGGCTTGATTTCACTTCATTTCAACAGAAACACTATTTCAGCATTACTGGACTCAGAAAGCTGTAAACTGACAATCTTGATCATTGAAGTCCTAACATTAGTTTTTGTGCATATAACTTCTAACACATTAAAAACTGTCTTACAGCATTGCAGAAAACATTGTACTTCATAAGACATAAGCTTGTTTCAGTTTGGCAAGATTTGCACTGAATACTGAATGAAACAGCTTTCTCTAATAGAGAGAAAAGCTTTTGAGCAGATTTGGGCTTGATTTCACTTCATTTCAACAGAAACACTATTTCAGCATTACTGGACTCAGAAAGCTGTAAACTGACAATCTTGATCATTGAAGTCCTAAACATTAGTTTTTGTGCATATAACTTCTAACACATTAAAATCTGTCTTACAGCATTGCAGAAAACATTGTACTTCATAAGGCATAAGCTTGTTTCAGTTTGGCAAGATTTGCACTGAATACTGAATGAAACAGCTTTACCTAATAGAGAGAAAAGCTTTTGAGCAGATTTGGGCTTGATTTCACTTCATTTCAACAGAAACACTATTTCAGCATTACTGGACTCAGAAAGCTGTAAACTGACAATCTTGATCATTGAAGTCCTAACATAAGTTTTTGTGCATATAACTTCTAACACATTAAAAGCTGTCTTACAGCATTGCAGAAAACATTGTACTTCATAAGACATAAGCTTGTTTCAGTTTGGCAAGATTTGCACTGAATACTGAATGAAACAGCTTTATCTAATAGAGAGAAAAGCTTTTGAGCAGATTTGGGCTTGATTTCACTTCATTTCAACAGAAACACTATTTCAGCATTACTGGACTCAGAAAGCTGTAAACTGACAATCTTGATCATTGAAGTCCTAACATAAGTTTTTGTGCATATAACTTCTAACACATTAAAAGCTGTCTTACAGCATTGCAGAAAACATTGTACTTCATAAGACATAAGCTTGTTTCAGTTTGGCAAGATTTGCACTGAATACTGAATGAAACAGCTTTATCTAATAGAGAGAAAAGCTTTTGAGCAGATTTGGGCTTGATTTCACTTCATTTCAACAGAAACACTATTTCAGCATTACTGGACTCAGAAAGCTGTAAACTGACAATCTTGATCATTGAAGTCCTAACATTAGTTTTTGTGCATATAACTTCTAACACATTAAAAACTGTCTTACAGCATTGCAGAAAACATTGTATTTCATAAGGCATAAGCATCTATCAGTTTGGCAAGATTTGCACTTAAAACTGAATGATACAGCTTACTCTGATAGAGAGAAAAGCTTTTGAGCAGATTTGGGCTTGATTTCACTTCATTTCAACAGAAACACTATTTCAGCATTACTGGACTCAGAAAGCTGTAAACTGACAATCTTGATCATTGAAGTCCTAACATTAGTTTTTGTGCATATAACTTCTAACACATTAAAAACTGTCTTACAGCATTGCAGAAAACATTGTACTTCATAAGACATAAGCTTGTTTCAGTTTGGCAAGATTTGCACTGAATACTGAATGAAACAGCTTTCTCTAATAGAGAGAAAAGCTTTTGAGCAGATTTGGGCTTGATTTCACTTCATTTCAACAGAAACACTATTTCAGCATTACTGGACTCAGAAAGCTGTAAACTGACAATCTTGATCATTGAAGTCCTAACATTAGTTTTTGTGCATATAACTTCTAACACATTAAAAACTGTCTTACAGCATTGCAGAAAACATTGTACTTCATAAGACATAAGCATCTATCAGTTTGGCAAGATTTGCACTTAATACTGAATGATACAGCTTACTCTGATAGAGAGAAAAGCTTTTGAGCAGATTTGGGCTTGATTTCACTTCATTTCAACAGAAACACTATTTCAGCATTACTGGACTCAGAAAGCTGTAAACTGACAATCTTGATCATTGAAGTCCTAACATTAGTTTTTGTGCATATAACTTCTAACACATTAAAAACTGTCTTACAGCATTGCAGAAAACATTGTACTTCATAAGGCATAAGCTTGTTTCAGTTTGGCAAGATTTGCACTGAATACTGAATGAAACAGCTTTCTCTAATAGAGAGAAAAGCTTTTGAGCAGATTTGGGCTTGATTTCACTTCATTTCAACAGAAACACTATTTCAGCATTACTGGACTCAGAAAGCTGTAAACTGACAATCTTGATCATTGAAGTCCTAACATTAGTTTTTGTGCATATAACTTCTAACACATTAAAAACTGTCTTACAGCATTGCAGAAAACATTGTACTTCATAAGACATAAGCTTGTTTCAGTTTGGCAAGATTTGCACTGAATACTGAATGAAACAGCTTTATCTAATAGAGAGAAAAGCTTTTGAGCAGATTTGGGCTTGATTTCACTTCATTTCAACAGAAACACTATTTCAGCATTACTGGACTCAGAAAGCTGTAAACTGACAATCTTGATCATTGAAGTCCTAACATAAGTTTTTGTGAATATAACTTCTAACACATTAAAAACTGTCTTACAGCATTGCAGAAAACATTGTACTTCATAAGGCATAAGCTTGTTTCAGTTTGGCAAGATTTGCACTGAATATTGAATGAAACAGCTTTCTCTAATAGAGAGAAAAGCTTTTGAGCAGATTTGGGCTTGATTTCACTTCATTTCAACAGAAACACTATTTCAGCATTACTGGACTCAGAAAGCTGTAAACTGACAATCTTGATCATTGAAGTCCTAACATTAGTTTTTGTGCATATAACTTCTAACACATTAAAAACTGTCTTACAGCATTGCAGAAAACATTGTACTTCATAAGACATAAGCTTGTTTCAGTTTGGCAAGATTTGCACTGAATACTGAATGAAACAGCTTTATCTAATAGAGAGAAAAGCTTTTGAGCAGATTTGGTCTTGATTTCACTTCATTTGAACAGAAACACTATTTCAGCATTACTGGACTCAGAAAGCTGTAAACTGACAATCTTGATCATTGCAGTCCTAACATTAGTTTTTGTGTATATAACTTCCAACACATTAAAAACTGTCTTACAGCATTGCAGAAAACATTGTACTTCATAAGGCATAAGCTTGTTTCAGTTTGGCAAGATTTGCACTGAATACTGAATGAAACAGCTTTATCTAATAGAGAGAAAAGCTTTTGAGCAGACTTGGGCTTGATTTCACTTCATTTCAACAGAAACACTATTTCAGCATTACTGGACTCAGAAAGCTGTAAACTGACAATCTTGATCATTGAAGTCCTAAACATTAGTTTTTGTGCATATAACTTCTAACACATTAAAATCTGTCTTACAGCATTGCAGAAAACATTGTACTTCATAAGGCATAAGCTTGTTTCAGTTTGGCAAGATTTGCACTGAATACTGAATGAAACAGCTTTATCTAATAGAGAGAAAAGCTTTTGAGCAGATTTGGGCTTGATTTCACTTCATTTCAACAGAAACACTATTTCAGCATTACTGGACTCAGAAAGCTGTAAACTGACAATCTTGATCATTGAAGTCCTAATATAAGTTTTTGTGCATATAACTTCTAACACATTAAAAGCTGTCTTACAGCATTGCAGAAAACATTGTACTTCATAAGACATAAGCTTGTTTCAGTTTGGCAAGATTTGCACTGAATACTGAATGAAACAGCTTTATCTAATAGAGAGAAAAGCTTTTGAGCAGATTTGGGCTTGATTTCACTTCATTTCAACAGAAACACTATTTCAGCATTACTGGACTCAGAAAGCTGTAAACTGACAATCTTGATCATTGAAGTCCTAAACATTAGTTTTTGTGCATATAACTTCTAACACATTAAAATCTGTCTTACAGCATTGCAGAAAACATTGTACTTCATAAGGCATAAGCTTGTTTCAGTTTGGCAAGATTTGCACTGAATACTGAATGAAACAGCTTTATCTAATAGAGAGAAAAGCTTTTGAGCAGATTTGGGCTTGATTTCACTTCATTTCAACAGAAACACTATTTCAGCATTACTGGACTCAGAAAGCTGTAAACTGACAATCTTGATCATTGAAGTCCTAACATAAGTTTTTGTGCATATAACTTCTAACACATTAAAAGCTGTCTTACAGCATTGCAGAAAACATTGTACTTCATAAGACATAAGCTTGTTTCAGTTTGGCAAGATTTGCACTGAATACTGAATGAAACAGCTTTATCTAATAGAGAGAAAAGCTTTTGAGCAGATTTGGGCTTGATTTCACTTCATTTCAACAGAAACACTATTTCAGCATTACTGGACTCAGAAAGCTGTAAACTGACAATCTTGATCATTGAAGTCCTAACATTAGTTTTTGTGCATATAACTTTTAACACATTAAAAACTGTCTTACAGCACTGCAGAAAACATTGTATTTCATAAGGCATAAGCATCTATCATTTTGGCAAGATTTGCACTTAATACTGAATGATACAGCTTACTCTGATAGAGAGAAAAGCTTTTGAGCAGATTTGGGCTTGATTTCACTTCATTTCAACAGAAACACTATTTCAGCATTACTGGACTCAGAAAGCTGTAAACTGACAATCTTGATCATTGAAGTCCTAACATTAGTTTTTGTGCATATAACTTCTAACACATTAAAAACTGTCTTACAGCATTGCAGAAAACATTGTACTTCATAAGACATAAGCTTGTTTCAGTTTGGCAAGATTTGCACTGAATACTGAATGAAACAGCTTTCTCTAATAGAGAGAAAAGCTTTTGAGCAGATTTGGGCTTGATTTCACTTCATTTCAACAGAAACACTATTTCAGCATTACTGGACTCAGAAAGCTGTAAACTGACAATCTTGATCATTGAAGTCCTAACATTAGTTTTTGTGCATATAACTTCTAACACATTAAAAACTGTCTTACAGCATTGCAGAAAACATTGTACTTCATAAGACATAAGCTTGTTTCAGTTTGGCAAGATTTGCACTGAATACTGAATGAAACAGCTTTATCTAATAGAGAGAAAAGCTTTTGAGCAGATTTGGGCTTGATTTCACTTCATTTCAACAGAAACACTATTTCAGCATTACTGGACTCAGAAAGCTGTAAACTGACAATCTTGATCATTGAAGTCCTAAACATTAGTTTTTGTGCATATAACTTCTAACACATTAAAATCTGTCTTACAGCATTGCAGACAACATTGTACTTCATAAGGCATAAGCTTGTTTCAGTTTGGCAAGATTTGCACTGAATACTGAATGAAACAGCTTTATCTAATAGAGAGAAAAGCTTTTGAGCAGATTTGGGCTTGATTTCACTTCATTTCAACAGAAACACTATTTCAGCATTACTGGACTCAGAAAGCTGTAAACTGACAATCTTGATCATTGAAGTCCTAACATAAGTTTTTGTGCATATAACTTCTAACACATTAAAAGCTGTCTTACAGCATTGCAGAAAACATTGTACTTCATAAGACATAAGCTTGTTTCAGTTTGGCAAGATTTGCACTGAATACTGAATGAAACAGCTTTATCTAATAGAGAGAAAAGCTTTTGAGCAGATTTGGGCTTGATTTCACTTCATTTCAACGGAAACACTATTTCAGCATTACTGGACTCAGAAAGCTGTAAACTGACAATCTTGATCATTGAAGTCCTAACATTAGTTTTTGTGCATATAACTTCTAACACATTAAAAACTGTCTTACAGCATTGCAGAAAACATTGTACTTCATAAGACATAAGCTTGTTTCAGTTTGGCAAGATTTGCACTGAATACTGAATGAAACAGCTTTATCTAATAGAGAGAAAAGCTTTTGAGCAGATTTGGTCTTGATTTCACTTCATTTGAACAGAAACACTATTTCAGCATTACTGGACTCAGAAAGCTGTAAACTGACAATCTTGATCATTGCAGTCCTAACATTAGTTTTTGTGTATATAACTTCTAACACATTAAAAACTGTCTTACAGCATTGCAGAAAACATTGTACTTCATAAGGCATAAGCTTGTTTCAGTTTGGCAAGATTTGCACTGAATACTGAATGAAACAGCTTTATCTAATAGAGAGAAAAGCTTTTGAGCAGACTTGGGCTTGATTTCACTTCATTTCAACAGAAACACTATTTCAGCATTACTGGACTCAGAAAGCTGTAAACTGACAATCTTGATCATTGAAGTCCTAAACATTAGTTTTTGTGCATATAACTTCTAACACATTAAAATCTGTCTTACAGCATTGCAGAAAACATTGTACTTCATAAGGCATAAGCTTGTTTCAGTTTGGCAAGATTTGCACTGAATACTGAATGAAACAGCTTTATCTAATAGAGAGAAAAGCTTTTGAGCAGACTTGGGCTTGATTTCACTTCATTTCAACAGAAACACTATTTCAGCATTACTGGACTCAGAAAGCTGTAAACTGACAATCTTGATCATTGAAGTCCTAAACATTAGTTTTTGTGCATATAACTTCTAACACATTAAAATCTGTCTTACAGCATTGCAGAAAACATTGTACTTCATAAGGCATAAGCTTGTTTCAGTTTGGCAAGATTTGCACTGAATACTGAATGAAACAGCTTTATCTAATAGAGAGAAAAGCTTTTGAGCAGATTTGGGCTTGATTTCACTTCATTTCAACAGAAACACTATTTCAGCATTACTGGACTCAGAAAGCTGTAAACTGACAATCTTGATCATTGAAGTCCTAACATAAGTTTTTGTGCATATAACTTCTAACACATTAAAAGCTGTCTTACAGCATTGCAGAAAACATTGTACTTCATAAGACATAAGCTTGTTTCAGTTTGGCAAGATTTGCACTGAATACTGAATGAAACAGCTTTATCTAATAGAGAGAAATGCTTTTGAGCAGATTTGGGCTTGATTTCACTTCATTTCAACAGAAACACTATTTCAGCATTACTGGACTCAGAAAGCTGTAAACTGACAATCTTGATCATTGAAGTCCTAACATTAGTTTTTGTGCATATAACTTCTAACACATTAAAAACTGTCTTACAGCATTGCAGAAAACATTGTATTTCATAAGGCATAAGCATCTATCAGTTTGGCAAGATTTGCACTTAATACTGAATGATACAGCTTACTCTGATAGAGAGAAAAGCTTTTGACCAGATTTGGGCTTGATTTCACTTCATTTCAACAGAAACACTATTTCAGCATTACTGGACTCAGAAAGCTGTAAACTGACAATCTTGATCATTGAAGTCCTAACATTAGTTTTTGTGCATATAACTTCTAACACATTAAAAACTGTCTTACAGCATTGCAGAAAACATTGTACTTCATAAGACATAAGCTTGTTTCAGTTTGGCAAGATTTGCACTGAATACTGAATGAAACAGCTTTCTCTAATAGAGAGAAAAGCTTTTGAGCAGATTTGGGCTTGATTTCACTTCATTTCAACAGAAACACTATTTCAGCATTACTGGACTCAGAAAGCTGTAAACTGACAATCTTGATCATTGAAGTCCTCACATTAGTTTTTGTGCATATAACTTCTAACACATTAAAAACTGTCTTACAGCATTGCAGAAAACATTGTACTTCATAAGACATAAGCTTGTTTCAGTTTGGCAAGATTTGCACTGAATACTGAATGAAACAGCTTTATCTAATAGAGAGAAAAGCTTTTGAGCAGATTTGGGCTTGATTTCACTTCATTTCAACAGAAACACTATTTCAGCATTACTGGACTCAGAAAGCTGTAAACTGACAATCTTGATCATTGAGGTCCTAAACATTAGTTTTTGTGCATATAACTTCTAACACATTAAAATCTGTCTTACAGCATTGCAGAAAACATTGTACTTCATAAGGCATAAGCTTGTTTCAGTTTGGCAAGATTTGCACTGAATACTGAATGAAACAGCTTTATCTAATAGAGAGAAAAGCTTTTGAGCAGATTTGGGCTTGATTTCACTTCATTTCAACAGAAACACTATTTCAGCATTACTGGACTCAGAAAGCTGTAAACTGACAATCTTGATCATTGAAGTCCTAACATAAGTTTTTGTGCATATAACTTCTAACACATTAAAAGCTGTCTTACAGCATTGCAGGAAACATTGTACTTCATAAGGCATAAGCTTGTTTCAGTTTGGCAAGATTTGCACTTAATACTGAATGAAACAGCTTTATCTAATAGAGAGAAAAGCTTTTGAGCAGATTTGGGCTTGATTTCACTTCATTTCAACAGAAACACTATTTCAGCATTACTGGACTCAGAAAGCTGTAAACTGACAATCTTGATCATTGAAGTCCTAACATTAGTTTTTGTGCATATAACTTCTAACACATTAAAAACTGTCTTACAGCATTGCAGAAAACATTGTACTTCATAAGACATAAGCTTGTTTCAGTTTGGCAAGATTTGCACTGAATACTGAATGAAACAGCTTTCTCTAATAGAGAGAAAAGCTTTTGAGCAGATTTGGGCTTGATTTCACTTCATTTCAACAGAAACACTATTTCAGCATTACTGGACTCAGAAAGCTGTAAACTGACAATCTTGATCATTGAAGTCCTAACATTAGTTTTTGTGCATATAACTTCTAACACATTAAAAACTGTCTTACAGCATTGCAGAAAACATTGTACTTCATAAGACATAAGCTTGTTTCAGTTTGGCAAGATTTGCACTGAATACTGAATGAAACAGCTTTATCTAATAGAGAGAAAAGCTTTTGAGCAGATTTGGGCTTGATTTCACTTCCTTTCAACAGAAACACTATTTCAGCATTACTGGACTCAGAAAGCTGTAAACTGACAATCTTGATCATTGAAGTCCTAAACATTAGATTTTGTGCATATAACTTCTAACACATTAAAATCTGTCTTACAGCATTGCAGAAAACATTGTACTTCATAAGGCATAAGCTTGTTTCAGTTTGGCAAGATTTGCACTGAATACTGAATGAAACAGCTTTATCTAATAGAGAGAAAAGCTTTTGAGCAGATTTGGGCTTGATTTCACTTCATTTCAACAGAAACACTATTTCAGCATTACTGGACTCAGAAAGCTGTAAACTGACAATCTTGATCATTGAAGTCCTAACATAAGTTTTTGTGCATATAACTTCTAACACATTAAAAGCTGTCTTACAGCATTGCAGAAAACATTGTACTTCATAAGACATAAGCTTGTTTCAGTTTGGCAAGATTTGCACTGAATACTGAATGAAACAGCTTTATCTAATAGAGAGAAAAGCTTTTGAGCAGATTTGGGCTTGATTTCACTTCATTTCAACAGAAACACTATTTCAGCATTACTGGACTCAGAAAGCTGTAAACTGACAATCTTGATCATTGAAGTCCTAACATTAGTTTTTGTGCATATAACTTCTAACACATTAAAAACTGTCTTACAGCATTGCAGAAAACATTGTATTTCATAAGGCATAAGCATCTATCAGTTTGGCAAGATTTGCACTTAATACTGAATGATACAGCTTACTCTGATAGAGAGAAAAGCTTTTGAGCAGATTTGGGCTTGATTTCACTTCATTTCAACAGAAACACTATTTCAGCATTACTGGACTCAGAAAGCTGTAAACTGACAATCTTGATCATTGAAGTCCTAACATTAGTTTTTGTGCATATAACTTCTAACACATTAAAAACTGTCTTACAGCATTGCAGAAAACATTGTACTTCATAAGACATAAGCTTGTTTCAGTTTGGCAAGATTTGCACTGAATACTGAATGAAACAGCTTTCTCTAATAGAGAGAAAAGCTTTTGAGCAGATTTGGGCTTGATTTCACTTCATTTCAACAGAAACACTATTTCAGCATTACTGGACTCAGAAAGCTGTAAACTGACAATCTTGATCATTGAAGTCCTAAACATTAGTTTTTGTGCATATAACTTCTAACACATTAAAATCTGTCTTACAGCATTGCAGAAAACATTGTACTTCATAAGGCATAAGCTTGTTTCAGTTTGGCAAGATTTGCACTGAATACTGAATGAAACAGCTTTATCTAATAGAGAGAAAAGCTTTTGAGCAGATTTGGGCTTGATTTCACTTCATTTCAACAGAAACACTATTTCAGCATTACTGGACTCAGAAAGCTGTAAACTGACAATCTTGATCATTGAAGTCCTAACATAAGTTTTTGTGCATATAACTTCTAACACATTAAAAGCTGTCTTACAGCATTGCAGAAAACATTGTACTTCATAAGACATAAGCTTGTTTCAGTTTGGCAAGATTTGCACTGAATACTGAATGAAACAGCTTTATCTAATAGAGAGAAAAGCTTTTGAGCAGATTTGGGCTTGATTTCACTTCATTTCAACAGAAACACTATTTCAGCATTACTGGACTCAGAAAGCTGTAAACTGACAATCTTGATCATTGAAGTCCTAACATAAGTTTTTGTGCATATAACTTCTAACACATTAAAAGCTGTCTTACAGCATTGCAGAAAACATTGTACTTCATAAGACATAAGCTTGTTTCAGTTTGGCAAGATTTGCACTGAATACTGAATGAAACAGCTTTATCTAATAGAGAGAAAAGCTTTTGAGCAGATTTGGGCTTGATTTCACTTCATTTCAACAGAAACACTATTTCAGCATTACTGGACTCAGAAAGCTGTAAACTGACAATCTTGATCATTGAAGTCCTAACATTAGTTTTTGTGCATATAACTTCTAACACATTAAAAACTGTCTTACAGCATTGCAGAAAACATTGTATTTCATAAGGCATAAGCATCTATCAGTTTGGCAAGATTTGCACTTAAAACTGAATGATACAGCTTACTCTGATAGAGAGAAAAGCTTTTGAGCAGATTTGGGCTTGATTTCACTTCATTTCAACAGAAACACTATTTCAGCATTACTGGACTCAGAAAGCTGTAAACTGACAATCTTGATCATTGAAGTCCTAACATTAGTTTTTGTGCATATAACTTCTAACACATTAAAAACTGTCTTACAGCATTGCAGAAAACATTGTACTTCATAAGACATAAGCTTGTTTCAGTTTGGCAAGATTTGCACTGAATACTGAATGAAACAGCTTTCTCTAATAGAGAGAAAAGCTTTTGAGCAGATTTGGGCTTGATTTCACTTCATTTCAACAGAAACACTATTTCAGCATTACTGGACTCAGAAAGCTGTAAACTGACAATCTTGATCATTGAAGTCCTAACATTAGTTTTTGTGCATATAACTTCTAACACATTAAAAACTGTCTTACAGCATTGCAGAAAACATTGTACTTCATAAGACATAAGCTTGTTTCAGTTTGGCAAGATTTGCACTGAATACTGAATGAAACAGCTTTATCTAATAGAGAGAAAAGCTTTTGAGCAGATTTGGGCTTGATTTCACTTCATTTCAACAGAAACACTATTTCAGCATTACTGGACTCAGAAAGCTGTAAACTGACAATCTTGATCATTGAAGTCCTAAACATTAGTTTTTGTGCATATAACTTCTAACACATTAAAATCTGTCTTACAGCATTGCAGAAAACATTGTACTTTATAAGGCATAAGCTTGTTTCAGTTTGGCAAGATTTGCACTGAATACTGAATGAAACAGCTTTATCTAATAGAGAGAAAAGCTTTTGAGCAGATTTGGGCTTGATTTCACTTCATTTCAACAGAAACACTATTTCAGCATTACTGGACTCAGAAAGCTGTAAACTGACAATCTTGATCATTGAAGTCCTAACATAAGTTTTTGTGCATATAACTTCTAACACATTAAAAGCTGTCTTACAGCATTGCAGAAAACATTGTACTTCATAAGACATAAGCTTGTTTCAGTTTGGCAAGATTTGCACTGAATACTGAATGAAACAGCTTTATCTAATAGAGAGAAAAGCTTTTGAGCAGATTTGGGCTTGATTTCACTTCATTTCAACAGAAACACTATTTCAGCATTACTGGACTCAGAAAGCTGTAAACTGACAATCTTGATCATTGAAGTCCTAACATTAGTTTTTGTGCATATAACTTCTAACACATTAAAAACTGTCTTACAGCATTGCAGAAAACATTGTATTTCATAAGGCATAAGCATCTATCAGTTTGGCAAGATTTGCACTTAATACTGAATGATACAGCTTACTCTGATAGAGAGAAAAGCTTTTGAGCAGATTTGGGCTTGATTTCACTTCATTTCAACAGAAACACTATTTCAGCATTACTGGACTCAGAAAGCTGTAAACTGACAATCTTGATCATTGCAGTCCTAACATTAGTTTTTGTGTATATAACTTCTAACACATTAAAAACTGTCTTACAGCATTGCAGAAAACATTGTACTTCATAAGGCATAAGCTTGTTTCAGTTTGGCAAGATTTGCACTGAATACTGAATGAAACAGCTTTATCTAATAGAGAGAAAAGCTTTTGAGCAGACTTGGGCTTGATTTCACTTCATTTCAACAGAAACACTATTTCAGCATTACTGGACTCAGAAAGCTGTAAACTGACAATCTTGATCATTGAAGTCCTAAACATTAGTTTTTGTGCATATAACTTCTAACACATTAAAATCTGTCTTACAGCATTGCAGAAAACATTGTACTTCATAAGGCATAAGCTTGTTTCAGTTTGGCAAGATTTGCACTGAATACTGAATGAAACAGCTTTATCTAATAGAGAGAAAAGCTTTTGAGCAGATTTGGGCTTGATTTCACTTCATTTCAACAGAAACACTATTTCAGCATTACTGGACTCAGAAAGCTGTAAACTGACAATCTTGATCATTGAAGTCCTAACATAAGTTTTTGTGCATATAACTTCTAACACATTAAAAGCTGTCTTACAGCATTGCAGAAAACATTGTACTTCATAAGACATAAGCTTGTTTCAGTTTGGCAAGATTTGCACTGAATACTGAATGAAACAGCTTTATCTAATAGAGAGAAATGCTTTTGAGCAGATTTGGGCTTGATTTCACTTCATTTCAACAGAAACACTATTTCAGCATTACTGGACTCAGAAAGCTGTAAACTGACAATCTTGATCATTGAAGTCCTAACATTAGTTTTTGTGCATATAACTTCTAACACATTAAAAACTGTCTTACAGCATTGCAGAAAACATTGTATTTCATAAGGCATAAGCATCTATCAGTTTGGCAAGATTTGCACTTAATACTGAATGATACAGCTTACTCTGATAGAGAGAAAAGCTTTTGACCAGATTTGGGCTTGATTTCACTTCATTTCAACAGAAACACTATTTCAGCATTACTGGACTCAGAAAGCTGTAAACTGACAATCTTGATCATTGAAGTCCTAACATTAGTTTTTGTGCATATAACTTCTAACACATTAAAAACTGTCTTACAGCATTGCAGAAAACATTGTACTTCATAAGACATAAGCTTGTTTCAGTTTGGCAAGATTTGCACTGAATACTGAATGAAACAGCTTTCTCTAATAGAGAGAAAAGCTTTTGAGCAGATTTGGGCTTGATTTCACTTCATTTCAACAGAAACACTATTTCAGCATTACTGGACTCAGAAAGCTGTAAACTGACAATCTTGATCATTGAAGTCCTCACATTAGTTTTTGTGCATATAACTTCTAACACATTAAAAACTGTCTTACAGCATTGCAGAAAACATTGTACTTCATAAGACATAAGCTTGTTTCAGTTTGGCAAGATTTGCACTGAATACTGAATGAAACAGCTTTATCTAATAGAGAGAAAAGCTTTTGAGCAGATTTGGGCTTGATTTCACTTCATTTCAACAGAAACACTATTTCAGCATTACTGGACTCAGAAAGCTGTAAACTGACAATCTTGATCATTGAGGTCCTAAACATTAGTTTTTGTGCATATAACTTCTAACACATTAAAATCTGTCTTACAGCATTGCAGAAAACATTGTACTTCATAAGGCATAAGCTTGTTTCAGTTTGGCAAGATTTGCACTGAATACTGAATGAAACAGCTTTATCTAATAGAGAGAAAAGCTTTTGAGCAGATTTGGGCTTGATTTCACTTCATTTCAACAGAAACACTATTTCAGCATTACTGGACTCAGAAAGCTGTAAACTGACAATCTTGATCATTGAAGTCCTAACATAAGTTTTTGTGCATATAACTTCTAACACATTAAAAGCTGTCTTACAGCATTGCAGGAAACATTGTACTTCATAAGACATAAGCTTGTTTCAGTTTGGCAAGATTTGCACTTAATACTGAATGAAACAGCTTTATCTAATAGAGAGAAAAGCTTTTGAGCAGATTTGGGCTTGATTTCACTTCATTTCAACAGAAACACTATTTCAGCATTACTGGACTCAGAAAGCTGTAAACTGACAATCTTGATCATTGAAGTCCTAACATTAGTTTTTGTGCATATAACTTCTAACACATTAAAAACTGTCTTACAGCATTGCAGAAAACATTGTACTTCATAAGACATAAGCTTGTTTCAGTTTGGCAAGATTTGCACTGAATACTGAATGAAACAGCTTTCTCTAATAGAGAGAAAAGCTTTTGAGCAGATTTGGGCTTGATTTCACTTCATTTCAACAGAAACACTATTTCAGCATTACTGGACTCAGAAAGCTGTAAACTGACAATCTTGATCATTGAAGTCCTAAACATTAGTTTTTGTGCATATAACTTCTAACACATTAAAATCTGTCTTACAGCATTGCAGAAAACATTGTACTTCATAAGGCATAAGCTTGTTTCAGTTTGGCAAGATTTGCACTGAATACTGAATGAAACAGCTTTATCTAATAGAGAGAAAAGCTTTTGAGCAGATTTGGGCTTGATTTCACTTCATTTCAACAGAAACACTATTTCAGCATTACTGGACTCAGAAAGCTGTAAACTGACAATCTTGATCATTGAAGTCCTAACATAAGTTTTTGTGCATATAACTTCTAACACATTAAAAGCTGTCTTACAGCATTGCAGAAAACATTGTACTTCATAAGACATAAGCTTGTTTCAGTTTGGCAAGATTTGCACTGAATACTGAATGAAACAGCTTTATCTAATAGAGAGAAAAGCTTTTGAGCAGATTTGGGCTTGATTTCACTTCATTTCAACAGAAACACTATTTCAGCATTACTGGACTCAGAAAGCTGTAAACTGACAATCTTGATCATTGAAGTCCTAACATAAGTTTTTGTGCATATAACTTCTAACACATTAAAAGCTGTCTTACAGCATTGCAGAAAACATTGTACTTCATAAGACATAAGCTTGTTTCAGTTTGGCAAGATTTGCACTGAATACTGAATGAAACAGCTTTATCTAATAGAGAGAAAAGCTTTTGAGCAGATTTGGGCTTGATTTCACTTCATTTCAACAGAAACACTATTTCAGCATTACTGGACTCAGAAAGCTGTAAACTGACAATCTTGATCATTGAAGTCCTAACATTAGTTTTTGTGCATATAACTTCTAACACATTAAAAACTGTCTTACAGCATTGCAGAAAACATTGTATTTCATAAGGCATAAGCATCTATCAGTTTGGCAAGATTTGCACTTAAAACTGAATGATACAGCTTACTCTGATAGAGAGAAAAGCTTTTGAGCAGATTTGGGCTTGATTTCACTTCATTTCAACAGAAACACTATTTCAGCATTACTGGACTCAGAAAGCTGTAAACTGACAATCTTGATCATTGAAGTCCTAACATTAGTTTTTGTGCATATAACTTCTAACACATTAAAAACTGTCTTACAGCATTGCAGAAAACATTGTACTTCATAAGACATAAGCTTGTTTCAGTTTGGCAAGATTTGCACTGAATACTGAATGAAACAGCTTTCTCTAATAGAGAGAAAAGCTTTTGAGCAGATTTGGGCTTGATTTCACTTCATTTCAACAGAAACACTATTTCAGCATTACTGGACTCAGAAAGCTGTAAACTGACAATCTTGATCATTGAAGTCCTAACATTAGTTTTTGTGCATATAACTTCTAACACATTAAAAACTGTCTTACAGCATTGCAGAAAACATTGTACTTCATAAGACATAAGCTTGTTTCAGTTTGGCAAGATTTGCACTGAATACTGAATGAAACAGCTTTATCTAATAGAGAGAAAAGCTTTTGAGCAGATTTGGGCTTGATTTCACTTCATTTCAACAGAAACACTATTTCAGCATTACTGGACTCAGAAAGCTGTAAACTGACAATCTTGATCATTGAAGTCCTAAACATTAGTTTTTGTGCATATAACTTCTAACACATTAAAATCTGTCTTACAGCATTGCAGAAAACATTGTACTTTATAAGGCATAAGCTTGTTTCAGTTTGGCAAGATTTGCACTGAATACTGAATGAAACAGCTTTATCTAATAGAGAGAAAAGCTTTTGAGCAGATTTGGGCTTGATTTCACTTCATTTCAACAGAAACACTATTTCAGCATTACTGGACTCAGAAAGCTGTAAACTGACAATCTTGATCATTGAAGTCCTAACATAAGTTTTTGTGCATATAACTTCTAACACATTAAAAGCTGTCTTACAGCATTGCAGAAAACATTGTACTTCATAAGACATAAGCTTGTTTCAGTTTGGCAAGATTTGCACTGAATACTGAATGAAACAGCTTTATCTAATAGAGAGAAAAGCTTTTGAGCAGATTTGGGCTTGATTTCACTTCATTTCAACAGAAACACTATTTCAGCATTACTGGACTCAGAAAGCTGTAAACTGACAATCTTGATCATTGAAGTCCTAACATTAGTTTTTGTGCATATAACTTCTAACACATTAAAAACTGTCTTACAGCATTGCAGAAAACATTGTATTTCATAAGGCATAAGCATCTATCAGTTTGGCAAGATTTGCACTTAATACTGAATGATACAGCTTACTCTGATAGAGAGAAAAGCTTTTGAGCAGATTTGGGCTTGATTTCACTTCATTTCAACAGAAACACTATTTCAGCATTACTGGACTCAGAAAGCTGTAAACTGACAATCTTGATCATTGAAGTCCTAACATTAGTTTTTGTGCATATATCTTCTAACACATTAAAAACTGTCTTACAGCATTGCAGAAAACATTGTACTTCATAAGACATAAGCTTGTTTCAGTTTGGCAAGATTTGCACTGAATACTGAATGAAACAGCTTTCTCTAATAGAGAGAAAAGCTTTTGAAGAGATTTGGGCTTGATTTCACTTCATTTCAACAGAAACACTATTTCAGCATTACTGGACTCAGAAAGCTGTAAACTGACAATCTTGATCATTGAAGTCCTAACATTAGTTTTTGTGCATATAACTTCTAACACATTAAAAACTGTCTTACAGCATTGCAGAAAACATTGTACTTCATAAGACATAAGCTTGTTTCAGTTTGGCAAGATTTGCACCGAATACTGAATGAAACAGCTTTATCTAATAGAGAGAAAAGCTTTTGAGCAGATTTGGGCTTGATTTCACTTCATTTCAACAGAAACACTATTTCAGCATTACTGGACTCAGAAAGCTGTAAACTGACAATCTTGATCATTGAAGTCCTAACATAAGTTTTTGTGAATATAACTTCTAACACATTAAAAACTGTCTTACAGCATTGCAGAAAACATTGTACTTCATAAGGCATAAGCTTGTTTCAGTTTGGCAAGATTTGCACTGAATATTGAATGAAACAGCTTTCTCTAATAGAGAGAAAAGCTTTTGAGCAGATTTGGGCTTGATTTCACTTCATTTCAACAGAAACACTATTTCCGCATTACTGGACTCAGAAAGCTGTAAACTGACAATCTTGATCATTGAAGTCCTAACATAAGATTTTGTGCATATAACTTCTAACACATTAAAAACTGTCTTACAGCATTGCAGAAAACATTGTACTTCATAAGACATAAGCTTGTTTCAGTTTGGCAAGATTTGCACTGAATATTGAATGAAACAGCTTTCTCTAATAGAGAGAAAAGCTTTTGAGCAGATTTGGGCTTGATTTCACTTCATTTGAACAGAAACACTATTTCAACATTACTGGACTCAGAAAGCTGTAAACTGACAATCTTGATCATTGCAGTCCTAACATTAGTTTTTGTGCATATAACTTCTAACACATTAAAAACTGTCTTATAGCATTGCAGAAAACATTGTACTTCATAAGGCATAAGCTTGTTTCAGTTTGGCAAGATTTGCACTGAATATTGAATGAAACAGCTTTCTCTAATAGAGAGAAAAGCTTTTGAGCAGATTTGGGCTTGATTTCACTTCATTTGAACAGAAACACTATTTCAACATTACTGGACTCAGAAAGCTGTAAACTGCCAATCTTGATCATTGAAGTTCTAACATTAGTTTTTGTGTATATAACTTCTAACACATTAAAAACTGTCTTACAGCATTGCAAAAAACATTTCATTTCATAAGACATAAGCTTGTTTCAGTTTGGCAAGATTTGCACTGAATACTCAATGAAACCGCATTCTCTATTAGAGAGAAAAGCTTTTGAGCAGATTTGGGCTTGATTTCACTTCATTTGAACAGAAACACTATTTCAGCATTACTGGACTCAGAAAGCTGTAAAATGACAATCTTGATCATTGAAGTCCTAACATAAGTTTTTGTGCATATAACTTCTAACACATTAAAAACTGTCTTACAGCATTGCAGAAAACATTGTACTTCATAAGGCATAAGCTTGTTTCAGTTTGGCAAGATTTGCACTGAATACTGAATGAAACAGCTTTATCTAATAGAGAGAAAAGCTTTTGAGCAGATTTGGGCTTGATTTCACTTCATTTCAACAGAAACACTATTTCAGCATTACTGGACTCAGAAAGCTGTAAACTGACAATCTTGATCATTGAAGTCCTAACATTAGTTTTTGTGCATATAACTTCTAACACATTAAAAACTGTCTTACAGCATTGCAAAAAACATTGTACTTCATAAGACATAAGCTTGTTTCAGTTTGGCAAGATTTGCACTGAATACTGAATGAAACAGCTTTATCTAATAGAGAGAAAAGCTTTTGAGCAGATTTGGGCTTGATTTCACTTCATTTCAACAGAAACACTATTTCAGCATTACTGGACTCAGAAAGCTGTAAACTGACAATCTTGATCATTGAAGTCCTAACATTAGTTTTTGTGCATATAACTTCTAACACATTAAAAACTGTCTTACAGCATTGCAGAAAACATTGTATTTCATAAGGCATAAGCATCTATCAGTTTGGCAAGATTTGCACTTAATACTGAATGATACAGCTTACTCTGATAGAGAGAAAAGCTTTTGAGCAGATTTGGGCTTGATTTCACTTCATTTCAACAGAAACACTATTTCAGCATTACTGGACTCAGAAAGCTGTAAACTGACAATCTTGATCATTGAAGTCCTAACATTAGTTTTTGTGCATATAACTTCTAACACATTAAAAACTGTCTTACAGCATTGCAGAAAACATTGTACTTCATAAGACATAAGCTTGTTTCAGTTTGGCAAGATTTGCACTGAATACTGAATGAAACAGCTTTCTCTAATAGAGAGAAAAGCTTTTGAGCAGATTTGGTCTTGATTTCACTTCATTTGAACAGAAACACTATTTCAGCATTACTGGACTCAGAAAGCTGTAAACTGACAATCTTGATCATTGAAGTCCTAACATTAGTTTTTGTGCATATAACTTCTAACACATTAAAAACTGTCTTACAGCATTGCAGAAAACATTGTACTTCATAAGACATAAGCTTGTTTCAGTTTGGCAAGATTTGCACTGAATACTGAATGAAACAGCTTTATCTAATAGAGAGAAAAGCTTTTGAGCAGATTTGGGCTTGATTTCACTTCATTTCAACAGAAACACTATTTCAGCATTACTGGACTCAGAAAGCTGTAAACTGACAATCTTGATCATTGAAGTCCTAACATAAGTTTTTGTGAATATAACTTCTAACACATTAAAAACTGTCTTACAGCATTGCAGAAAACATTGTACTTCATAAGGCATAAGCTTGTTTCAGTTTGGCAAGATTTGCACAGAATATTGAATGAAACAGCTTTATCTAATAGAGAGAAAAGCTTTTGAGCAGATTTGGGCTTGATTTCACTTCATTTCAACAGAAACACTATTTCAGCATTACTGGACTCAGAAAGCTGTAAACTGACAATCTTGATCATTGAAGTCCTAACATAAGTTTTTGTGCATATAACTTCTAACACATTAAAAGCTGTCTTACAGCATTGCAGAAAACATTGTACTTCATAAGACATAAGCTTGTTTCAGTTTGGCAAGATTTGCACTGAATACTGAATGAAACAGCTTTATCTAATAGAGAGAAAAGCTTTTGAGCAGACTTGGGCTTGATTTCACTTCATTTCAACAGAAACACTATTTCAGCATTACTGGACTCAGAAAGCTGTAAACTGACAATCTTGATCATTGAAGTCCTAAACATTAGTTTTTGAGCATATAACTTCTAACACATTAAAATCTGTCTTACAGCATTGCAGAAAACATTGTACTTCATAAGGCATAAGCTTGTTTCAGTTTGGCAAGATTTGCACTGAATACTGAATGAAACAGCTTTATCTAATAGAGAGAAAAGCTTTTGAGCAGATTTGGGCTTGATTTCACTTCATTTCAACAGAAACACTATTTCAGCATTACTGGACTCAGAAAGCTGTAAACTGACAATCTTGATCATTGAAGTCCTAACATAAGTTTTTGTGCATATAACTTCTAACACATTAAAAGCTGTCTTACAGCATTGCAGAAAACATTGTACTTCATAAGACATAAGCTTGTTTCAGTTTGGCAAGATTTGCACTGAATACTGAATGAAACAGCTTTATCTAATAGAGAGAAATGCTTTTGAGCAGATTTGGGCTTGATTTCACTTCATTTCAACAGAAACACTATTTCAGCATTACTGGACTCAGAAAGCTGTAAACTGACAATCTTGATCATTGAAGTCCTAACATTAGTTTTTGTGCATATAACTTCTAACACATTAAAAACTGTCTTACAGCATTGCAGAAAACATTGTATTTCATAAGGCATAAGCATCTATCAGTTTGGCAAGATTTGCACTTAATACTGAATGATACAGCTTACTCTGATAGAGAGAAAAGCTTTTGACCAGATTTGGGCTTGATTTCACTTCATTTCAACAGAAACACTATTTCAGCATTACTGGACTCAGAAAGCTGTAAACTGACAATCTTGATCATTGAAGTCCTAACATTAGTTTTTGTGCATATAACTTCTAACACATTAAAAACTGTCTTACAGCATTGCAGAAAACATTGTACTTCATAAGACATAAGCTTGTTTCAGTTTGGCAAGATTTGCACTGAATACTGAATGAAACAGCTTTCTCTAATAGAGAGAAAAGCTTTTGAGCAGATTTGGGCTTGATTTCACTTCATTTCAACAGAAACACTATTTCAGCATTACTGGACTCAGAAAGCTGTAAACTGCCAATCTTGATCATTGAAGTTCTAACATTAGTTTTTGTGTATATAACTTCTAACACATTAAAAACTGTCTTACAGCATTGCAAAAAACATTTCATTTCATAAGACATAAGCTTGTTTCAGTTTGGCAAGATTTGCACTGAATGCTCAATGAAACCGCATTCTCTATTAGAGAGAAAAGCTTTTGAGCAGATTTGGGCTTGATTTCACTTCATTTGAACAGAAACACTATTTCAGCATTACTGGACTCAGAAAGCTGTAAACTGACAATCTTGATCATTGAAGTCCTAACATAAGTTTTTGTGCATATAACTTCTAACACATTAAAAACTGTCTTACAGCATTGCAGAAAACATTGTACTTCATAAGGCATAAGCTTGTTTCAGTTTGGCAAGATTTGCACTGAATACTGAATGAAACAGCTTTATCTAATAGAGAGAAAAGCTTTTGAGCAGATTTGGGCTTGATTTCACTTCATTTCAACAGAAACACTATTTCAGCATTACTGGACTCAGAAAGCTGTAAACTGACAATCTTGATCATTGAAGTCCTAACATTAGTTTTTGTGCATATAACTTCTAACACATTAAAAACTGTCTTACAGCATTGCAAAAAACATTGTACTTCATAAGACATAAGCTTGTTTCAGTTTGGCAAGATTTGCACTGAATACTGAATGAAACAGCTTTATCTAATAGAGAGAAAAGCTTTTGAGCAGATTTGGGCTTGATTTCACTTCATTTCAACAGAAACACTATTTCAGCATTACTGGACTCAGAAAGCTGTAAACTGACAATCTTGATCATTGAAGTCCTAACATTAGTTTTTGTGCATATAACTTCTAACACATTAAAAACTGTCTTACAGCATTGCAGAAAACATTGTATTTCATAAGGCATAAGCATCTATCAGTTTGGCAAGATTTGCACTTAATACTGAATGATACAGCTTACTCTGATAGAGAGAAAAGCTTTTGAGCAGATTTGGGCTTGATTTCACTTCATTTCAACAGAAACACTATTTCAGCATTACTGGACTCAGAAAGCTGTAAACTGACAATCTTGATCATTGAAGTCCTAACATTAGTTTTTGTGCATATAACTTCTAACACATTAAAAACTGTCTTACAGCATTGCAGAAAACATTGTACTTCATAAGACATAAGCTTGTTTCAGTTTGGCAAGATTTGCACTGAATACTGAATGAAACAGCTTTCTCTAATAGAGAGAAAAGCTTTTGAGCAGATTTGGTCTTGATTTCACTTCATTTGAACAGAAACACTATTTCAGCATTACTGGACTCAGAAAGCTGTAAACTGACAATCTTGATCATTGAAGTCCTAACATTAGTTTTTGTGCATATAACTTCTAACACATTAAAAACTGTCTTACAGCATTGCAGAAAACATTGTACTTCATAAGACATAAGCTTGTTTCAGTTTGGCAAGATTTGCACTGAATACTGAATGAAACAGCTTTATCTAATAGAGAGAAAAGCTTTTGAGCAGATTTGGGCTTGATTTCACTTCATTTCAACAGAAACACTATTTCAGCATTACTGGACTCAGAAAGCTGTAAACTGACAATCTTGATCATTGAAGTCCTAACATAAGTTTTTGTGAATATAACTTCTAACACATTAAAAACTGTCTTACAGCATTGCAGAAAACATTGTACTTCATAAGGCATAAGCTTGTTTCAGTTTGGCAAGATTTGCACAGAATATTGAATGAAACAGCTTTATCTAATAGAGAGAAAAGCTTTTGAGCAGATTTGGGCTTGATTTCACTTCATTTCAACAGAAACACTATTTCAGCATTACTGGACTCAGAAAGCTGTAAACTGACAATCTTGATCATTGAAGTCCTAACATAAGTTTTTGTGCATATAACTTCTAACACATTAAAAGCTGTCTTACAGCATTGCAGAAAACATTGTACTTCATAAGACATAAGCTTGTTTCAGTTTGGCAAGATTTGCACTGAATACTGAATGAAACAGCTTTATCTAATAGAGAGAAAAGCTTTTGAGCAGACTTGGGCTTGATTTCACTTCATTTCAACAGAAACACTATTTCAGCATTACTGGACTCAGAAAGCTGTAAACTGACAATCTTGATCATTGAAGTCCTAAACATTAGTTTTTGAGCATATAACTTCTAACACATTAAAATCTGTCTTACAGCATTGCAGAAAACATTGTACTTCATAAGGCATAAGCTTGTTTCAGTTTGGCAAGATTTGCACTGAATACTGAATGAAACAGCTTTATCTAATAGAGAGAAAAGCTTTTGAGCAGATTTGGGCTTGATTTCACTTCATTTCAACAGAAACACTATTTCAGCATTACTGGACTCAGAAAGCTGTAAACTGACAATCTTGATCATTGAAGTCCTAACATAAGTTTTTGTGCATATAACTTCTAACACATTAAAAGCTGTCTTACAGCATTGCAGAAAACATTGTACTTCATAAGACATAAGCTTGTTTCAGTTTGGCAAGATTTGCACTGAATACTGAATGAAACAGCTTTATCTAATAGAGAGAAATGCTTTTGAGCAGATTTGGGCTTGATTTCACTTCATTTCAACAGAAACACTATTTCAGCATTACTGGACTCAGAAAGCTGTAAACTGACAATCTTGATCATTGAAGTCCTAACATTAGTTTTTGTGCATATAACTTCTAACACATTAAAAACTGTCTTACAGCATTGCAGAAAACATTGTATTTCATAAGGCATAAGCATCTATCAGTTTGGCAAGATTTGCACTTAATACTGAATGATACAGCTTACTCTGATAGAGAGAAAAGCTTTTGACCAGATTTGGGCTTGATTTCACTTCATTTCAACAGAAACACTATTTCAGCATTACTGGACTCAGAAAGCTGTAAACTGACAATCTTGATCATTGAAGTCCTAACATTAGTTTTTGTGCATATAACTTCTAACACATTAAAAACTGTCTTACAGCATTGCAGAAAACATTGTACTTCATAAGACATAAGCTTGTTTCAGTTTGGCAAGATTTGCACTGAATACTGAATGAAACAGCTTTCTCTAATAGAGAGAAAAGCTTTTGAGCAGATTTGGGCTTGATTTCACTTCATTTCAACAGAAACACTATTTCAGCATTACTGGACTCAGAAAGCTGTAAACTGACAATCTTGATCATTGAAGTCCTCACATTAGTTTTTGTGCATATAACTTCTAACACATTAAAAACTGTCTTACAGCATTGCAGAAAACATTGTACTTCATAAGACATAAGCTTGTTTCAGTTTGGCAAGATTTGCACTGAATACTGAATGAAACAGCTTTATCTAATAGAGAGAAAAGCTTTTGAGCAGATTTGGGCTTGATTTCACTTCATTTCAACAGAAACACTATTTCAGCATTACTGGACTCAGAAAGCTGTAAACTGACAATCTTGATCATTGAGGTCCTAAACATTAGTTTTTGTGCATATAACTTCTAACACATTAAAATCTGTCTTACAGCATTGCAGAAAACATTGTACTTCATAAGGCATAAGCTTGTTTCAGTTTGGCAAGATTTGCACTGAATACTGAATGAAACAGCTTTATCTAATAGAGAGAAAAGCTTTTGAGCAGATTTGGGCTTGATTTCACTTCATTTCAACAGAAACACTATTTCAGCATTACTGGACTCAGAAAGCTGTAAACTGACAATCTTGATCATTGAAGTCCTAACATAAGTTTTTGTGCATATAACTTCTAACACATTAAAAGCTGTCTTACAGCATTGCAGAAAACATTGTACTTCATAAGACATAAGCTTGTTTCAGTTTGGCAAGATTTGCACTGAATACTGAATGAAACAGCTTTATCTAATAGAGAGAAAAGCTTTTGAGCAGATTTGGGCTTGATTTCACTTCATTTCAACAGAAACACTATTTCAGCATTACTGGACTCAGAAAGCTGTAAACTGACAATCTTGATCATTGAAGTCCTAACATTAGTTTTTGTGCATATAACTTCTAACACATTAAAAACTGTCTTACAGCATTGCAGAAAACATTGTATTTCATAAGGCATAAGCATCTATCAGTTTGGCAAGATTTGCACTTAATACTGAATGATACAGCTTACTCTGATAGAGAGAAAAGCTTTTGAGCAGATTTGGGCTTGATTTCACTTCATTTCAACAGAAACACTATTTCAGCATTACTGGACTCAGAAAGCTGTAAACTGACAATCTTGATCATTGAAGTCCTAACATTAGTTTTTGTGCATATAACTTCTAACACATTAAAAACTGTCTTACAGCATTGCAGAAAACATTGTACTTCATAAGACATAAGCTTGTTTCAGTTTGGCAAGATTTGCACTGAATACTGAATGAAACAGCTTTCTCTAATAGAGAGAAAAGCTTTTGAGCAGATTTGGGCTTGATTTCACTTCATTTCAACAGAAACACTATTTCAGCATTACTGGACTCAGAAAGCTGTAAACTGACAATCTTGATCATTGAAGTCCTAACATTAGTTTTTGTGCATATAACTTCTAACACATTAAAAACTGTCTTACAGCATTGCAGAAAACATTGTACTTCATAAGACATAAGCTTGTTTCAGTTTGGCAAGATTTGCACTGAATACTGAATGAAACAGCTTTCTCTAATAGAGAGAAAAGCTTTTGAGCAGATTTGGGCTTGATTTCACTTCATTTCAACAGAAACACTATTTCAGCATTACTGGACTCAGAAAGCTGTAAACTGACAATCTTGATCATTGAAGTCCTAACATTAGTTTTTGTGCATATAACTTCTAACACATTAAAAACTGTCTTACAGCATTGCAGAAAACATTGTACTTCATAAGACATAAGCTTGTTTCAGTTTGGCAAGATTTGCACTGAATACTGAATGAAACAGCTTTATCTAATAGAGAGAAAAGCTTTTGAGCAGATTTGGGCTTGATTTCACTTCATTTCAACAGAAACACTATTTCAGCATTACTGGACTCAGAAAGCTGTAAACTGACAATCTTGATCATTGAAGTCCTAAACATTAGTTTTTGTGCATATAACTTCTAACACATTAAAATCTGTCTTACAGCATTGCAGAAAACATTGTACTTCATAAGGCATAAGCTTGTTTCAGTTTGGCAAGATTTGCACTGAATACTGAATGAAACAGCTTTATCTAATAGAGAGAAAAGCTTTTGAGCAGATTTGGGCTTGATTTCACTTCATTTCAACAGAAACACTATTTCAGCATTACTGGACTCAGAAAGCTGTAAACTGACAATCATGATCATTGAAGTCCTAACATAAGTTTTTGTGCATATAACTTCTAACACATTAAAAGCTGTCTTACAGCATTGCAGAAAACATTGTACTTCATAAGACATAAGCTTGTTTCAGTTTGGCAAGATTTGCACTGAATACTGAATGAAACAGCTTTATCTAATAGAGGGAAAAGCTTTTGAGCAGATTTGGGCTTGATTTCACTTCATTTCAACAGAAACACTATTTCAGCATTACTGGACTCAGAAAGCTGTAAACTGACAATCTTGATCATTGAAGTCCTAACATTAGTTTTTGTGCATATAACTTCAAACACATTAAAAACTGTCTTACAGCATTGCAGAAAACATTGTATTTCATAAGGCATAAGCATCTATCAGTTTGGCAAGATTTGCACTTAATACTGAATGATACACCTTACTCTGATAGAGAGAAAAGCTTTTGAGCAGATTTGGGCTTGATTTCACTTCATTTCAACAGAAACACTATTTCAGCATTACTGGACTCAGAAAGCTGTAAACTGACAATCTTGATCATTGAAGTCCTAACATTAGTTTTTGTGCATATAACTTCTAACACATTAAAAACTGTCTTACAGCATTGCAGAAAACATTGTACTTCATAAGACATAAGCTTGTTTCAGTTTGGCAAGATTTGCACTGAATACTGAATGAAACAGCTTTCTCTAATAGAGAGAAAAGCTTTTGAGCAGATTTGGGCTTGATTTCACTTCATTTCAACAGAAACACTATTTCAGCATTACTGGACTCAGAAAGCTGTAAACTGACAATCTTGATCATTGAAGTCCTAAACATTAGTTTTTGTGCATATAACTTCTAACACATTAAAATCTGTCTTACAGCATTGCAGAAAACATTGTACTTCATAAGGCATAAGCTTGTTTCAGTTTGGCAAGATTTGCACTGAATACTGAATGAAACAGCTTTATCTAATAGAGAGAAAAGCTTTTGAGCAGATTTGGGCTTGATTTCACTTCATTTCAACAGAAACACTATTTCAGCATTACTGGACTCAGAAAGCTGTAAACTGACAATCTTGATCATTGAAGTCCTAACATAAGTTTTTGTGCATATAACTTTTAACACATTAAAATCTGTCTTACAGCATTGCAGAAAACATTGTACTTCATAAGACATAAGCTTGTTTCAGTTTGGCAAGATTTGCACTGAATACTGAATGAAACAGCTTTATCTAATAGAGAGAAAAGCTTTTGAGCAGATTTGGGCTTGATTTCACTTCATTTCAACAGAAACACTATTTCAGCATTACTGGACTCAGAAAGCTGTAAACTGACAATCTTGATCATTGAAGTCCTAACATTAGTTTTTGTGCATATAACTTCTAACACATTAAAAACTGTCTTACAGCATTGCAGAAAACATTGTATTTCATAAGGCATAAGCATCTATCAGTTTGGCAAGATTTGCACTTAATACTGAATGATACAGCTTACTCTGATAGAGAGAAAAGCTTTTGAGCAGATTTGGGCTTGATTTCACTTCATTTCAACAGAAACACTATTTCAGCATTACTGGACTCAGAAAGCTGTAAACTGACAATCTTGATCATTGAAGTCCTAACATTAGTTTTTGTGCATATAACTTCTAACACATTAAAAACTGTCTTAAAGCATTGCAGAAAACATTGTACTTCATAAGACATAAGCTTGTTTCAGTTTGGCAAGATTTGCACTGAATACTGAATGAAACAGCTTTCTCTAATAGAGAGAAAAGCTTTTGAGCAGATTTGGTCTTGATTTCACTTCATTTGAACAGAAACACTATTTCAGCATTACTGGACTCAGAAAGCTGTAAACTGACAATCTTGATCATTGAAGTCCTAACATTAGTTTTTGTGCATATAACTTCTAACACATTAAAAACTGTCTTACAGCATTGCAGAAAACATTGTACTTCATAAGACATAAGCTTGTTTCAGTTTGGCAAGATTTGCACTGAATACTGAATGAAACAGCTTTATCTAATAGAGAGAAAAGCTTTTGAGCAGATTTGGGCTTGATTTCACTTCATTTCAACAGAAACACTATTTCAGCATTACTGGACTCAGAAAGCTGTAAACTGACAATCTTGATCATTGAAGTCCTAACATAAGTTTTTGTGAATATAACTTCTAACACATTAAAAACTGTCTTACAGCATTGCAGAAAACATTGTACTTCATAAGGCATAAGCTTGTTTCAGTTTGGCAAGATTTGCACAGAATATTGAATGAAACAGCTTTATCTAATAGAGAGAAAAGCTTTTGAGCAGATTTGGGCTTGATTTCACTTCATTTCAACAGAAACACTATTTCAGCATTACTGGACTCAGAAAGCTGTAAACTGACAATCTTGATCATTGAAGTCCTAACATAAGTTTTTGTGCATATAACTTCTAACACATTAAAAGCTGTCTTACAGCATTGCAGAAAACATTGTACTTCATAAGACATAAGCTTGTTTCAGTTTGGCAAGATTTGCACTGAATACTGAATGAAACAGCTTTATCTAATAGAGAGAAAAGCTTTTGAGCAGACTTGGGCTTGATTTCACTTCATTTCAACAGAAACACTATTTCAGCATTACTGGACTCAGAAAGCTGTAAACTGACAATCTTGATCATTGAAGTCCTAAACATTAGTTTTTGTGCATATAACTTCTAACACATTAAAATCTGTCTTACAGCATTGCAGAAAACATTGTACTTCATAAGGCATAAGCTTGTTTCAGTTTGGCAAGATTTGCACTGAATACTGAATGAAACAGCTTTATCTAATAGAGAGAAAAGCTTTTGAGCAGATTTGGGCTTGATTTCACTTCATTTCAACAGAAACACTATTTCAGCATTACTGGACTCAGAAAGCTGTAAACTGACAATCTTGATCATTGAAGTCCTAACATAAGTTTTTGTGCATATAACTTCTAACACATTAAAAGCTGTCTTACAGCATTGCAGAAAACATTGTACTTCATAAGACATAAGCTTGTTTCAGTTTGGCAAGATTTGCACTGAATACTGAATGAAACAGCTTTATCTAATAGAGAGAAATGCTTTTGAGCAGATTTGGGCTTGATTTCACTTCATTTCAACAGAAACACTATTTCAGCATTACTGGACTCAGAAAGCTGTAAACTGACAATCTTGATCATTGAAGTCCTAACATTAGTTTTTGTGCATATAACTTCTAACACATTAAAAACTGTCTTACAGCATTGCAGAAAACATTGTATTTCATAAGGCATAAGCATCTATCAGTTTGGCAAGATTTGCACTTAATACTGAATGATACAGCTTACTCTGATAGAGAGAAAAGCTTTTGAGCAGATTTGGGCTTGATTTCACTTCATTTCAACAGAAACACTATTTCAGCATTACTGGACTCAGAAAGCTGTAAACTGACAATCTTGATCATTGAAGTCCTAACATTAGTTTTTGTGCATATAACTTCTAACACATTAAAAACTGTCTTACAGCATTGCAGAAAACATTGTACTTCATAAGACATAAGCTTGTTTCAGTTTGGCAAGATTTGCACTGAATACTGAATGAAACAGCTTTCTCTAATAGAGAGAAAAGCTTTTGAGCAGATTTGGGCTTGATTTCACTTCATTTCAACAGAAACACTATTTCAGCATTACTGGACTCAGAAAGCTGTAAACTGACAATCTTGATCATTGAAGTCCTCACATTAGTTTTTGTGCATATAACTTCTAACACATTAAAAACTGTCTTACAGCATTGCAGAAAACATTGTACTTCATAAGACATAAGCTTGTTTCAGTTTGGCAAGATTTGCACTGAATACTGAATGAAACAGCTTTATCTAATAGAGAGAAAAGCTTTTGAGCAGATTTGGGCTTGATTTCACTTCATTTCAACAGAAACACTATTTCAGCATTACTGGACTCAGAAAGCTGTAAACTGACAATCTTGATCATTGAGGTCCTAAACATTAGTTTTTGTGCATATAACTTCTAACACATTAAAATCTGTCTTACAGCATTGCAGAAAACATTGTACTTCATAAGGCATAAGCTTGTTTCAGTTTGGCAAGATTTGCACTGAATACTGAATGAAACAGCTTTATCTAATAGAGAGAAAAGCTTTTGAGCAGATTTGGGCTTGATTTCACTTCATTTCAACAGAAACACTATTTCAGCATTACTGGACTCAGAAAGCTGTAAACTGACAATCTTGATCATTGAAGTCCTAACATAAGTTTTTGTGCATATAACTTCTAACACATTAAAAGCTGTCTTACAGCATTGCAGAAAACATTGTACTTCATAAGACATAAGCTTGTTTCAGTTTGGCAAGATTTGCACTGAATACTGAATGAAACAGCTTTATCTAATAGAGAGAAAAGCTTTTGAGCAGATTTGGGCTTGATTTCACTTCATTTCAACAGAAACACTATTTCAGCATTACTGGACTCAGAAAGCTGTAAACTGACAATCTTGATCATTGAAGTCCTAACATTAGTTTTTGTGCATATAACTTCTAACACATTAAAAACTGTCTTACAGCATTGCAGAAAACATTGTATTTCATAAGGCATAAGCATCTATCAGTTTGGCAAGATTTGCACTTAATACTGAATGATACAGCTTACTCTGATAGAGAGAAAAGCTTTTGAGCAGATTTGGGCTTGATTTCACTTCATTTCAACAGAAACACTATTTCAGCATTACTGGACTCAGAAAGCTGTAAACTGACAATCTTGATCATTGAAGTCCTAACATTAGTTTTTGTGCATATAACTTCTAACACATTAAAAACTGTCTTACAGCATTGCAGAAAACATTGTACTTCATAAGACATAAGCTTGTTTCAGTTTGGCAAGATTTGCACTGAATACTGAATGAAACAGCTTTCTCTAATAGAGAGAAAAGCTTTTGAGCAGATTTGGGCTTGATTTCACTTCATTTCAACAGAAACACTATTTCAGCATTACTGGACTCAGAAAGCTGTAAACTGACAATCTTGATCATTGAAGTCCTAACATTAGTTTTTGTGCATATAACTTCTAACACATTAAAAACTGTCTTACAGCATTGCAGAAAACATTGTACTTCATAAGACATAAGCTTGTTTCAGTTTGGCAAGATTTGCACTGAATACTGAATGAAACAGCTTTCTCTAATAGAGAGAAAAGCTTTTGAGCAGATTTGGGCTTGATTTCACTTCATTTCAACAGAAACACTATTTCAGCATTACTGGACTCAGAAAGCTGTAAACTGACAATCTTGATCATTGAAGTCCTAAACATTAGTTTTTGTGCATATAACTTCTAACACATTAAAATCTGTCTTACAGCATTGCAGAAAACATTGTACTTCATAAGGCATAAGCTTGTTTCAGTTTGGCAAGATTTGCACTGAATACTGAATGAAACAGCTTTATCTAATAGAGAGAAAAGCTTTTGAGCAGATTTGGGCTTGATTTCACTTCATTTCAACAGAAACACTATTTCAGCATTACTGGACTCAGAAAGCTGTAAACTGACAATCTTGATCATTGAAGTCCTAACATAAGTTTTTGTGCATATAACTTCTAACACATTAAAAGCTGTCTTACAGCATTGCAGAAAACATTGTACTTCATAAGACATAAGCTTGTTTCAGTTTGGCAAGATTTGCACTGAATACTGAATGAAACAGCTTTATCTAATAGAGGGAAAAGCTTTTGAGCAGATTTGGGCTTGATTTCACTTCATTTCAACAGAAACACTATTTCAGCATTACTGGACTCAGAAAGCTGTAAACTGACAATCTTGATCATTGAAGTCCTAACATTAGTTTTTGTGCATATAACTTCAAACACATTAAAAACTGTCTTACAGCATTGCAGAAAACATTGTATTTCATAAGGCATAAGCATCTATCAGTTTGGCAAGATTTGCACTTAATACTGAATGATACACCTTACTCTGATAGAGAGAAAAGCTTTTGAGCAGATTTGGGCTTGATTTCACTTCATTTCAACAGAAACACTATTTCAGCATTACTGGACTCAGAAAGCTGTAAACTGACAATCTTGATCATTGAAGTCCTAACATTAGTTTTTGTGCATATAACTTCTAACACATTAAAAACTGTCTTACAGCATTGCAGAAAACATTGTACTTCATAAGACATAAGCTTGTTTCAGTTTGGCAAGATTTGCACTGAATACTGAATGAAACAGCTTTCTCTAATAGAGAGAAAAGCTTTTGAGCAGATTTGGGCTTGATTTCACTTCATTTCAACAGAAACACTATTTCAGCATTACTGGACTCAGAAAGCTGTAAACTGACAATCTTGATCATTGAAGTCCTAAACATTAGTTTTTGTGCATATAACTTCTAACACATTAAAATCTGTCTTACAGCATTGCAGAAAACATTGTACTTCATAAGGCATAAGCTTGTTTCAGTTTGGCAAGATTTGCACTGAATACTGAATGAAACAGCTTTATCTAATAGAGAGAAAAGCTTTTGAGCAGATTTGGGCTTGATTTCACTTCATTTCAACAGAAACACTATTTCAGCATTACTGGACTCAGAAAGCTGTAAACTGACAATCTTGATCATTGAAGTCCTAACATAAGTTTTTGTGCATATAACTTTTAACACATTAAAATCTGTCTTACAGCATTGCAGAAAACATTGTACTTCATAAGACATAAGCTTGTTTCAGTTTGGCAAGATTTGCACTGAATACTGAATGAAACAGCTTTATCTAATAGAGAGAAAAGCTTTTGAGCAGATTTGGGCTTGATTTCACTTCATTTCAACAGAAACACTATTTCAGCATTACTGGACTCAGAAAGCTGTAAACTGACAATCTTGATCATTGAAGTCCTAACATTAGTTTTTGTGCATATAACTTCTAACACATTAAAAACTGTCTTACAGCATTGCAGAAAACATTGTATTTCATAAGGCATAAGCATCTATCAGTTTGGCAAGATTTGCACTTAATACTGAATGATACAGCTTACTCTGATAGAGAGAAAAGCTTTTGAGCAGATTTGGGCTTGATTTCACTTCATTTCAACAGAAACACTATTTCAGCATTACTGGACTCAGAAAGCTGTAAACTGACAATCTTGATCATTGAAGTCCTAACATTAGTTTTTGTGCATATAACTTCTAACACATTAAAAACTGTCTTACAGCATTGCAGAAAACATTGTACTTCATAAGACATAAGCTTGTTTCAGTTTGGCAAGATTTGCACTGAATACTGAATGAAACAGCTTTCTCTAATAGAGAGAAAAGCTTTTGAGCAGATTTGGTCTTGATTTCACTTCATTTGAACAGAAACACTATTTCAGCATTACTGGACTCAGAAAGCTGTAAACTGACAATCTTGATCATTGAAGTCCTAACATTAGTTTTTGTGCATATAACTTCTAACACATTAAAAACTGTCTTACAGCATTGCAGAAAACATTGTACTTCATAAGACATAAGCTTGTTTCAGTTTGGCAAGATTTGCACTGAATACTGAATGAAACAGCTTTATCTAATAGAGAGAAAAGCTTTTGAGCAGATTTGGGCTTGATTTCACTTCATTTCAACAGAAACACTATTTCAGCATTACTGGACTCAGAAAGCTGTAAACTGACAATCTTGATCATTGAAGTCCTAACATAAGTTTTTGTGAATATAACTTCTAACACATTAAAAACTGTCTTACAGCATTGCAGAAAACATTGTACTTCATAAGGCATAAGCTTGTTTCAGTTTGGCAAGATTTGCACAGAATATTGAATGAAACAGCTTTATCTAATAGAGAGAAAAGCTTTTGAGCAGATTTGGGCTTGATTTCACTTCATTTCAACAGAAACACTATTTCAGCATTACTGGACTCAGAAAGCTGTAAACTGACAATCTTGATCATTGAAGTCCTAACATAAGTTTTTGTGCATATAACTTCTAACACATTAAAAGCTGTCTTACAGCATTGCAGAAAACATTGTACTTCATAAGACATAAGCTTGTTTCAGTTTGGCAAGATTTGCACTGAATACTGAATGAAACAGCTTTATCTAATAGAGAGAAAAGCTTTTGAGCAGACTTGGGCTTGATTTCACTTCATTTCAACAGAAACACTATTTCAGCATTACTGGACTCAGAAAGCTGTAAACTGACAATCTTGATCATTGAAGTCCTAAACATTAGTTTTTGTGCATATAACTTCTAACACATTAAAATCTGTCTTACAGCATTGCAGAAAACATTGTACTTCATAAGGCATAAGCTTGTTTCAGTTTGGCAAGATTTGCACTGAATACTGAATGAAACAGCTTTATCTAATAGAGAGAAAAGCTTTTGAGCAGATTTGGGCTTGATTTCACTTCATTTCAACAGAAACACTATTTCAGCATTACTGGACTCAGAAAGCTGTAAACTGACAATCTTGATCATTGAAGTCCTAACATAAGTTTTTGTGCATATAACTTCTAACACATTAAAAGCTGTCTTACAGCATTGCAGAAAACATTGTACTTCATAAGACATAAGCTTGTTTCAGTTTGGCAAGATTTGCACTGAATACTGAATGAAACAGCTTTATCTAATAGAGAGAAATGCTTTTGAGCAGATTTGGGCTTGATTTCACTTCATTTCAACAGAAACACTATTTCAGCATTACTGGACTCAGAAAGCTGTAAACTGACAATCTTGATCATTGAAGTCCTAACATTAGTTTTTGTGCATATAACTTCTAACACATTAAAAACTGTCTTACAGCATTGCAGAAAACATTGTATTTCATAAGGCATAAGCATCTATCAGTTTGGCAAGATTTGCACTTAATACTGAATGATACAGCTTACTCTGATAGAGAGAAAAGCTTTTGAGCAGATTTGGGCTTGATTTCACTTCATTTCAACAGAAACACTATTTCAGCATTACTGGACTCAGAAAGCTGTAAACTGACAATCTTGATCATTGAAGTCCTAACATTAGTTTTTGTGCATATAACTTCTAACACATTAAAAACTGTCTTACAGCATTGCAGAAAACATTGTACTTCATAAGACATAAGCTTGTTTCAGTTTGGCAAGATTTGCACTGAATACTGAATGAAACAGCTTTCTCTAATAGAGAGAAAAGCTTTTGAGCAGATTTGGGCTTGATTTCACTTCATTTCAACAGAAACACTATTTCAGCATTACTGGACTCAGAAAGCTGTAAACTGACAATCTTGATCATTGAAGTCCTCACATTAGTTTTTGTGCATATAACTTCTAACACATTAAAAACTGTCTTACAGCATTGCAGAAAACATTGTACTTCATAAGACATAAGCTTGTTTCAGTTTGGCAAGATTTGCACTGAATACTGAATGAAACAGCTTTATCTAATAGAGAGAAAAGCTTTTGAGCAGATTTGGGCTTGATTTCACTTCATTTCAACAGAAACACTATTTCAGCATTACTGGACTCAGAAAGCTGTAAACTGACAATCTTGATCATTGAGGTCCTAAACATTAGTTTTTGTGCATATAACTTCTAACACATTAAAATCTGTCTTACAGCATTGCAGAAAACATTGTACTTCATAAGGCATAAGCTTGTTTCAGTTTGGCAAGATTTGCACTGAATACTGAATGAAACAGCTTTATCTAATAGAGAGAAAAGCTTTTGAGCAGATTTGGGCTTGATTTCACTTCATTTCAACAGAAACACTATTTCAGCATTACTGGACTCAGAAAGCTGTAAACTGACAATCTTGATCATTGAAGTCCTAACATAAGTTTTTGTGCATATAACTTCTAACACATTAAAAGCTGTCTTACAGCATTGCAGAAAACATTGTACTTCATAAGACATAAGCTTGTTTCAGTTTGGCAAGATTTGCACTGAATACTGAATGAAACAGCTTTATCTAATAGAGAGAAAAGCTTTTGAGCAGATTTGGGCTTGATTTCACTTCATTTCAACAGAAACACTATTTCAGCATTACTGGACTCAGAAAGCTGTAAACTGACAATCTTGATCATTGAAGTCCTAACATTAGTTTTTGTGCATATAACTTCTAACACATTAAAAACTGTCTTACAGCATTGCAGAAAACATTGTATTTCATAAGGCATAAGCATCTATCAGTTTGGCAAGATTTGCACTTAATACTGAATGATACAGCTTACTCTGATAGAGAGAAAAGCTTTTGAGCAGATTTGGGCTTGATTTCACTTCATTTCAACAGAAACACTATTTCAGCATTACTGGACTCAGAAAGCTGTAAACTGACAATCTTGATCATTGAAGTCCTAACATTAGTTTTTGTGCATATAACTTCTAACACATTAAAAACTGTCTTACAGCATTGCAGAAAACATTGTACTTCATAAGACATAAGCTTGTTTCAGTTTGGCAAGATTTGCACTGAATACTGAATGAAACAGCTTTCTCTAATAGAGAGAAAAGCTTTTGAGCAGATTTGGGCTTGATTTCACTTCATTTCAACAGAAACACTATTTCAGCATTACTGGACTCAGAAAGCTGTAAACTGACAATCTTGATCATTGAAGTCCTAACATTAGTTTTTGTGCATATAACTTCTAACACATTAAAAACTGTCTTACAGCATTGCAGAAAACATTGTACTTCATAAGACATAAGCTTGTTTCAGTTTGGCAAGATTTGCACTGAATACTGAATGAAACAGCTTTCTCTAATAGAGAGAAAAGCTTTTGAGCAGATTTGGGCTTGATTTCACTTCATTTCAACAGAAACACTATTTCAGCATTACTGGACTCAGAAAGCTGTAAACTGACAATCTTGATCATTGAAGTCCTAAACATTAGTTTTTGTGCATATAACTTCTAACACATTAAAATCTGTCTTACAGCATTGCAGAAAACATTGTACTTCATAAGGCATAAACTTGTTTCAGTTTAGCAAGATTTGCACTGAATACTGAATGGAACAGCTTTATCTAATAGAGAGAAAAGCTTTTGAGCAGATTTGGGCTTGATTTCACTTCATTTCAACAGAAACACTATTTCAGCATTACTGGACTCAGAAAGCTGTAAACTGACAATCTTGATCATTGAAGTCCTAACATAAGTTTTTGTGCATATAACTTCTAACACATTAAAAGCTGTCTTACAGCATTGCAGAAAACATTGTACTTCATAAGACATAAGCTTGTTTCAGTTTGGCAAGATTTGCACTGAATACTGAATGAAACAGCTTTATCTAATAGAGAGAAAAGCTTTTGAGCAGATTTGGGCTTGATTTCACTTCATTTCAACAGAAACACTATTTCAGCATTACTGGACTCAGAAAGCTGTAAACTGACAATCTTGATCATTGAAGTCCTAACATTAGTTTTTGTGCATATAACTTCAAACACATTAAAAACTGTCTTACAGCATTGCAGAAAACATTGTATTTCATAAGGCATAAGCATCTATCAGTTTGGCAAGATTTGCACTTAATACTGAATGATACACCTTACTCTGATAGAGAGAAAAGCTTTTGAGCAGATTTGGGCTTGATTTCACTTCATTTCAACAGAAACACTATTTCAGCATTACTGGACTCAGAAAGCTGTAAACTGACAATCTTGATCATTGAAGTCCTAACATTAGTTTTTGTGCATATAACTTCTAACACATTAAAAACTGTCTTACAGCATTGCAGAAAACATTGTACTTCATAAGACATAAGCTTGTTTCAGTTTGGCAAGATTTGCACTGAATACTGAATGAAACAGCTTTCTCTAATAGAGAGAAAAGCTTTTGAGCAGATTTGGGCTTGATTTCACTTCATTTCAACAAAAACACTATTTCAGCATTACTGGACTCAGAAAGCTGTAAACTGACAATCTTGATCATTGAAGTCCTAAACATTAGTTTTTGTGCATATAACTTCTAACACATTAAAATCTGTCTTACAGCATTGCAGAAAACATTGTACTTCATAAGGCATAAGCTTGTTTCAGTTTGGCAAGATTTGCACTGAATACTGAATGAAACAGCTTTATCTAATAGAGAGAAAAGCTTTTGAGCAGATTTGGGCTTGATTTCACTTCATTTCAACAGAAACACTATTTCAGCATTACTGGACTCAGAAAGCTGTAAACTGACAATCTTGATCATTGAAGTCCTAACATAAGTTTTTGTGCATATAACTTCTAACACATTAAAATCTGTCTTACAGCATTGCAGAAAACATTGTACTTCATAAGACATAAGCTTGTTTCAGTTTGGCAAGATTTGCACTGAATACTGAATGAAACAGCTTTATCTAATAGAGAGAAAAGCTTTTGAGCAGATTTGGGCTTGATTTCACTTCATTTCAACAGAAACACTATTTCAGCATTACTGGACTCAGAAAGCTGTAAACTGACAATCTTGATCATTGAAGTCCTAACATTAGTTTTTGTGCATATAACTTCTAACACATTAAAAACTGTCTTACAGCATTGCAGAAAACATTGTATTTCATAAGGCATAAGCATCTATCAGTTTGGCAAGATTTGCACTTAATACTGAATGATACAGCTTACTCTGATAGAGAGAAAAGCTTTTGAGCAGATTTGGGCTTGATTTCACTTCATTTCCACAGAAACACTATTTCAGCATTACTGGACTCAGAAAGCTGTAAACTGACAATCTTGATCATTGAAGTCCTAACATTAGTTTTTGTGCATATAACTTCTAACACATTAAAATCTGTCTTACAGCATTGCAGAAAACATTGTACTTCATAAGGCATAAGCTTGTTTCAGTTTGGCAAGATTTGCACTGAATACTGAATGAAACAGCTTTCTCTAATAGAGAGAAAAGCTTTTGAAGAGATTTGGGCTTGATTTCACTTCATTTCAACAGAAACACTATTTCAGCATTACTGGACTCAGAAAGCTGTAAACTGACAATCTTGATCATTGAAGTCCTAACATTAGTTTTTGTGCATATAACTTCTAACACATTAAAAACTGTCTTACAGCATTGCAGAAAACATTGTACTTCATAAGACATAAGCTTGTTTCAGTTTGGCAAGATTTGCACTGAATACTGAATGAAACAGCTTTATCTAATAGAGAGAAAAGCTTTTGAGCAGATTTGGGCTTGATTTCACTTCATTTCAACAGACACACTATTTCAGCATTACTGGACTCAGAAAGCTGTAAACTGACAATCTTGATCATTGAAGTCCTAACATTAGTTTTTGTGCATATAACTTCTAACACATTAAAAACTGTCTTACAGCATTGCAGAAAACATTGTACTTCATAAGACATAAGCTTGTTTCAGTTTGGCAAGATTTGCACTGAATACTGAATGAAACAGCTTTATCTAATAGAGAGAAAAGCTTTTGAGCAGATTTGGGCTTGATTTCACTTCATTTCAACAGAAACACTATTTCAGCATTACTGGACTCAGAAAGCTGTAAACTGACAATCTTGATCATTGAAGTCCTAAACATTAGTTTTTGTGCATATAACTTCTAACACATTAAAATCTGTCTTACAGCATTGCAGAAAGCATTGTACTTTATAAGGCATAAGCTTGTTTCAGTTTGGCAAGATTTGCACTGAATACTGAATGAAACAGCTTTATCTAATAGAGAGAAAAGCTTTTGAGCAGATTTGGGCTTGATTTCACTTCATTTCAACAGAAACACTATTTCAGCATTACTGGACTCAGAAAGCTGTAAACTGACAATCTTGATCATTGAAGTCCTAACATAAGTTTTTGTGCATATAACTTCTAACACATTAAAAGCTGTCTTACAGCATTGCAGAAAACATTGTACTTCATAAGACATAAGCTTGTTTCAGTTTGGCAAGATTTGCACTGAATACTGAATGAAACAGCTTTATCTAATAGAGAGAAAAGCTTTTGAGCAGATTTGGGCTTGATTTCACTTCATTTCAACAGAAACACTATTTCAGCATTACTGGACTCAGAAAGCTGTACACTGACAATCTTGATCATTGAAGTCCTAACATTAGTTTTTGTGCATATAACTTCTAACACATTAAAAACTGTCTTACAGCATTGCAGAAAACATTGTATTTCATCAGGCATAAGCATCTATCAGTTTGGCAAGATTTGCACTTAATACTGAATGATACAGCTTACTCTGATAGAGAGAAAAGCTTTTGAGCAGATTTGGGCTTGATTTCACTTCATTTCAACAGAAACACTATTTCAGCAATACTGGACTCAGAAAGCTGTAAACTGACAATCTTGATCATTGAAGTCCTAACATTAGTTTTTGTGCATATATCTTCTAACACATTAAAAACTGTCTTACAGCATTGCAGAAAACATTGTACTTCATAAGACATAAGCTTGTTTCAGTTTGGCAAGATTTGCACTGAATACTGAATGAAACAGCTTTCTCTAATAGAGAGAAAAGCTTTTGAAGAGATTTGGGCTTGATTTCACTTCATTTCAACAGAAACACTATTTCAGCATTACTGGACTCAGAAAGCTGTAAACTGACAATCTTGATCATTGAAGTCCTAACATTAGTTTTTGTGCATATAACTTCTAACACATTAAAAACTGTCTTACAGCATTGCAGAAAACATTGTACTTCATAAGACATAAGCTTGTTTCAGTTTGGCAAGATTTGCACTGAATACTGAATGAAACAGCTTTATCTAATAGAGAGAAAAGCTTTTGAGCAGATTTGGGCTTGATTTCACTTCATTTCAACAGAAACACTATTTCAGCATTACTGGACTCAGAAAGCTGTAAACTGACAATCATGATCATTGCAGTCCTAACATTAGTTTTTGTGTATATAACTTCTAACACATTAAAAACTGTCTTACAGCATTGCAGAAAACATTGTACTTCATAAGGCATAAGCTTGTTTCAGTTTGGCAAGATTTGCACTGAATACTGAATGAAACAGCTTTATCTAATAGAGAGAAAAGCTTTTGAGCAGACTTGGGCTTGATTTCACTTCATTTCAACAGAAACACTATTTCAGCATTACTGGACTCAGAAAGCTGTAAACTGACAATCTTGATCATTGAAGTCCTAAACATTAGTTTTTGTGCATATAACTTCTAACACATTAAAATCTGTCTTACAGCATTGCAGAAAACATTGTACTTCATAAGGCATAAGCTTGTTTCAGTTTGGCAAGATTTGCACTGAATACTGAATGAAACAGCTTTATCTAATAGAGAGAAAAGCTTTTGAGCAGATTTGGGCTTGATTTCACTTCATTTCAACAGACACACTATTTCAGCATTACTGGACTCAGAAAGCTGTAAACTGACAATCTTGATCATTGAAGTCCTAATATAAGTTTTTGTGCATATAACTTCTAACACATTAAAAGCTGTCTTACAGCATTGCAGAAAACATTGTACTTCATAAGACATAAGCTTGTTTCAGTTTGGCAAGATTTGCACTGAATACTGAATGAAACAGCTTTATCTAATAGAGAGAAAAGCTTTTGAGCAGATTTGGGCTTGATTTCACTTCATTTCAACAGAAACACTATTTCAGCATTACTGGACTCAGAAAGCTGTAAACTGACAATCTTGATCATTGAAGTCCTAAACATTAGTTTTTGTGCATATAACTTCTAACACATTAAAATTTGTCTTACAGCATTGCAGAAAACATTGTACTTCATAAGGCATAAGCTTGTTTCAGTTTGGCAAGATTTGCACTGAATACTGAATGAAACAGCTTTATCTAATAGAGAGAAAAGCTTTTGAGCAGATTTGGGCTTGATTTCACTTCATTTCAACAGAAACACTATTTCAGCATTACTGGACTCAGAAAGCTGTAAACTGACAATCTTGATCATTGAAGTCCTAACATAAGTTTTTGTGCATATAACTTCTAACACATTAAAAGCTGTCTTACAGCATTGCAGAAAACATTGTACTTCATAAGACATAAGCTTGTTTCAGTTTGGCAAGATTTGCACTGAATACTGAATGAAACAGCTTTATCTAATAGAGAGAAAAGCTTTTGAGCAGATTTGGGCTTGATTTCACTTCATTTCAACAGAAACACTATTTCAGCATTACTGGACTCAGAAAGCTGTAAACTGACAATCTTGATCATTGAAGTCCTAACATTAGTTTTTGTGCATATAACTTTTAACACATTAAAAACTGTCTTACAGCATTGCAGAAAACATTGTATTTCATAAGGCATAAGCATCTATCAGTTTGGCAAGATTTGCACTTAATACTGAATGATACAGCTTACTCTGATAGAGAGAAAAGCTTTTGAGCAGATTTGGGCTTGATTTCACTTCATTTCAACAGAAACACTATTTCAGCATTACTGGACTCAGAAAGCTGTAAACTGACAATCTTGATCATTGAAGTCCTAACATTAGTTTTTGTGCATATAACTTCTAACACATTAAAAACTGTCTTACAGCATTGCAGAAAACATTGTACTTCATAAGACATAAGCTTGTTTCAGTTTGGCAAGATTTGCACTGAATACTGAATGAAACAGCTTTCTCTAATAGAGAGAAAAGCTTTTGAGCAGATTTGGGCTTGATTTCACTTCATTTCAACAGAAACACTATTTCAGCATTACTGGACTCAGAAAGCTGTAAACTGACAATCTTGATCATTGAAGTCCTAACATTAGTTTTTGTGCATATAACTTCTAACACATTAAAAACTGTCTTACAGCATTGCAGAAAACATTGTACTTCATAAGACATAAGCTTGTTTCAGTTTGGCAAGATTTGCACTGAATACTGAATGAAACAGCTTTATCTAATAGAGAGAAAAGCTTTTGAGCAGATTTGGGCTTGATTTCACTTCATTTCAACAGAAACACTATTTCAGCATTACTGGACTCAGAAAGCTGTAAACTGACAATCTTGATCATTGAAGTCCTAACATTAGTTTTTGTGCATATAACTTCTAACACATTAAAAACTGTCTTACAGCATTGCAGAAAACATTGTATTTCATAAGGCATAAGCATCTATCAGTTTGGCAAGATTTGCACTTAATACTGAATGATACAGCTTACTCTGATAGAGAGAAAAGCTTTTGAGCAGATTTGGGCTTGATTTCACTTCATTTCCACAGAAACACTATTTCAGCATTACTGGACTCAGAAAGCTGTAAACTGACAATCTTGATCATTGAAGTCCTAACATTAGTTTTTGTGCATATAACTTCTAACACATTAAAATCTGTCTTACAGCATTGCAGAAAACATTGTACTTCATAAGGCATAAGCTTGTTTCAGTTTGGCAAGATTTGCACTGAATACTGAATGAAACAGCTTTCTCTAATAGAGAGAAAAGCTTTTGAAGAGATTTGGGCTTGATTTCACTTCATTTCAACAGAAACACTATTTCAGCATTACTGGACTCAGAAAGCTGTAAACTGACAATCTTGATCATTGAAGTCCTAACATTAGTTTTTGTGCATATAACTTCTAACACATTAAAAACTGTCTTACAGCATTGCAGAAAACATTGTACTTCATAAGACATAAGCTTGTTTCAGTTTGGCAAGATTTGCACTGAATACTGAATGAAACAGTTTTATCTAATAGAGAGAAAAGCTTTTGAGCAGATTTGGGCTTGATTTCACTTCATTTCAACAGACACACTATTTCAGCATTACTGGACTCAGAAAGCTGTAAACTGACAATCTTGATCATTGAAGTCCTAACATTAGTTTTTGTGCATATAACTTCTAACACATTAAAAACTGTCTTACAGCATTGCAGAAAACATTGTACTTCATAAGACATAAGCTTGTTTCAGTTTGGCAAGATTTGCACTGAATACTGAATGAAACAGCTTTATCTAATAGAGAGAAAAGCTTTTGAGCAGATTTGGGCTTGATTTCACTTCATTTCAACAGAAACACTATTTCAGCATTACTGGACTCAGAAAGCTGTAAACTGACAATCTTGATCATTGAAGTCCTAAACATTAGTTTTTGTGCATATAACTTCTAACACATTAAAATCTGTCTTACAGCATTGCAGAAAGCATTGTACTTTATAAGGCATAAGCTTGTTTCAGTTTGGCAAGATTTGCACTGAATACTGAATGAAACAGCTTTATCTAATAGAGAGAAAAGCTTTTGAGCAGATTTGGGCTTGATTTCACTTCATTTCAACAGAAACACTATTTCAGCATTACTGGACTCAGAAAGCTGTAAACTGACAATCTTGATCATTGAAGTCCTAACATAAGTTTTTGTGCATATAACTTCTAACACATTAAAAGCTGTCTTACAGCATTGCAGAAAACATTGTACTTCATAAGACATAAGCTTGTTTCAGTTTGGCAAGATTTGCACTGAATACTGAATGAAACAGCTTTATCTAATAGAGAGAAAAGCTTTTGAGCAGATTTGGGCTTGATTTCATTTCATTTCAACAGAAACACTATTTCAGCATTACTGGACTCAGAAAGCTGTACACTGACAATCTTGATCATTGAAGTCCTAACATTAGTTTTTGTGCATATAACTTCTAACACATTAAAAACTGTCTTACAGCATTGCAGAAAACATTGTATTTCATCAGGCATAAGCATCTATCAGTTTGGCAAGATTTGCACTTAATACTGAATGATACAGCTTACTCTGATAGAGAGAAAAGCTTTTGAGCAGATTTGGGCTTGATTTCACTTCATTTCAACAGAAACACTATTTCAGCATTACTGGACTCAGAAAGCTGTAAACTGACAATCTTGATCATTGAAGTCCTAACATTAGTTTTTGTGCATATATCTTCTAACACATTAAAAACTGTCTTACAGCATTGCAGAAAACATTGTACTTCATAAGACATAAGCTTGTTTCAGTTTGGCAAGATTTGCACTGAATACTGAATGAAACAGCTTTCTCTAATAGAGAGAAAAGCTTTTGAAGAGATTTGGGCTTGATTTCACTTCATTTCAACAGAAACACTATTTCAGCATTACTGGACTCAGAAAGCTGTAAACTGACAATCTTGATCATTGAAGTCCTAACATTAGTTTTTGTGCATATAACTTCTAACACATTAAAAACTGTCTTACAGCATTGCAGAAAACATTGTACTTCATAAGACATAAGCTTGTTTCAGTTTGGCAAGATTTGCACTGAATACTGAATGAAACAGCTTTATCTAATAGAGAGAAAAGCTTTTGAGCAGATTTGGGCTTGATTTCACTTCATTTCAACAGAAACACTATTTCAGCATTACTGGACTCAGAAAGCTGTAAACTGACAATCATGATCATTGCAGTCCTAACATTAGTTTTTGTGTATATAACTTCTAACACATTAAAAACTGTCTTACAGCATTGCAGAAAACATTGTACTTCATAAGGCATAAGCTTGTTTCAGTTTGGCAAGATTTGCACTGAATACTGAATGAAACAGCTTTATCTAATAGAGAGAAAAGCTTTTGAGCAGACTTGGGCTTGATTTCACTTCATTTCAACAGAAACACTATTTCAGCATTACTGGACTCAGAAAGCTGTAAACTGACAATCTTGATCATTGAAGTCCTAAACATTAGTTTTTGTGCATATAACTTCTAACACATTAAAATCTGTCTTACAGCATTGCAGAAAACATTGTACTTCATAAGGCATAAGCTTGTTTCAGTTTGGCAAGATTTGCACTGAATACTGAATGAAACAGCTTTATCTAATAGAGAGAAAAGCTTTTGAGCAGATTTGGGCTTGATTTCACTTCATTTCAACAGACACACTATTTCAGCATTACTGGACTCAGAAAGCTGTAAACTGACAATCTTGATCATTGAAGTCCTAATATAAGTTTTTGTGCATATAACTTCTAACACATTAAAAGCTGTCTTACAGCATTGCAGAAAACATTGTACTTCATAAGACATAAGCTTGTTTCAGTTTGGCAAGATTTGCACTGAATACTGAATGAAACAGCTTTATCTAATAGAGAGAAAAGCTTTTGAGCAGATTTGGGCTTGATTTCACTTCATTTCAACAGAAACACTATTTCAGCATTACTGGACTCAGAAAGCTGTAAACTGACAATCTTGATCATTGAAGTCCTAACATAAGTTTTTGTGCATATAACTTCTAACACATTAAAAGCTGTCTTACAGCATTGCAGAAAACATTGTACTTCATAAGACATAAGCTTGTTTCAGTTTGGCAAGATTTGCACTGAAAACTGAATGAAACAGCTTTATCTAATAGAGAGAAAAGCTTTTGAGCAGATTTGGGCTTGATTTCACTTCATTTCAACAGAAACACTATTTCAGCATTACTGGACTCAGAAAGCTGTAAACTGACAATCTTGATCATTGAAGTCCTAACATTAGTTTTTGTGCATATAACTTCTAACACATTAAAAACTGTCTCACAGCATTGCAGAAAACATTGTACTTCATAAGACATAAGCTTGTTTCAGTTTGGCAAGATTTGCACTGAATACTGAATGAAACAGCTTTATCTAATAGAGAGAAAAGCTTTTGAGCAGATTTGGTCTTGATTTCACTTCATTTGAACAGAAACACTATTTCAGCATTACTGGACTCAGAAAGCTGTAAACTGACAATCTTGATCATTGCAGTCCTAACATTAGTTTTTGTGTATATAACTTCTAACACATTAAAAACTGTCTTACAGCATTGCAGAAAACATTGTACTTCATAAGGCATAAGCTTGTTTCAGTTTGGCAAGATTTGCACTGAATACTGAATGAAACAGCTTTATCTAATAGAGAGAAAAGCTTTTGAGCAGATTTGGGCTTGATTTCACTTCATTTCAACAGAAACACTATTTCAGCATTACTGGACTCAGAAAGCTGTAAACTGACAATCTTGATCATTGAAGTCCTAAACATTAGTTTTTGTGCATATAACTTCTAACACATTAAAATCTGTCTTACAGCATTGCAGAAAACATTGTACTTCATAAGGCATAAGCTTGTTTCAGTTTGGCAAGATTTGCACTGAATACTGAATGAAACAGCTTTATCTAATAGAGAGAAAAGCTTTTGAGCAGATTTGGGCTTGATTTCACTTCATTTCAACAGAAACACTATTTCAGCATTACTGGACTCAGAAAGCTGTAAACTGACAATCTTGATCATTGAAGTCCTAACATTAGTTTTTGTGCATATAACTTCTAACACATTAAAAACTGTCTCACAGCATTGCAGAAAACATTGTACTTCATAAGACATAAGCTTGTTTCAGTTTGGCAAGATTTGCACTGAATACTGAATGAAACAGCTTTATCTAATAGAGAGAAAAGCTTTTGAGCAGATTTGGTCTTGATTTCACTTCATTTGAACAGAAACACTATTTCAGCATTACTGGACTCAGAAAGCTGTAAACTGACAATCTTGATCATTGCAGTCCTAACATTAGTTTTTGTGTATATAACTTCTAACACATTAAAAACTGTCTTACAGCATTGCAGAAAACATTGTACTTCATAAGGCATAAGCTTGTTTCAGTTTGGCAAGATTTGCACTGAATACTGAATGAAACAGCTTTATCTAATAGAGAGAAAAGCTTTTGAGCAGATTTGGGCTTGATTTCACTTCATTTCAACAGAAACACTATTTCAGCATTACTGGACTCAGAAAGCTGTAAACTGACAATCTTGATCATTGAAGTCCTAAACATTAGTTTTTGTGCATATAACTTCTAACACATTAAAATCTGTCTTACAGCATTGCAGAAAACATTGTACTTCATAAGGCATAAGCTTGTTTCAGTTTGGCAAGATTTGCACTGAATACTGAATGAAACAGCTTTATCTAATAGAGAGAAAAGCTTTTGAGCAGATTTGGGCTTGATTTCACTTCATTTCAACAGAAACACTATTTCAGCATTACTGGACTCAGAAAGCTGTAAACTGACAATCTTGATCATTGAAGTCCTAACATAAGTTTTTGTGCATATAACTTCTAACACATTAAAAGCTGTCTTACAGCATTGCAGAAAACATTGTACTTCATAAGACATAAGCTTGTTTCAGTTTGGCAAGATTTGCACTGAATACTGAATGAAACAGCTTTATCTAATAGAGAGAAAAGCTTTTGAGCAGATTTGGGCTTGATTTCACTTCATTTCAACAGAAACACTATTTCAGCATTACTGGACTCAGAAAGCTGTAAACTGACAATCTTGATCATTGAAGTCCTAACATTAGTTTTTGTGCATATAACTTCTAACACATTAAAAACTGTCTTACAGCATTGCAGAAAACATTGTATTTCATAAGGCATAAGCATCTATCAGTTTGGCAAGATTTGCACTTAATACTGAATGATACAGCTTACTCTGATAGAGAGAAAAGCTTTTGAGCAGATTTGGGCTTGATTTCACTTCATTTCAACAGAAACACTATTTCAGCATTACTGGACTCAGAAAGCTGTAAACTGACAATCTTGATCATTGAAGTCCTAACATTAGTTTTTGTGCATATATCTTCTAACACATTAAAAACTGTCTTACAGCATTGCAGAAAACATTGTACTTCATAAGACATAAGCTTGTTTCAGTTTGGCAAGATTTGCACTGAATACTGAATGAAACAGCTTTCTCTAATAGAGAGAAAAGCTTTTGAAGAGATTTGGGCTTGATTTCACTTCATTTCAACAGAAACACTATTTCAGCATTACTGGACTCAGAAAGCTGTAAACTGACAATCTTGATCATTGAAGTCCTAACATTAGTTTTTGTGCATATAACTTCTAACACATTAAAAACTGTCTTACAGCATTGCAGAAAACATTGTACTTCATAAGACATAAGCTTGTTTCAGTTTGGCAAGATTTGCACTGAATACTGAATGAAACAGCTTTATCTAATAGAGAGAAAAGCTTTTGAGCAGATTTGGGCTTGATTTCACTTCATTTCAACAGAAACACTATTTCAGCATTACTGGACTCAGAAAGCTGTAAACTGACAATCTTGATCATTGAAGTCCTAACATAAGTTTTTGTGAATATAACTTCTAACACATTAAAAACTGTCTTACAGCATTGCAGAAAACATTGTACTTCATAAGGCATAAGCTTGTTTCAGTTTGGCAAGATTTGCACTGAATATTGAATGAAACAGCTTTCTCTAATAGAGAGAAAAGCTTTTGAGCAGATTTGGGCTTGATTTCACTTCATTTCAACAGAAACACTATTTCCGCATTACTGGACTCAGAAAGCTGTAAACTGACAATCTTGATCATTGAAGTCCTAACATAAGATTTTGTGCATATAACTTCTAACACATTAAAAACTGTCTTACAGCATTGCAGAAAACATTGTACTTCATAAGACATAAGCTTGTTTCAGTTTGGCAAGATTTGCACTGAATATTGAATGAAACAGCTTTCTCTAATAGAGAGAAAAGCTTTTGAGCAGATTTGGGCTTGATTTCACTTCATTTGAACAGAAACACTATTTCAACATTACTGGACTCAGAAAGCTGTAAACTGACAATCTTGATCATTGCAGTCCTAACATTAGTTTTTGTGCATATAACTTCTAACACATTAAAAACTGTCTTATAGCATTGCAGAAAACATTGTACTTCATAAGGCATAAGCTTGTTTCAGATTGGCAAGATTTGCACTGAATATTGAATGAAACAGCTTTCTCTAATAGAGAGAAAAGCTTTTGAGCAGATTTGGGCTTGATTTCACTTCATTTGAACAGAAACACTATTTCAACATTACTGGACTCAGAAAGCTGTAAACTGCCAATCTTGATCATTGAAGTTCTAACATTAGTTTTTGTGTATATAACTTCTAACACATTAAAAACTGTCTTACAGCATTGCAAAAAACATTTCATTTCATAAGACATAAGCTTGTTTCAGTTTGGCAAGATTTGCACTGAATACTCAATGAAACCGCATTCTCTATTAGAGAGAAAAGCTTTTGAGCAGATTTGGGCTTGATTTCACTTCATTTGAACAGAAACACTATTTCAGCATTACTGGACTCAGAAAGCTGTAAACTGACAATTTTGATCATTGAAGTCCTAACATAAGTTTTTGTGCATATAACTTCTAACACATTAAAAGCTGTCTTACAGCATTGCAGAAAACATTGTACTTCATAAGACATAAGCTTGTTTCAGTTTGGCAAGATTTGCACTGAAAACTGAATGAAACAGCTTTATCTAATAGAGAGAAAAGCTTTTGAGCAGATTTGGGCTTGATTTCACTTCATTTCAACAGAAACACTATTTCAGCATTACTGGACTCAGAAAGCTGTAAACTGACAATCTTGATCATTGAAGTCCTAACATTAGTTTTTGTGCATATAACTTCTAACACATTAAAAACTGTCTTACAGCATTGCAGAAAACATTGTACTTCATAAGACATAAGCTTGTTTCAGTTTGGCAAGATTTGCACTGAATACTGAATGAAACAGCTTTATCTAATAGAGAGAAAAGCTTTTGAGCAGATTTGGTCTTGATTTCACTTCATTTGAACAGAAACACTATTTCAGCATTACTGGACTCAGAAAGCTGTAAACTGACAATCTTGATCATTGCAGTCCTAACATTAGTTTTTGTGTATATAACTTCTAACACATTAAAAACTGTCTTACAGCATTGCAGAAAACATTGTACTTCATAAGGCATAAGCTTGTTTCAGTTTGGCAAGATTTGCACTGAATACTGAATGAAACAGCTTTATCTAATAGAGAGAAAAGCTTTTGAGCAGACTTGGGCTTGATTTCACTTCATTTCAACAGAAACACTATTTCAGCATTACTGGACTCAGAAAGCTGTAAACTGACAATCTTGATCATTGAAGTCCTAAACATTAGTTTTTGTGCATATAACTTCTAACACATTAAAATCTGTCTTACAGCATTGCAGAAAACATTGTACTTCATAAGGCATAAGCTTGTTTCAGTTTGGCAAGATTTGCACTGAATACTGAATGAAACAGCTTTATCTAATAGAGAGAAAAGCTTTTGAGCAGACTTGGGCTTGATTTCACTTCATTTCAACAGAAACACTATTTCAGCATTACTGGACTCAGAAAGCTGTAAACTGACAATCTTGATCATTGAAGTCCTAAACATTAGTTTTTGTGCATATAACTTCTAACACATTAAAATCTGTCTTACAGCATTGCAGAAAACATTGTACTTCATAAGGCATAAGCTTGTTTCAGTTTGGCAAGATTTGCACTGAATACTGAATGAAACAGCTTTATCTAATAGAGAGAAAAGCTTTTGAGCAGATTTGGGCTTGATTTCACTTCATTTCAACAGAAACACTATTTCAGCATTACTGGACTCAGAAAGCTGTAAACTGACAATCTTGATCATTGAAGTCCTAACATAAGTTTTTGTGCATATAACTTCTAACACATTAAAAGCTGTCTTACAGCATTGCAGAAAACATTGTACTTCATAAGACATAAGCTTGTTTCAGTTTGGCAAGATTTGCACTGAATACTGAATGAAACAGCTTTATCTAATAGAGAGAAATGCTTTTGAGCAGATTTGGGCTTGATTTCACTTCATTTCAACAGAAACACTATTTCAGCATTACTGGACTCAGAAAGCTGTAAACTGACAATCTTGATCATTGAAGTCCTAACATTAGTTTTTGTGCATATAACTTCTAACACATTAAAAACTGTCTTACAGCATTGCAGAAAACATTGTATTTCATAAGGCATAAGCATCTATCAGTTTGGCAAGATTTGCACTTAATACTGAATGATACAGCTTACTCTGATAGAGAGAAAAGCTTTTGACCAGATTTGGGCTTGATTTCACTTCATTTCAACAGAAACACTATTTCAGCATTACTGGACTCAGAAAGCTGTAAACTGACAATCTTGATCATTGAAGTCCTAACATTAGTTTTTGTGCATATAACTTTTAACACATTAAAAGCTGTCTTACAGCATTGCAGAAAACATTGTACTTCATAAGACATAAGCTTGTTTCAGTTTGGCAAGATTTGCACTGAATACTGAATGAAACAGCTTTATCTAATAGAGAGAAAAGCTTTTGAGCAGATTTGGGCTTGATTTCACTTCATTTCAACAGAAACACTATTTCAGCATTACTGGACTCAGAAAGCTGTAAACTGACAATCTTGATCATTGAAGTCCTAACATTAGTTTTTGTGCATATAACTTTTAACACATTAAAAACTGTCTTACAGCATTGCAGAAAACATTGTATTTCATAAGGCATAAGCATCTATCAGTTTGGCAAGATTTGCACTTAATACTGAATGATACAGCTTACTCTGATAGAGAGAAAAGCTTTTGAGCAGATTTGGGCTTGATTTCACTTCATTTCAACAGAAACACTATTTCAGCATTACTGGACTCAGAAAGCTGTAAACTGACAATCTTGATCATTGAAGTCCTAACATTAGTTTTTGTGCATATAACTTCTAACACATTAAAAACTGTCTTACAGCATTGCAGAAAACATTGTACTTCATAAGACATAAGCTTGTTTCAGTTTGGCAAGATTTGCACTGAATACTGAATGAAACAGCTTTCTCTAATAGAGAGAAAAGCTTTTGAGCAGATTTGGGCTTGATTTCACTTCATTTCAACAGAAACACTATTTCAGCATTACTGGACTCAGAAAGCTGTAAACTGACAATCTTGATCATTGAAGTCCTAACATTAGTTTTTGTGCATATAACTTCTAACACATTAAAAACTGTCTTACAGCATTGCAGAAAACATTGTACTTCATAAGACATAAGCTTGTTTCAGTTTGGCAAGATTTGCACTGAATACTGAATGAAACAGCTTTATCTAATAGAGAGAAAAGCTTTTGAGCAGATTTGGGCTTGATTTCACTTCATTTCAACAGAAACACTATTTCAGCATTACTGGACTCAGAAAGCTGTAAACTGACAATCTTGATCATTGAAGTCCTAAACATTAGTTCTTGTGCATATAACTTCTAACACATTAAAATCTGTCTTACAGCATTGCAGACAACATTGTACTTCATAAGGCATAAGCTTGTTTCAGTTTGGCAAGATTTGCACTGAATACTGAATGAAACAGCTTTATCTAATAGAGAGAAAAGCTTTTGAGCAGATTTGGGCTTGATTTCACTTCATTTCAACAGAAACACTATTTCAGCATTACTGGACTCAGAAAGCTGTAAACTGACAATCTTGATCATTGAAGTCCTAACATAAGTTTTTGTGCATATAACTTCTAACACATTAAAAGCTGTCTTACAGCATCGCAGAAAACATTGTACTTCATAAGACATAAGCTTGTTTCAGTTTGGCAAGATTTGCACTGAAAACTGAATGAAACAGCTTTATCTAATAGAGAGAAAAGCTTTTGAGCAGATTTGGGCTTGATTTCACTTCATTTCAACAGAAACACTATTTCAGCATTACTGGACTCAGAAAGCTGTAAACTGACAATCTTGATCATTGAAGTCCTAACATTAGTTTTTGTGCATATAACTTCTAACACATTAAAAACTGGCTTACAGCATTGCAGAAAACATTGTACTTCATAAGACATAAGCTTGTTTCAGTTTGGCAAGATTTGCACTGAATACTGAATGAAACAGCTTTATCTAATAGAGAGAAAAGCTTTTGAGCAGATTTGGTCTTGATTTCACTTCATTTGAACAGAAACACTATTTCAGCATTACTGGACTCAGAAAGCTGTAAACTGACAATCTTGATCATTGCAGTCCTAACATTAGTTTTTGTGTATATAACTTCTAACACATTAAAAACTGTCTTACAGCATTGCAGAAAACATTGTACTTCATAAGGCATAAGCTTGTTTCAGTTTGGCAAGATTTGCACTGAATACTGAATGAAACAGCTTTATCTAATAGAGAGAAAAGCTTTTGAGCAGACTTGGGCTTGATTTCACTTCATTTCAACAGAAACACTATTTCAGCATTACTGGACTCAGAAAGCTGTAAACTGACAATCTTGATCATTGAAGTCCTAAACATTAGTTTTTGTGCATATAACTTCTAACACATTAAAATCTGTCTTACAGCATTGCAGAAAACATTGTACTTCATAAGGCATAAGCTTGTTTCAGTTTGGCAAGATTTGCACTGAATACTGAATGAAACAGCTTTATCTAATAGAGAGAAAAGCTTTTGAGCAGACTTGGGCTTGATTTCACTTCATTTCAACAGAAACACTATTTCAGCATTACTGGACTCAGAAAGCTGTAAACTGACAATCTTGATCATTGAAGTCCTAAACATTAGTTTTTGTGCATATAACTTCTAACACATTAAAATCTGTCTTACAGCATTGCAGAAAACATTGTACTTCATAAGGCATAAGCTTGTTTCAGTTTGGCAAGATTTGCACTGAATACTGAATGAAACAGCTTTATCTAATAGAGAGAAAAGCTTTTGAGCAGATTTGGGCTTGATTTCACTTCATTTCAACAGAAACACTATTTCAGCATTACTGGACTCAGAAAGCTGTAAACTGACAATCTTGATCATTGAAGTCCTAACATAAGTTTTTGTGCATATAACTTCTAACACATTAAAAGCTGTCTTACAGCATTGCAGAAAACATTGTACTTCATAAGACATAAGCTTGTTTCAGTTTGGCAAGATTTGCACTGAATACTGAATGAAACAGCTTTATCTAATAGAGAGAAATGCTTTTGAGCAGATTTGGGCTTGATTTCACTTCATTTCAACAGAAACACTATTTCAGCATTACTGGACTCAGAAAGCTGTAAACTGACAATCTTGATCATTGAAGTCCTAACATTAGTTTTTGTGCATATAACTTCTAACACATTAAAAACTGTCTTACAGCATTGCAGAAAACATTGTATTTCATAAGGCATAAGCATCTATCAGTTTGGCAAGATTTGCACTTAATACTGAATGATACAGCTTACTCTGATAGAGAGAAAAGCTTTTGACCAGATTTGGGCTTGATTTCACTTCATTTCAACAGAAACACTATTTCAGCATTACTGGACTCAGAAAGCTGTAAACTGACAATCTTGATCATTGAAGTCCTAACATTAGTTTTTGTGCATATAACTTCTAACACATTAAAAATTGTCTTCCAGCATTGCAGAAAACATTGTACTTCATAAGACATAAGCTTGTTTCAGTTTGGCAAGATTTGCACTGAATACTGAATGAAACAGCTTTCTCTAATAGAGAGAAAAGCTTTTGAGCAGATTTGGGCTTGATTTCACTTCATTTCAACAGAAACACTATTTCAGCATTACTGGACTCAGAAAGCTGTAAACTGACAATCTTGATCATTGAAGTCCTCACATTAGTTTTTGTGCATATAACTTCTAACACATTAAAAACTGTCTTACAGCATTGCAGAAAACATTGTACTTCATAAGACATAAGCTTGTTTCAGTTTGGCAAGATTTGCACTGAATACTGAATGAAACAGCTTTATCTAATAGAGAGAAAAGCTTTTGAGCAGATTTGGGCTTGATTTCACTTCATTTCAACAGAAACACTATTTCAGCATTACTGGACTCAGAAAGCTGTAAACTGACAATCTTGATCATTGAGGTCCTAAACATTAGTTTTTGTGCATATAACTTCTAACACATTAAAATCTGTCTTACAGCATTGCAGAAAACATTGTACTTCATAAGGCATAAGCTTGTTTCAGTTTGGCAAGATTTGCACTGAATACTGAATGAAACAGCTTTATCTAATAGAGAGAAAAGCTTTTGAGCAGATTTGGGCTTGATTTCACTTCATTTCAACAGAAACACTATTTCAGCATTACTGGACTCAGAAAGCTGTAAACTGACAATCTTGATCATTGAAGTCCTAACATTAGTTTTTGTGCATATAACTTCTAACACATTAAAAACTGTCTTACAGCATTGCAGAAAACATTGTACTTCATAAGACATAAGCTTGTTTCAGTTTGGCAAGATTTGCACTGAATACTGAATGAAACAGCTTTATCTAATAGAGAGAAAAGCTTTTGAGCAGATTTGGGCTTGATTTCACTTCATTTCAACAGAAACACTATTTCAGCATTACTGGACTCAGAAAGCTGTAAACTGACAATCTTGATCATTGAAGTCCTAACATTAGTTTTTGTGCATATAACTTCTAACACATTAAAAACTGTCTTACAGCATTGCAGAAAACATTGTATTTCATAAGGCATAAGCATCTATCAGTTTGGCAAGATTTGCACTTAATACTGAATGATACAGCTTACTCTGATAGAGAGAAAAGCTTTTGACCAGATTTGGGCTTGATTTCACTTCATTTCAACAGAAACACTATTTCAGCATTACTGGACTCAGAAAGCTGTAAACTGACAATCTTGATCATTGAAGTCCTAACATTAGTTTTTGTGCATATAACTTCTAACACATTAAAAACTGTCTTACAGCATTGCAGAAAACATTGTACTTCATAAGACATAAGCTTGTTTCAGTTTGGCAAGATTTGCACTGAATACTGAATGAAACAGCTTTCTCTAATAGAGAGAAAAGCTTTTGAGCAGATTTGGGCTTGATTTCACTTCATTTCAACAGAAACACTATTTCAGCATTACTGGACTCAGAAAGCTGTAAACTGACAATCTTGATCATTGAAGTCCTCACATTAGTTTTTGTGCATATAACTTCTAACACATTAAAAACTGTCTTACAGCATTGCAGAAAACATTGTACTTCATAAGACATAAGCTTGTTTCAGTTTGGCAAGATTTGCACTGAATACTGAATGAAACAGCTTTATCTAATAGAGAGAAAAGCTTTTGAGCAGATTTGGGCTTGATTTCACTTCATTTCAACAGAAACACTATTTCAGCATTACTGGACTCAGAAAGCTGTAAACTGACAATCTTGATTATTGAAGTCCTAACATAAGTTTTTGTGCATATAACTTCTAACACATTAAAAGCTGTCTTACAGCATTGCAGAAAACATTGTACTTCATAAGACATAAGCTTGTTTCAGTTTGGCAAGATTTGCACTGAATACTGAATGAAACAGCTTTATCTAATAGAGAGAAAAGCTTTTGAGCAGATTTGGGCTTGATTTCACTTCATTTCAACAGAAACACTATTTCAGCATTACTGGACTCAGAAAGCTGTAAACTGACAATCTTGATCATTGAAGTCCTAACATTAGTTTTTGTGCATATAACTTCTAACACATTAAAAACTGTCTTACAGCATTGCAGAAAACATTGTATTTCATAAGGCATAAGCATCTATCAGTTTGGCAAGATTTGCACTTAATACTGAATGATACAGCTTACTCTGATAGAGAGAAAAGCTTTTGAGCAGATTTGGGCTTGATTTCACTTCATTTCAACAGAAACACTATTTCAGCATTACTGGACTCAGAAAGCTGTAAACTGACAATCTTGATCATTGAAGTCCTAACATTAGTTTTTGTGCATATAACTTCTAACACATTAAAAACTGTCTTACAGCATTGCAGAAAACATTGTACTTCATAAGACATAAGCTTGTTTCAGTTTGGCAAGATTTGCACTGAATACTGAATGAAACAGCTTTCTCTAATAGAGAGAAAAGCTTTTGAGCAGATTTGGGCTTGATTTCACTTCATTTCAACAGAAACACTATTTCAGCATTACTGGACTCAGAAAGCTGTAAACTGACAATCTTGATCATTGAAGTCCTAACATTAGTTTTTGTGCATATAACTTCTAACACATTAAAAACTGTCTTACAGCATTGCAGAAAACATTGTACTTCATAAGACATAAGCTTGTTTCAGTTTGGCAAGATTTGCACTTAATACTGAATGAAACAGCTTTATCTAATAGAGAGAAAAGCTTTTGAGCAGATTTGGGCTTGATTTCACTTCATTTCAACAGAAACACTATTTCAGCATTACTGGACTCAGAAAGCTGTAAACTGACAATCTTGATCATTGAAGTCCTAAACATTAGATTTTGTGCATATAACTTCTAACACATTAAAATCTGTCTTACAGCATTGCAGAAAACATTGTACTTCATAAGGCATAAGCTTGTTTCAGTTTGGCAAGATTTGCACTGAATACTGAATGAAACAGCTTTATCTAATAGAGAGAAAAGCTTTTGAGCAGATTTGGGCTTGATTTCACTTCATTTCAACAGAAACACTATTTCAGCATTACTGGACTCAGAAAGCTGTAAACTGACAATCTTGATCATTGAAGTCCTAACATAAGTTTTTGTGCATATAACTTCTAACACATTAAAAGCTGTCTTACAGCATTGCAGAAAACATTGTACTTCATAAGACATAAGCTTGTTTCAGTTTGGCAAGATTTGCACTGAATACTGAATGAAACAGCTTTATCTAATAGAGAGAAAAGCTTTTGAGCAGATTTGGGCTTGATTTCACTTCATTTCAACAGAAACACTATTTCAGCATTACTGGACTCAGAAAGCTGTAAACTGACAATCTTGATCATTGAAGTCCTAACATTAGTTTTTGTGCATATAACTTCTAACACATTAAAAACTGTCTTACAGCATTGCAGAAAACATTGTATTTCATAAGGCATAAGCATCTATCAGTTTGGCAAGATTTGCACTTAATACTGAATGATACAGCTTACTCTGATAGAGAGAAAAGCTTTTGAGCAGATTTGGGCTTGATTTCACTTCATTTCAACAGAAACACTATTTCAGCATTACTGGACTCAGAAAGCTGTAAACTGACAATCTTGATCATTGAAGTCCTAACATTAGTTTTTGTGCATATAACTTCTAACACATTAAAAACTGTCTTACAGCATTGCAGAAAACATTGTACTTCATAAGACATAAGCTTGTTTCAGTTTGGCAAGATTTGCACTGAATACTGAATGAAACAGCTTTCTCTAATAGAGAGAAAAGCTTTTGAGCAGATTTGGGCTTGATTTCACTTCATTTCAACAGAAACACTATTTCAGCATTACTGGACTCAGAAAGCTGTAAACTGACAATCTTGATCATTGAAGTCCTAAACATTAGTTTTTGTGCATATAACTTCTAACACATTAAAATCTGTCTTACAGCATTGCAGAAAACATTGTACTTCATAAGGCATAAGCTTGTTTCAGTTTGGCAAGATTTGCACTGAATACTGAATGAAACAGCTTTATCTAATAGAGAGAAAAGCTTTTGAGCAGATTTGGGCTTGATTTCACTTCATTTCAACAGAAACACTATTTCAGCATTACTGGACTCAGAAAGCTGTAAACTGACAATCTTGATCATTGAAGTCCTAACATAAGTTTTTGTGCATATAACTTCTAACACATTAAAAGCTGTCTTACAGCATTGCAGAAAACATTGTACTTCATAAGACATAAGCTTGTTTCAGTTTGGCAAGATTTGCACTGAATACTGAATGAAACAGCTTTATCTAATAGAGAGAAAAGCTTTTGAGCAGATTTGGGCTTGATTTCACTTCATTTGAACAGAAACACTATTTCAGCATTACTGGACTCAGAAAGCTGTAAACTGACAATCTTGATCATTGAAGTCCTAACATTAGTTTTTGTGCATATAACTTCTAACACATTAAAAACTGTCTTACAGCATTGCAGAAAACATTGTATTTCATAAGGCATAAGCATCTATCAGTTTGGCAAGATTTGCACTTAATACTGAATGATACAGCTTACTCTGATAGAGAGAAAAGCTTTTGAGCAGATTTGGGCTTGATTTCACTTCATTTCAACAGAAACACTATTTCAGCATTACTGGACTCAGAAAGCTGTAAACTGACAATCTTGATCATTGAAGTCCTAACATTAGTTTTTGTGCATATAACTTCTAACACATTAAAAACTGTCTTACAGCATTGCAGAAAACATTGTACTTCATAAGACATAAGCTTGTTTCAGTTTGGCAAGATTTGCACTGAATACTGAATGAAACAGCTTTCTCTAATAGAGAGAAAAGCTTTTGAGCAGATTTGGGCTTGATTTCACTTCATTTCAACAGAAACACTATTTCAGCATTACTGGACTCAGAAAGCTGTAAACTGACAATCTTGATCATTGAAGTCCTAAACATTAGTTTTTGTGCATATAACTTCTAACACATTAAAATCTGTCTTACAGCATTGCAGAAAACATTGTACTTTATAAGGCATAAGCTTGTTTCAGTTTGGCAAGATTTGCACTGAATACTGAATGAAACAGCTTTATCTAATAGAGAGAAAAGCTTTTGAGCAGATTTGGGCTTGATTTCACTTCATTTCAACAGAAACACTATTTCAGCATTACTGGACTCAGAAAGCTGTAAACTGACAATCTTGATCATTGAAGTCCTAACATTAGTTTTTGTGCATATAACTTCTAACACATTAAAAACTGTCTTACAGCATTGCAGAAAACATTGTATTTCATAAGGCATAAGCATCTATCAGTTTGGCAAGATTTGCACTTAATACTGAATGATACAGCTTACTCTGATAGAGAGAAAAGCTTTTGAGCAGATTTGGGCTTGATTTCACTTCATTTCAACAGAAACACTATTTCAGCATTACTGGACTCAGAAAGCTGTAAACTGACAATCTTGATCATTGAAGTCCTAACATTAGTTTTTGTGCATATATCTTCTAACACATTAAAAACTGTCTTACAGCATTGCAGAAAACATTGTACTTCATAAGACATAAGCTTGTTTCAGTTTGGCAAGATTTGCACTGAATACTGAATGAAACAGCTTTCTCTAATAGAGAGAAAAGCTTTTGAAGAGATTTGGGCTTGATTTCACTTCATTTCAACAGAAACACTATTTCAGCATTACTGGACTCAGAAAGCTGTAAACTGACAATCTTGATCATTGAAGTCCTAACATTAGTTTTTGTGCATATAACTTCTAACACATTAAAAACTGTCTTACAGCATTGCAGAAAACATTGTACTTCATAAGACATAAGCTTGTTTCAGTTTGGCAAGATTTGCACTGAATACTGAATGAAACAGCTTTATCTAATAGAGAGAAAAGCTTTTGAGCAGATTTGGGCTTGATTTCACTTCATTTCAACAGAAACACTATTTCAGCATTACTGGACTCAGAAAGCTGTAAACTGACAATCTTGATCATTGAAGTCCTAACATAAGTTTTTGTGAATATAACTTCTAACACATTAAAAACTGTCTTACAGCATTGCAGAAAACATTGTACTTCATAAGGCATAAGCTTGTTTCAGTTTGGCAAGATTTGCACTGAATATTGAATGAAACAGCTTTCTCTAATAGAGAGAAAAGCTTTTGAGCAGATTTGGGCTTGATTTCACTTCATTTCAACAGAAACACTATTTCCGCATTACTGGACTCAGAAAGCTGTAAACTGACAATCTTGATCATTGAAGTCCTAACATAAGATTTTGTGCATATAACTTCTAACACATTAAAAACTGTCTTACAGCATTGCAGAAAACATTGTACTTCATAAGACATAAGCTTGTTTCAGTTTGGCAAGATTTGCACTGAATATTGAATGAAACAGCTTTCTCTAATAGAGAGAAAAGCTTTTGAGCAGATTTGGGCTTGATTTCACTTCATTTGAACAGAAACACTATTTCAACATTACTGGACTCAGAAAGCTGTAAACTGACAATCTTGATCATTGCAGTCCTAACATTAGTTTTTGTGCATATAACTTCTAACACATTAAAAACTGTCTTATAGCATTGCAGAAAACATTGTACTTCATAAGGCATAAGCTTGTTTCAGTTTGGCAAGATTTGCACTGAATATTGAATGAAACAGCTTTCTCTAATAGAGAGAAAAGCTTTTGAGCAGATTTGGGCTTGATTTCACTTCATTTGAACAGAAACACTATTTCAACATTACTGGACTCAGAAAGCTGTAAACTGCCAATCTTGATCATTGAAGTTCTAACATTAGTTTTTGTGTATATAACTTCTAACACATTAAAAACTGTCTTACAGCATTGCAAAAAACATTTCATTTCATAAGACATAAGCTTGTTTCAGTTTGGCAAGATTTGCACTGAATACTCAATGAAACCGCATTCTCTATTAGAGAGAAAAGCTTTTGAGCAGATTTGGGCTTGATTTCACTTCATTTGAACAGAAACACTATTTCAGCATTACTGGACTCAGAAAGCTGTAAACTGACAATCTTGATCATTGAAGTCCTAACATAAGTTTTTGTGCATATAACTTCTAACACATTAAAAACTGTCTTACAGCATTGCAGAAAACATTGTACTTCATAAGGCATAAGCTTGTTTCAGTTTGGCAAGATTTGCACTGAATACTGAATGAAACAGCTTTATCTAATAGAGAGAAAAGCTTTTGAGCAGATTTGGGCTTGATTTCACTTCATTTCAACAGAAACACTATTTCAGCATTACTGGACTCAGAAAGCTGTAAACTGACAATCTTGATCATTGAAGTCCTAACATTAGTTTTTGTGCATATAACTTCTAACACATTAAAAACTGTCTTACAGCATTGCAAAAAACATTGTACTTCATAAGACATAAGCTTGTTTCAGTTTGGCAAGATTTGCACTGAATACTGAATGAAACAGCTTTATCTAATAGAGAGAAAAGCTTTTGAGCAGATTTGGGCTTGATTTCACTTCATTTCAACAGAAACACTATTTCAGCATTACTGGACTCAGAAAGCTGTAAACTGACAATCTTGATCATTGAAGTCCTAACATTAGTTTTTGTGCATATAACTTCTAACACATTAAAAACTGTCTTACAGCATTGCAGAAAACATTGTATTTCATAAGGCATAAGCATCTATCAGTTTGGCAAGATTTGCACTTAATACTGAATGATACAGCTTACTCTGATAGAGAGAAAAGCTTTTGAGCAGATTTGGGCTTGATTTCACTTCATTTCAACAGAAACACTATTTCAGCATTACTGGACTCAGAAAGCTGTAAACTGACAATCTTGATCATTGAAGTCCTAACATTAGTTTTTGTGCATATAACTTCTAACACATTAAAAACTGTCTTACAGCATTGCAGAAAACATTGTACTTCATAAGACATAAGCTTGTTTCAGTTTGGCAAGATTTGCACTGAATACTGAATGAAACAGCTTTCTCTAATAGAGAGAAAAGCTTTTGAGCAGATTTGGTCTTGATTTCACTTCATTTGAACAGAAACACTATTTCAGCATTACTGGACTCAGAAAGCTGTAAACTGACAATCTTGATCATTGAAGTCCTAACATTAGTTTTTGTGCATATAACTTCTAACACATTAAAAACTGTCTTACAGCATTGCAGAAAACATTGTACTTCATAAGACATAAGCTTGTTTCAGTTTGGCAAGATTTGAACTGAATACTGAATGAAACAGCTTTATCTAATAGAGAGAAAAGCTTTTGAGCAGATTTGGGCTTGATTTCACTTCATTTCAACAGAAACACTATTTCAGCATTACTGGACTCAGAAAGCTGTAAACTGACAATCTTGATCATTGAAGTCCTAACATAAGTTTTTGTGAATATAACTTCTAACACATTAAAAACTGTCTTACAGCATTGCAGAAAACATTGTACTTCATAAGGCATAAGCTTCTTTCAGTTTGGCAAGATTTGCACTGAATATTGAATGAAACAGCTTTATCTAATAGAGAGAAAAGCTTTTGAGCAGATTTGGGCTTGATTTCACTTCATTTCAACAGAAACACTATTTCAGCATTACTGGACTCAGAAAGCTGTAAACTGACAATCTTGATCATTGAAGTCCTAACATAAGTTTTTGTGCATATAACTTCTAACACATTAAAAGCTGTCTTACAGCATTGCAGAAAACATTGTACTTCATAAGACATAAGCTTGTTTCAGTTTGGCAAGATTTGCACTGAATACTGAATGAAACAGCTTTATCTAATAGAGAGAAAAGCTTTTGAGCAGATTTGGGCTTGATTTCACTTCATTTCAACAGAAACACTATTTCAGCATTACTGGACTCAGAAAGCTGTAAACTGACAATCTTGATCATTGAAGTCCTAACATTAGTTTTTGTGCATATAACTTCTAACACATTAAAAACTGTCTTACAGCATTGCAGAAAACATTGTATTTCATAAGGCATAAGCATCTATCAGTTTGGCAAGATTTGCACTTAATACTGAATGATACAGCTTACTCTGATAGAGAGAAAAGCTTTTGAGCAGATTTGGGCTTGATTTCACTTCATTTCAACAGAAACACTATTTCAGCATTACTGGACTCAGAAAGCTGTAAACTGAAAATCTTGATCATTGAAGTCCTAACATTAGTTTTTGTGCATATAACTTCTAACACATTAAAAACTGTCTTACAGCATTGCAGAAAACATTGTACTTCATAAGACATAAGCTTGTTTCAGTTTGGCAAGATTTGCACTGAATACTGAATGAAACAGCTTTCTCTAATAGAGAGAAAAGCTTTTGAGCAGATTTGGGCTTGATTTCACTTCATTTCAACAGAAACACTATTTCAGCATTACTGGACTCAGAAAGCTGTAAACTGACAATCTTGATCATTGAAGTCCTAAACATTAGTTTTTGTGCATATAACTTCTAACACATTAAAATCTGTCTTACAGCATTGCAGAAAACATTGTACTTCATAAGGCATAAGCTTGTTTCAGTTTGGCAAGATTTGCACTGAATACTGAATGAAACAGCTTTATCTAATAGAGAGAAAAGCTTTTGAGCAGATTTGGGCTTGATTTCACTTCATTTCAACAGAAACACTATTTCAGCATTACTGGACTCAGAAAGCTGTAAACTGACAATCTTGATCATTGAAGTCCTAACATAAGTTTTTGTGCATATAACTTCTAACACATTAAAAGCTGTCTTACAGCATTGCAGAAAACATTGTACTTCATAAGACATAAGCTTGTTTCAGTTTGGCAAGATTTGCACTGAATACTGAATGAAACAGCTTTATCTAATAGAGAGAAAAGCTTTTGAGCAGATTTGGGCTTGATTTCACTTCATTTCAACAGAAACACTATTTCAGCATTACTGGACTCAGAAAGCTGTAAACTGACAATCTTGATCATTGAAGTCCTAACATTAGTTTTTGTGCATATATCTTCTAACACATTAAAAACTGTCTTACAGCATTGCAGAAAACATTGTACTTCATAAGACATAAGCTTGTTTCAGTTTGGCAAGATTTGCACTGAATACTGAATGAAACAGCTTTCTCTAATAGAGAGAAAAGCTTTTGAAGAGATTTGGGCTTGATTTCACTTCATTTCAACAGAAACACTATTTCAGCATTACTGGACTCAGAAAGCTGTAAACTGACAATCTTGATCATTGAAGTCCTAACATTAGTTTTTGTGCATATAACTTCTAACACATTAAAAACTGTCTTACAGCATTGCAGAAAACATTGTACTTCATAAGACATAAGCTTGTTTCAGTTTGGCAAGATTTGCACTGAATACTGAATGAAACAGCTTTATCTAATAGAGAGAAAAGCTTTTGAGCAGATTTGGGCTTGATTTCACTTCATTTCAACAGAAACACTATTTCAGCATTACTGGACTCAGAAAGCTGTAAACTGACAATCTTGATCATTGAAGTCCTAACATAAGTTTTTGTGAATATAACTTCTAACACATTAAAAACTGTCTTACAGCATTGCAGAAAACATTGTACTTCATAAGGCATAAGCTTGTTTCAGTTTGGCAAGATTTGCACTGAATATTGAATGAAACAGCTTTCTCTAATAGAGAGAAAAGCTTTTGAGCAGATTTGGGCTTGATTTCACTTCATTTGAACAGAAACACTATTTCAACATTACTGGACTCAGAAAGCTGTAAACTGCCAATCTTGATCATTGAAGTTCTAACATTAGTTTTTGTGTATATAACTTCTAACACATTAAAAACTGTCTTACAGCATTGCAAAAAACATTTCATTTCATAAGACATAAGCTTGTTTCAGTTTGGCAAGATTTGCACTGAATACTCAATGAAACCGCATTCTCTATTAGAGAGAAAAGCTTTTGAGCAGATTTGGGCTTGATTTCACTTCATTTGAACAGAAACACTATTTCAGCATTACTGGACTCAGAAAGCTGTAAACTGACAATCTTGATCATTGAAGTCCTAACATAAGTTTTTGTGCATATAACTTCTAACACATTAAAAACTGTCTTACAGCATTGCAGAAAACATTGTACTTCATAAGGCATAAGCTTGTTTCAGTTTGGCAAGATTTGCACTGAATACTGAATGAAACAGCTTTATCTAATAGAGAGAAAAGCTTTTGAGCAGATTTGGGCTTGATTTCACTTCATTTCAACAGAAACACTATTTCAGCATTACTGGACTCAGAAAGCTGTAAACTGACAATCTTGATCATTGAAGTCCTAACATTAGTTTTTGTGCATATAACTTCTAACACATTAAAAACTGTCTTACAGCATTGCAAAAAACATTGTACTTCATAAGACATAAGCTTGTTTCAGTTTGGCAAGATTTGCACTGAATACTGAATGAAACAGCTTTATCTAATAGAGAGAAAAGCTTTTGAGCAGATTTGGGCTTGATTTCACTTCATTTCAACAGAAACACTATTTCAGCATTACTGGACTCAGAAAGCTGTAAACTGACAATCTTGATCATTGAAGTCCTAACATTAGTTTTTGTGCATATAACTTCTAACACATTAAAAACTGTCTTACAGCATTGCAGAAAACATTGTATTTCATAAGGCATAAGCATCTATCAGTTTGGCAAGATTTGCACTTAATACTGAATGATACAGCTTACTCTGATAGAGAGAAAAGCTTTTGAGCAGATTTGGGCTTGATTTCACTTCATTTCAACAGAAACACTATTTCAGCATTACTGGACTCAGAAAGCTGTAAACTGACAATCTTGATCATTGAAGTCCTAACATTAGTTTTTGTGCATATAACTTCTAACACATTAAAAACTGTCTTACAGCATTGCAGAAAACATTGTACTTCATAAGACATAAGCTTGTTTCAGTTTGGCAAGATTTGCACTGAATACTGAATGAAACAGCTTTCTCTAATAGAGAGAAAAGCTTTTGAGCAGATTTGGTC